>NW_006921785.1:4956052-4963342 GCF_000298275.1 Orycteropus afer afer
GTCTTTCTCATCCTCAATGCTGCCATATTGGTCACTCACATTTGGTACATTGCCCTTCTCTTCACCCAAATCAATACTTATCTCTATCTATTTAACAGCATTCCCTCCCCTCCCCTTCCACCCCCGGTAACCAACAAAGAAAAATTCTTTCAATAGATAAACCATTCCTTAACATTTACAATAACAGACTAATACAATATTTGCCCTTTTGTGATAAAACCTGTACTCTTAACCAGCATACAATAGGGTATGGTATTAATAACACCTGCTCATCTAATTTTTACCAAAATCTATACCACCTCTACTCCACTTTTTTTTTCTTTGCTAATGATGCTTGTTATAAGAGATGATAAAATTGCTGTTTCAGGGAATAGTTCTGAGTCTATAATTTTTGGGAGTAATCTACAGAAGAATTTCTCTTCAAAGGAGAACCTCAGAAAGGGCTGATAGAAGCAATTAAGGTGATAGACTTATTTATTCCAATTACTTCTGGAGTTTTATTTCATTGTGAGTCATTTTCTACAACATTTTGTATTTAACAGGACACAAGTAAAATCAAGAATTTTATTTGATAAAAAGGAAGAACAATGAAATAAGTGCCAGTTCAAAGAGTAACCTTCAGGCACAACTGAATGCCAAATGAAATGTTTGTTTATATCTGCACATATATTAAAATCATTCTTCTTCAACCTATTTTCATGATCTGAATACAGATTATAAATCAACATTTATTCACAATTTCTGAAAAAAAAATGCTTTTCTGTCTAAGGATATGGCTTTGTATACTACTAGTGTATGAAGTAGGAGCTCTGGTAGCATAGTGCCTAAGGCACTTGACTGCTAACTAGAAGCTTGGCAGTTCAAACCCACCAGCCCCTCCTCAGAAGGAAGGCTGGGCAATCTAGTTCCATAGTGATACTGCCTCAGAAACCCAAGAAGGGGTCTCTATGAGTTGGGGCCGACTCAACAGCACATAAGAACAACAAACAGTGTATGGAGTTAGGATGTTTTCAGCTGCAAATAACAGAAGACTCCAACTCAAATTGACTTAACTGAAAATTCAGAGGTAGGGAAGCTCAACGTTTGGTTGAATCAGCAGCTCAATGAAGTCATCAAAGATTCTTTTTTTTTTTTCCCCCTTCATTCTTCCAGTCTGCTGTCCTCCATTTTGGTTGTATCCTAAGACTGGCTGCCAGATGGTTGAGCAGCCCCTGGTGTAACATTCAGAAACAACATCATCCAGAGGAAGGATAGAGCTGTTTCTTGTGATTCTTTTCTTTTCTTTTTTTTTTTAGAAGCAAGGAAACATCTTTCCAGAGACTCTCAGCTGACTTAGACTCAAATGCCTTTCTTTGCATTTAGGTCACAAGCCTATTCCTAAAGCAATTGCTGGCTGAGATCAGTCACGCTGGGGAACCAACTGCCACGACCAGCCCAGAGAGACTCCCGTTGTGGTATCCAATTTGCATTTCCAGAACAAATGTCACTTTATTCATATAACAAATCTTTAATAGCTCATGGAAATAAAATTAAAAAAAAAAAAAAAAGATAGAAACTTGAAATTTCATAATAAAAGGAAATTTGCTGTTTCTCCCAACTGGTGATGAACTGTCTCTATCAAACAGGGGCTCACCTTTCTTTCTATGAAAATAACAGTTTCTGAATTGGGAAATACAGAAATGTTAGTGAATAACAGGCAAGCTTGGCATTTAGAACTATATGGTAGAATTTCTTAATAGAAAACATGACCAAAACTTCAAGTTAAAATGATGAGTCGAATGTACACATTAATCTCCAACTCATCTCTAAGCATTGCTTAAAAATAGTCATAAATAAAAGGCATAAGGGCAGAGAGAGTGGGAAAGGAGTAAATAGTCACAGAATTTCTGGAAAGCAGGTAGATGAGCAGTACTTCACTTTGCAGATCCAAAAAGGCTGAATTGCAAGACAGTGACAGGAAAAGCCAAGAAAGGTTCTGATTTTGTATTGAGGAACTCTCAAAAAGTTAAAGAACAGTGGCACCAGTTACCTCTGGAAATGAGCATAAAGAAAGACTAAAATGTGAAGATTGATTGAAAGTCTACATAAGAAATGGTTGAACCTGTGCTTCCTTTCCCCCACTCCACAGAGTTGGGGACTGCCTTCTGTAGCAGATTATAGGCCAAATCTCAATACATAATAAAAGAGAGGGTCTGGATTAAAGGAGAGGTCCCTGGACGGCACAGAGTTTGTGCTCAGCTAGTAACTAAAGGTTGGTGGTTTGAATCCATCCAATGGTAACATGGAAGAAAAGCTTGATGTTCTACTTCTGTAACATTAAACCTGTTACCATTGAGTAAATTCTAACTCATAGTGACCTGATACGACAAGTAGAATTGCCCCATAGTGTTTCCAAGACTGTAATCTTTACTGAAGCAGACTGCCACATTTTTCTCATGCAGAGCAGTTGGCAGGTTCAAATCACTAAACTTTCAGTTAGAAGCTGAGTCCTTAACCACTGCACCACCAGGGCACCTTTCTGTAAGATTACAGCCATTGAAAAACCTGTGGACTACAAGGGTCATTATGAGTTGGAATTGTTTTGTTTTTTGTGTTGATGGTACGTGTGTAATTTGTGGGTGGAGGGGGCGGGTATTATACAGAAAACAGAGCAATTAAGTGAAAAAAATCAACTTTCTTTGCTTATTGTGGTAGTTAAGTTGGTATGTCAACTTGGTTGGGCCTGGTTGAGTGTCTGGGCAGCTGGATGTAATGTAGTGATGTAGTATTCCCTATGATGAGACTGGTAATCAGCTCCATGGTGGAATCTACTGTGAGCAGCTGAGAAGCTGCCTTAGGGGTATGATCTACTTTTGTATATAAGAAGCACCTTTGGGAATGATCTCTAGCTTATGGCACACTTGAACCCTGCATGTAGCCGAGTCATTGTTCAGCAGCCTGCTATGCCCTGCCCATCTTGGGTCTTGAATTAATGGCCTGTCAAGTGGTTTGGTAATATCAAGAGTGTACTTTATTACTTGTCAACCTGGGGCTTGTCAGCCTTAGTAGCCAGCAGCTGAGTGAAGAAAAGCCTCCAGCTTCTGTGGGGCGGGAGCAGGAGGCAGAGCTGAAGCCCAAGGTTGAGGGGCTTTCACCCAGCTTATAGAGCTCGGCACTTTGAACTCAGACACAAAGCCTCCAAGTTGTAAGAATAAACTGCTGTTTGTTAAGGCCATCCCATTTGTGGTATTTTCTTGTCAGAGTGGTACTAAGTAACCAAACCACTTACCCAGAACTTTGAATACTGGAAACCAGGCAATATTCTCCAGACAGGAGATGGAAGAGTATCCTCTGGGGCAGCTGAACAGCCCAAAAGAAAAGATCAGAAGATAGTGATATTGGGAATTCCAAGCCAGATCACTCTGCCATCAAAACCACAATTGACAAGGACCCCACCCTCTGAGCTTCCAATCAGTTAAGATACATCTATTGAAGACACATGGACAGCAGAGGATCACTAGACATTGGTGGAAAGTCTCTAATATAAAAGAGGTAATAACAAGCTAAGATAAAGAAAAGAACTACTTGCATGGAAGAGACTATGCTAGAAGAATAAAACTTTTAAAACAGTTATTAATAGTCTCAGAGAGATAAGATTTTATATCCAGGAAACAGAAACAATATAATATAAAAGCAAAAATATCCTCCTGTAAATTAAAAATATGAAAGTAGAAACAAAAAAACTTGACAGAAGAATTGTAAATGAAGGGGAAGAAATCTTCCAGAAAGCAGAGTAAACACACACAAACACACACACACACAAATAACAACAAAAAATGTGAAGGGATGGGATAGAGTTTTTTTTTTTTTTTAAAGGGCAAGTTGTAGAGATCCAATACCCAAAGAATAGTATTCCTGGAAAAGGGAAAGAAGAAAATAGAAAAGAAACCATCAAAGAAATAGTTTAAAAATTTTTCCTAGAGTTGAAAGATATGAATTTCTAGACAAAAAATACCAAACACCTAGTAAAATGAACAGACTACACTCATACAGGCACATCATGGTGAAATTTCAGAATGATGGAAACAAGAGAAGAATCTATAAGCTTCGGAGGGTGGGAGAGTGACTGATTTCATTCAAAGAAACAAGAATCAAAATCAGAATGCATTGAATTTCACAAAACTTAAAGTGGAAAAAACATGGCAGTGGAGTGGTGCTTCAGAATTCTGAATATTTTCCCATCTACAATGATAATCAATTATCTGTAAGAATGAACTAAAAACTTCTTCAGATGTACAATGACTGAAAAACAAAACAAACTTCCATGCCCCCTGTGACAGTTGGGGTTATGTAAACTTTGCTGGACCACAAATCTGAGTGGTTTAAGCAGTTGTGATGTAGTTATTCCCATGATGAGATTGGGTGTATATGTTTTGAGCAACCAATCCACTGAAAAGGAGTTTCCCTAGGGGAGTGGCCTGCTTCCAATATATATGTAGAGATTTTGGGAAAAAGACAGACTCTTCAATGGATCTGGATCCTGTTGTGCTGCCTACAACTGTCCGTGAGTGAACAGTCCACCATTTGGCCTAGAGATCTTAGATTCATCATCCACTGTCTGCCAACCTTGAACTTGTTAGCCCCTGCAGCTGCATGAGTTGGGAAAAGACTCCAGCTTGACATTTGATCCAGGGACTTGGGACTTGCTAGCTTCCATAAGTGTGTGAGCCATTTTCCTAAGATAAATTTCTGTCTCTCTCTCTCTCTTTCAGCTTTACTGGTTTTGCTTCTCTAGAGAATCCAGCCTAAGACACCCCCTTTCCTAGAAAACCAGAAGATGTGCACCACCAAATGAGTGAGTAAACTGAGAAAAAAGAGTAAGTGGGACAGAAGGGATCCTTGGGATGATGGTGAAGCAAGATACCAGATTGGATCAGTTCAGAAGGCTCTAGGAGCAATTTCTTTAAGAAAAAGAAATGGGCAGGATGCCTAATGTGTTTGAACATATTGAGAGAAAATCTATACACTCAGGACAGTTTCAATTGGTGTTAAATACATAGAAAACTTAGCAAATGAAACAGCAACAACAACAAAAAATCACACACACACACACAAAGCTAATTATTAACTCCAGGATAAAGAAAAGGTTGTGCAAGATTAAATATATATAATATTTACATGTTGTTGTTGGTATGTGCTGTTAAGTCAGACCCAACTCATAGTGACCCCTCCTTGGGTTTCCAAGGTGATATTGCTACGGAAGTAGATTGCCCAACCTTCCTTCTGAGAAGTGGCTGGTGGATTTGAACTGCCAGCCTTCTGGTTAGCAGTCAAGTACCTTAGGCATTCCACTACCAGAGCTCCCAGTATTTACATAGACTAATAAAAAATTCATATGAATCTAACCCATACAACAGTATAATTATATTGGGAGATTGGAAGGGCAGCAAGTGTGTGTGTGTGTGTGTGTGGTGTCTGGGTGGTGGTAGTAGAGAAAAGTGCTAGAGTCTCATCTTCCACAATGGGAAGTCAAAGGATGATGCTGAAATGGAAAAGAAATAACAGTAAGTAACAATATAAGCACCTATCCAAGAAAATACCAAAACAATCGGTTGAAGGAGATGAAAATGGTTGCCTCAGGATAGTGAGAAATGGGGTAAACCTATAGCCATCAAATGGATTCCAACTCATAGCAAGCATATTGGACAAGGTAGAACTGCCCCATAGTGTTTCCACTAAATTTTGTGGAAGCAGACTGCCACATCTTTCTCATGTAGAGCAGCAGTTTGCGGGTTTAAATCACTAACCTTTCAACTAGCAGCCAAACACTTAACCAATGTGCCACCAGAACTCCTTGAGCCATGGGGTAGGTGTGGGGAACTGGTTGTGTTTTTTTATGGCAAGTCTTATAGAACTATGACTCTTTAAATTATGCACTTGTATAACTGAACAAAATTATTTTAATATTTTAAAGACATCCCAATCATACTTTATTAATTCACATTTTTCCTATCTGAGATTTATCGAAATTGTCCACGTGTGGAAGTAGCTTGGCATTTCAGAATTCAATGAAGGATGATTTGTTCTCATAGTTAAGGTCTGATCTAATCCCTTACAGTGCATTTGAATAGCTAGGTCTGATGACAACAAACAAAAATCTTGGTAGTCAAGCCTCCTGGGAGAGTTTTTGAAATTGTTTTTGTTTTTCTAGAAAAAAATGAAAAACAAGTTATTTTCTGATATTCAAATGAGCTCACATGGAGCCCTGGCTTGTGCTCTTAGAATACATGGAAAAGTCACTTTAGACTCCTGGCTGGCCCTAGTCAACTTATGAAATGTTGCATGCTTTTTTACCTCCCATTCATTCAACAGCCATGTAGAAGCATCTCAAATGGGCCAAGCAGATAGATGAAAATAAGAATGGATGACTTAGTCCCTGCCTTCAAGGTGCTTACAGTCTAACATCTTGAAGTCTAATACAGGGTGCTCACACCCCACTCCATGCTTTCTCTGGCCCCTGTGCTTATTCTCATGCTGACCCTTGCCCTGGAATGCATTTCTCCCCAGCCTTCTCTTGTTTTATCCATTAGGACTGATTATCTCTTATTCATTATTTAAGACTCAGCTAAAGGATATATCAAGGAATGCTTCTTCAACTCTCTGCACACCCCACAGTTTGGACTAGGTTGGGGCACTTCTCTGGGCTTCTATCTCTGCTTCTAGTGACAGACCCTACCTTCCTAGCCCTGAAAGTCACATGATACATACTACATCAATCAAATCACCTCATAGCCCTCACACTGTGATTGGTGCAAGGATGAGGATATGGTCCAAGAAAGCCAATCATAGTTCTTCCCTGGAACTTTATTAACCGAAGCTGGTAGAAAAGAGGTCTTTCTCTTTCTGAAAGTCTAGTAGCCATACTTCCACATGTCTGGAGTAATTTTGTTTGACAGAAGAAAGTCACCATCAACAGAGAAGCAGAAATAAGAAATGGAGGTAGAGATAGAGAACGGCCATTACAATTTGCTGTGACAGAGCAAAAGAAAAATGCTGTTTGTGTGTCAAAAAGAATTTAAAGATAATAAAGTGGACATCTCTAAGAGATGTTCAAAAATACATAGTGAATTTGATTGTTATGTTGTTGTTAAGTGCCGTCGAGTCGTTTCCGACTCATAGTGACCCCATGCACAGCAGAATGAAACACTGCCCTATCCCGCGCCAGCCCCACAATCCCTGCTATACTTGAGCTCATCATTGCAGCCACCGTATCAATCCATCTCGTTGAAGGCCTCCCCCTCTTTCGTTGAC
>NW_006921785.1:4966010-4971686 GCF_000298275.1 Orycteropus afer afer
CTCTTTCCCAGTCCTATTTTGAGAGCCTTTTAGCCTAAACGGACTATTCCTAAAGGTGTGTGGTAATGTACCAAACTGTGTTTCTTTGCTATTCATATAGTCAAAAAAGAATCAATGTAATTAGTTACCTGAAATCAGAATTAAATATCCACAAAAAATTAAATTATTTTTAAGAGTATCTCAGCTTCTAATTCTAGCAAGCTGTAAAGTAGTTTGGATTCTTGCAAACATACACAATGTATGGAGCAATGGTTTAAAAAATTACCTAAGTTATGGAAATTTTGTGGGAAAATTAGGAAGACAAAAAAGTGATTTTACTAATTGTGAAAGATCTTTAGTTCAGAACTAAACAATTACACATCAAATACAAGATGTTTTAACAACATCAAAACTAAGTTGATTGTCAAAGACCTAAATGAAAAATCCTTAACCATAAAGATCATCAAAGAAAAAATAGAGATAATCTTAGGGGCCCTAATATGTGACATAAATACACTATCAAAAAACTAAAAATGCACCAACAGCAGAAGACAAACTAGATGACTGAGACCTCCTAAAAATTAAACATGCATGTGCATCAGAAGGAGCTCTGGTAGCGTAGTGCCTAAGGCACTTGACTGTTAACCAGAAGGCTGGCAGTTCAAACCCATCAGCCACTCCTCGAAAGGAAGGTTGGGCAATCTACTTCTGTAGTGATACTGCCTCAGAAACCCAAGGAGAGGTCGCTATGAGTTGAGTCTGACTCGACGGCACATAACAACAACAACGTGCATCAAAAGACATTGTCCAAAGAGTAAAAAGAGAACCTATAGACTGGGGAGAAAAATTGGCAATGATACATCAGACAAGGGACTAATCTTCAAAATTTACAGAAAAATTCGACATCTCAACAAAAAAGAGACAAGCAATGCAATTAAAAAATGGGCAGAGGACATGAACAGACACTTCACAAAAGAAGACATTCAGGTGGCTAACAAACACATGAAGAAATGCTTGCAATTATTTGTTGTTGTTGTTAGATGCCATTAAGTCATTTCCGACTCATAGCGACCCCATGCACAGCAGAACAAAACACTGCCGGATCCCGCACCAGCTCCATGATCCTTTCTATACTTGAGCCCATTATCACAGCCACCATGTCAATCCATCTCGTCGAAGGCCTTCCCTTCTTTCATCGACCCTCCACCTTACCAAGCATGACATCCTTCTCCAGGGAATGGTTCCCTCTGACAACATGACCAAAGTAGATGAGATGAAGTCTGGCCATTCTCGCTTCCAAGGAGCATCTCAGTTGCACTTCCTCCAGGACAGATCTGTTAGCTCTTTTAGCAGTCTATGGTACTTTCAGCATTCTTTGCCAGCACCACAACTCAAAAGCATCAACTCTTCTTCGGTCTTCCTTGTTCACTGTCCAGCTCTCACATGCATACAAGGCAATTGGAAATATCATGGCCTGTGTCAGGTGCACCTCAGTCCTCAAGGAGACATCCTTGCTCCTCAGCACTTGAAAGAGTTCCTTCGCAGCCAACCTGCCCAGTGCTACACGTTGTCTAATGTCCTGACTGCTGCTTCCATTGGAGTCGATTATAGAATGAAGCAACGTGAATTCATTGTTGTTGTTGTTGCTAATTGCCATCGAGTCTGCCCCTACTCATAGCGACCCCTTCTTGGGTTTCCGAGGCAGTTTCACTGCAAACGTAGATTGCCTCATCTTCCTTCGGAGGAATGGCTGGGTTTGAACCGCCAGCCTTCTGGTTAGCAGTCAAGTGCCTTAGTAACTAAGCCACCAGAGCTCCAATAAAACAAACTCATAGCCATTGTGTTGATTATAATTCATAGTGACTCTCATGGGGTTTCCAAAGCTGTAAATCTTTACAGAAGCAGACTGTCTCATCTTTTTCCCATGGAGCAGCTGGTAGGTTTGAACTGCTGACATTTTGGTTAGCAGCCTACTGCTTTAACCACAGTACCACCCATGCTTTCTCCATTAGCCATTTGTTGTTGTTGTTATGTGCCATCGAGTCGGACCTGACTCATAGTGACCCCTCCTTGGGTTTCCGAGGTGGTATCACTACAGAAATAGATCGCCCAACCTTCCTTCCGTCATTAGCCATAGAGAGATGCAAATCAAAACAACAATATACTCTTACCCCAGTAATCTCAACAAAAAAGAGACAAGCAATGCAATTAAAAAATTGAAAAAAAAAAAAGTACTGGCGAGGATGTGGAGAGACTAGAACACTTATGCACTGCTGTTTGGGATTGTAAAATGGTACAATCACTATGGAAAGAAGTATGACACTTTCTTAAGAAGTTGGAAATAGAAATTCCATATGCACTAACGTCAACTGTCATTGCAGAATCCACGAAAACTACATTCTACTTTGGTGAGTAGCAACTGGGGTCTTGAAAGCTTGTTAGTGGCCATCTAAGGTGAGATTATTGGTCTCTCCCTGTCCAGAGCAAGGAAAGGTGAAGAAAATAAAAAATGCAGGAAAAGAATCAGTCCCAAGGACTAATGGAGCACATGAACCCCAACCTCTATGACCCTGAGACCAGAACTAGATGGTGCCTGGCTACCACTGCAGACTGATCTGAAAGGGATCACAATAAGAGGTCCCAGATAGACAGGGGAAAAATGTAGAATAAAATTCAAAATCATAAAAAGACCAGGCTTACTTGTCTGACAAAGACTGATAGAACTCCGAAGACTATAGCCCTTAGAAACCCTTGAAGTTAGGAACTAAACTTAACCCCTGTGACTCAACTGTCAGCCAAATGATAGACAGACCTATAAGGTGAACAGTAATATCAGGAGGGTATGCACTCATTAGAACAATCAAACATATGAGATCAAGAAGACAGCATTTGCCCAGGGATAGAGCTAGGAAGGTGAGAGGGAATGGAAGAAAGAATGAAGGGACGGGATGGGCACAGGGAGGAAGTGGGGAGAATGTTGTTACACTGTGGGGTTTGCAGTAAATGTATTGCAGTAAATCCATACACAAAACAATGTGTATGGATTGTTGAATAGAAAACCAATTTGCTCTGTAAACTTTCATCCACATCACAATAAAATAAATAAATACATTTATTTTTTAAAAAAATCAATTGATTCAACATTTAAAAAATTGCAAACACTTTTAGATAAGTACTGTGGATAAGTCATGTAATATAAAAGATACTGCCCAATTAATATTTCATGTATATTTTATCTCAAAGGTCTTCTCAATTTACAAAGAAATTTTAATTCTTTGTAAAGAATGAACCTGAAAAAAATGAACTCATGTCACTGATATTTTTTAATCTTTTGTATCTGTCGAATAAAACTTTCAGCTAGGTCGGTGTAGTGCAGTGAATTGCTTGGTATGGCCCTGCTAGCCAGTTTTTATAACTCCTACTGAATGACTGGGTAGGACTACACAAATGTGAGTTGCTTGTGGCCCACCAAAGGGATTGGATAGCTTACTCAAAATGTAAATAAAGCACATGGCACCTGGGTAAGACCACACAGATAATGTGTATAGAATCTTAAGGTGGGGATTGGTCAGTTTTGCCATCTCATTAGGCTGAAAATGAACCATCCAAGAGAGAGAAAGGGGGATTGCACTACCATCAAGAAAGTAGAGCCAGGAGTGGAGCATGTCCTTTGGACTCAAGATCCCTGTGTTGAACCTCCTCAATCCAGGAGACAGAGAGCTGTAACACCAGAGATGGCGAAAAGTAGTGACAGAGAAACGGCAGCAGCAGAGACCTCAGAACCAAGATACTGCACAAGATAGAGCAGTGGGCTTCCTGGCTGTAGGACCAAGGCTTACTGGCAGAGTGGGATGCCTGTGGGCATTTATCCATGGAGCTAAATGAGCTTTATAACACTTGCCCAAGCAGGGCAGAGGCCAGGCCATGGAGCTGAGGGTAAGAGAGGGACCTGCCTTTGGGCACGGCTAAGGGGAGGCTGTCTTGATGGAAGAACAGTGACCTGACTGTTCTGGATCCTGAATTGTAACCTGTTACTTCCCTAATAAACCTCATAATCATTAAGTATGGTCTGTGAGTTCTGTGTGGCCATTATGCTTTCTCCATTAGCCATTTGTTGTTGTTGTTATGTGCCATCGAGTCGGCCCCGACTCATAGCGACCCCTCCTTGGGTTTCAGAGGCAGTATCACTACAGAAGTAGATTGCCCCATCTTCCTTCCGAGGAGTGGCTGGTGGGTTTGAACCGTCAGCCTTTTGGTTAGCAGTCAAGTGCCTTTAGGCACTACGCTACCAGAAAATTAGTGTCTCTCATTATGGATGGAGCTTCAGCTATATTAGACTAAAAATGCAGACTTTCTGGAATTTTAAAATGAGACTGATATCTTGTTCATTGCTTCATTTCATTTTACAAAAATATCTTTACTCCGTTTTCTGAACAAGAATCTATGTAGGGTATCATAAATATAATTGTTATACTCATTCAGTATATATATATATAAGCAAATACTGTGACTAATTGCTAGTTTATAAAAATGTTGGAAAAAAGTAAAGATAATGGATTTAATGATCTTGCATTCCTTGTAATCTTGGTTGGATAGTGGAGGAATTTTACAAAGATTTACTGTACTAACTCCATTTAAGATTTACTTGAAATAAAAGGAATGTTTGCCAAATGTTCAACAATCAAAGACAAAATGTAGAAATACCACACTGCATATGAATGAACTAAATTCAAATGTTCCAGGCAAGGAAAAGCTTATTTTTGACCTAGCTAAAAAGGGATGAGAATTTATGTTAAAATGGAAACTTTTCATAGTAAGAATTAATAATTATAATTTTGTATATTTTTTAACATGTATCATTTGTAGAAGATCGTAAATGATGGAATTAAATTGACAGTAAAAACTACAGGAAAATTTGAAGAATGCTTTGTAGATATTCGCAAATTTAGGGTTGCTTTACAATTTATGTAAATTGAATTCTACATTAATAATGCCAAGTTGACTTAGAAGTTAGTCAATTTACTTTACCTGAACAGAAATAGTTTGAAATGAATATGCTTCTGCTTCAAGGTCAAATTGATTCTAAATATGATGATTATGATGATGAATTATGTTAATGTGAACATGAATTATTGTTGTTGTTATGTGCCGTCGAGTTGGCCCCGACTCATAGCGACCCCGACTCATAGCGATCCCGGCTCATAGCGACCCCTCCTTGGGTTTCCGAGGCACTATCACTACGTAAGTAGATTGCCCCATCTTCCTTCCGAGGAGTGGCTGGTGGGTTTGAATCACCAGCCTTCTGGTTAGCAGAAAGGTCCTTAGGCACTACGCTACCAGAGCTCCCATGAACATGAATATTAAAGAAAAATTATCTTTTATTACTCAATTCATTTACTGGAAGACTTCTAAGTATATTTGAAACAAATTCAGTATGTAAATACTTGAATACGTGAACCTACTTTTTCTGCTACAAATTTTATAAAATGTAAATACAGGAAAAATACTTCCAATGAAAATGTAGCATCCAAATTAAGATGTGCCATTAAGTATAAAATGCACATGTGATTTTTCGTAACTGGGTACTTGTCTTAGTCTCTTAGTGCTACTACAAGCAAAATACCACAAGCAGGTGGCTTTAACAAACAAATTTACTTTCACACAGTTGTTGTTGTTATGTGCCGTCGAGTCGGCCCC
>NW_006921785.1:4971961-5001513 GCF_000298275.1 Orycteropus afer afer
AACCTTCCTTCCGAGGAGTGGCTGGTGGGTTTGAACCGCCAGCCGTCTGGTTAGCAGGCAAGTGTCTTAGCCACTATGCTACCAGAGCTCTAGAAGTCCAAACTCAGGGCACCAGCTCTAGGAGAAGGCTTTCTCTCTCTGCAGGCTGTGGGGGAAGATCCTTGTCTCTTTTCAGCTGCTACTCCTTGGTTCCTTAGTGATGTTCATGTTCCATCAATCTTTCCTCATTTGTGCTTATTTCCTTCTGTGTCTAATCTACTCTTTTATATCTCAGAAGCGATTGGCTCAAGACCCACTTACACTGATATGACCTCATCAACATGACAAAGAAAACCTTATTCTCAAGTGGGATTACATCCAAAAGTCTAAGGGTTAGAATTTTACAAAACATATTTTGGGGTAACACAATTCAATCTGTAACAGTACCAAAAGATTAAAAATAATGTAAAATATCTGATAATTTTTGCATTGAATACATGTTGAAATGATAGTGTTGTGGATATATTGGGTTAAATAGAATACATTATTAGAACAAATTTATCTGTTTATTTTTACTTTTCTTGTTGTGACTACTACCAAAAAAAAAAAAAAAATACCAAACTCACTGCCATGGATGGGTGTGTGATCTGGGTGCCCCCCCCCCTTGGGTTTCTGAGGTGGTATCTCTACAGAAGTAGATTGCCCAGTCTTCCTTCCAAGGAGTGGCTGGTGGGTTTGAACTACCAGCCTTCTGGTTAGCAGTCAAATGCCTTAGGCACTATGCCACCAATCTTTCCACAAATAGAATATGAAACACATATTGGACAATCCTACTGTCCAATAGATGATGTGCTCCTTCATTTTAGGGCTTGGTCTAAAGAGTTACAATACATATTACTACATGTTGTGTGCTGGGTATTATGCTAAGAGCTTTACAAACAAATTTAATTTCAAAACAACTGTATGAGGTAATATTACTGATTAGAAAACGGGTTCAGAGATGTTAAGTAATTTGCCCAAAGTCACACGATTAACAAGTATAACTAGCCTTTGAAGTCGAGGTCTGTCATATCCCTAAATGTGTGCCCTTAATCACAGCTGAGGCAGCTGGCACATGCCCAGCATTATTACCATCCAGAATTTCTTCCCAGTATTTCTTTGGAAATTTATTTTTTCTAAAACACAAATTTCCAAGAACATCAATCAAGAAATTGGAAAAATGGAAAAGAGTATTATAATTCTTCTGTGTGAATTAAAGATTAATAATCAACCAAGAGACCCTAGTGGTCAAAAGCACCCATTCATGTCAAGTCAAGAGCAAGAGCAGGAAACCCTGACACATGGTGTGGAGGCTAAGGGTGATATTTCTGGGAGCTGAGACAAGTGCATGTGGGAGAGAAGTGGTCACAGTCTCACTAGTCAGCCTTCCTTGCTGCCATTGCTTTGTTATAAATGTGTGTTCCTGACCCTTTCTGTGGCCAATGGTGAGTCATTCTTATAAATATAATAAATATTAATAAGTTGATATGCATAGTAAACATTGTACAAATTCTAATCATGGTATTCCAAGAAAGACTAAGTTTTGGAAGAAAAATAAGTCCTTAAATTGGCAGTTTCCACTCGTGATTCTGTGAGGTGCTATTAACCTTGCTAGCAGCTCTGAATGTTACATTATTCAAATACTACCCAAAAAAGTGCACTGTGATTTCCTGTGCTTGAATATTTTGCTATGAGCTACATTTCTTGGAAAATAAATACTACCAAATTATAAATGCTTTATAAAAACTACCAAATACAAATACTTGTTAAATGCCATCAAATTTAATATTTTTATTTGTTGTTGTTGTTGTTGTTATGTGCCATCGAGTCAGACCTGACTCATAGTGACCCCTCCTTGGGTTTCCAATGCAGTATCACTACGGAAGTAGATTGCCCCATCTTCCATCCGGGGAGTTACTAAGTAAAAATTTTAGATATCCATAATAATGACTAAAAAAGTATGAAGAATGTTCGCGAGTAATTTTTAAATAATGTAATATTTTGTTAATTTCTGAAAATTTCTAGGAAATCCAATTTTTTTATTCCCAAATCCTAAAAATTAATGTCTGTTGGAAACTTGTTAGTTACAGTGGAGTCAGCTCTGACTCATAGAGACCTTATGTATCACAAAATAAAACGTTGCCAGTTCTGCACCATCTCCACCATCTTTGATATGTTTGAGCCCATTGGAGGCTATTGTGTCAATCCGTCTCATAGAGGGTTATCCTTGGGTGTGTGGAAACACTATCTAATAGTTTAAGTCTATAAGAAAGTTTGTTGAAGGAAAGAAAAAGAGAAATGATGACTAGGAACCAAAACGCTGGGATATTTCTCTCATGGAAGTAGGAGAGAAGCAGGAAAGGATGGGACACTAAGTCCAATGAATCTGTAACTGTGGATAAAAGTTTAGTTATTCCCATACAATAATGTCTGTTCTCTTCATCAAGTAAAAATTGGGGCGATTTGTTGAGAGGGAGGCAGTAAGTGGCCAGCAGAGGGTTCTTAGGAGACTTGTAAAAGCTCAAAATTGTCCTCTAAGTGAATGGGAAACAGTCACCTTGAGGATACAAAGAAGATTTTGTGGGCTGCAGTGAGCTCTCAGCAGAAGTCCCAGGCACTCGCTAGAGTGAAAAAGGAGAACATATGACAGGGTCTTGATGATTCAGGGGTACCCACCTCCCACATACGCACACATATACTTTTACACACACATACACTACAAAACGTCAGTAACAAACTGCTATGCAACACACACACCATCCGTGGTGTGAGCTGTCACCAAGGGCCAAGATCATTGTTACCCATGATAGTCTGTCAGAAAAGATGTCACTCTGCAAACAGTATGTAAGTGGCAGTGGCAAGGAAAGACAAACTCTAGCAAATACGGCATTTTAGAACAACAGAATCTAGTGCCAGAAATAACTGCTTTTGCTAATCCTCAACTGACCCTGTATTTTTCACCTTTCCTACAAAACGATGTCTGCAAGCTCCTTGGGGAAACCAAATTTGGTTCTTCCCAATGTGTTAAGAGTCAAGTGACCTGGTTTCAAGCCTCAGCTATGCCTTTAGTTCAGTGAGTGACTTTCAGCTTCTCTGGGCCTCAGTTTTCCCTGTATAAGATCTGCTGGTGAATGGGGCTTGTGGGAGCATTGCTACCTTTGATGCTTTGTTGGTTTCTTGTTGCAGGTAACAGAAACCCACACAGGTTACCTCAAGTGATGAAGGAGCAACAAGGGAGACGATAATCACAGGTGAACCCAGGTAAAGCCGTGCAGCCTGATTCAGGGGAACTTGGAACATAGGTCTGCAATCAGAATAACATTCAGAGATCAAGCAGCCCTTTGCAGGTTAACTGTCCACTTGCAGTAGCTGTAGTAGTTCACTGTGCCTTGTTTTAGTGTTCTGCCCTTAACTTAGTTAGGTGTTCTCTCTCTCTCTCTCTCTCTCTCTCTCTCTCTCTCTGCCTCTCCTTGGATGCCTGCTTATTTTGGCTCCTGATGAACGACTCAAATAAATTCTTAAGAGATAATTTGATTGGCTGAGCTAATCACCTATCTATCTAGTCTGACCGACCCTTCCAGCTAAGCCACCTCATAGAACAGCTAGTCAGCCTATATAGCCTGCTCCCCAACCCTCTCAGCTATGTCTGGGAAGGAATGGTCATATGACAGAACACAGGACCCTGAGCTAAGGGCTGCCTCTTCACTTCAGGCTGTCCCTTCACAGAGGCTGTAAGAAGGCCAACACTCTATTCCCCAGAGCTCCTTTCGGCTCTGGTACTTAAGGAGATTTACCTCTTCCAACCCACCCTATATCTCCTACCAATATTTAATTGTGTATCTGCTGGTGCCTACTCTGGGCTGGCTGGTTTACATTATTATCCTGGGCAATACAGATCTCCAAGTTAGATATCCTCTCTTTACAGAAATAGATAGTGAAACCAGTAAGTTAAAGTCATCCTGATAGTAAGTGGTTAAACTGATCAGGATTAGAACATAGGTCTGCATGACTCACTTTCTTTCTATTCTGTCATTTTGATTTTTCCTTGTAATCTTTTAAATTAATTTCTGCCTTAGCTCTTGGGTCCCAAAGAATTGTCATTTATCCAAGAGAAGGGTAGCCAGGGTAGAATTCTGACAGTGACAGCCCACATCCATTCCCTTCCACATGCAGAAGTGCCAGGGCCCTCAGGGCTGCACACACTTCTGGGAGCACCAACCCCTCCAGCCTCCTGGCTTACCACAGCTGCATCCTTGACCAACCTTTCCAGCTATGACTCTCAGCACATGCCCTCAGCACATCCTCCTCCAGGCCCAACCGGGACAGCAAACAGCAGCCCTTTGATAAATGAAAGCTAACCAATTATTCTTGGGGTGCAGTTTAAACCATATCAGAAAAATTGCCTATAAATAAAATTGGATAGCAGCTCCAGCAAACCAGTGCAAGTAATTATATCAACTTGATGGCAGTAATTATTTTCCATAAAACTCAGTTACTTCGCTCCTCCAATAAATCTAGCCCATGATAATTCTATAATATGTATTCATTGTACATAAAACCTGGAGTCATTACCAACTGTGCTAGGAATATGCACTGGGTTTCATACCTTTTCCAAAGACCTTGAAATGTTTGTGGTTCACGCAGCCCATTGCAAACACCCAGGACAGCCCAGTGGCCAGGGCCTAGGGTTGTGGTATGAGACAGTGTCAGCCTTTCAACATTGCTCATTTTCACTAAGAAGTTAGCAGTATCAGAAGAGGCCACCCTCAGAAGATGGTGGCAGAGAGTAAAATGGAGACCATTAGGCAGTCATATTTTTGGACAAATCAATTATCCCCTCCACTGTCTCTTCCCCTGCCCCTGAAAGCCAGTTTTTCATGAAGGAACTGTCCCTGCCAAGGGACTGTAATAGACACATAGCAGTAGTTCCTTTCCTTAAGAGAGCCCTGGACTAGGGTCAGAATGCCATGCACTGGTCCCAGCCAGCCTTGCCAACAACTTGTATGTGGCCTTGCTAAGCCTTATCACCTCTTTGGGTATCTGATTCTTCATCTGTAAAAATAAGATTTATATCTCTTTACCTTTGTATTAAGAGCCCTGGTGGCACAATGTTAAAGCATACAGCTACTAACCATAACATTGGCAATTAGAACCCACCAGCTGTTCTGCAGGAGAAAGATGTTATGCTCCCATAAACATTACAGCCTTGGAAACCCTGTAGGGAAGTTCTGCTCTTCCTGATAGAGTCGCTCTGAGTTGGAATCAACAGCGCACAAGATTCTTCCTCAAGTACCTATCCTGTGCCTGGCACTGTGCTGCTGTGAAGGACCCAGCAGTTCTTAAGACAGTCCTCGCTCCCTTGATGCTTACAGTTGAGGCATTGAGCACATTATTACAGGTGCACTAATTATGATGAAGAGTCCCTGGGTGGTGTATGAAGTTAATGTGTTAGGATGTTAACTGAAATGTTGACAGTTTGCGTCCACCCAGGGGCTTCTCTGAAGAAAGGCCAGTGATCTACTTCTGAAAAATCAGCCATTGAAAACCCTCTGGAGCACTGTTCCACTCTGACATGCACGGGTTGCTGTGAGTCAGAGCCGACCTGACGGCAACTGGTTTTGAATTATGGTGACGGAGAAATAGGGATAAAACAAGGTATTAAACAGGGGATCTAACCCAGCCTGGAGGGGGCAGGGGAAAGGTAGATGTTAGGGAAGCCTTCCTGGAGGTAGTGACACATAAGCTGACACCTAGAGGAAAAGGTGGGCAGAGGGAAGGTACTGATGGCCTAGAACAGAGAGGCAGCTGAGAGTTCCTGAACACTTCACCCAGAGGCGTTCCTCAAGAGCAAGAATCCTTCCAGGGTCTTCTGCATGTCCTCATAAGAACTTGATAGGCCTTGGACAAATGTTTGCTGGGTGGATGGTCATCTATTAGCTCATTTAGATTTCAAAACACCCTTGTGAAGCAGGTGCTGTGATCTGGACTCTACAGATAGGACCCTACTCCAGGCCCCATAGCCTGTTTTCAAAGTAGCAAAATTTGCCAACTTCCAAACCAGTGTTCTTTCCTTCCTGGACAGATGTGACAGTCAGATGAGGTACCAGAGGTGACAAGAGTTTAGGACCTAAGTGCTGCTGAAGACGTGAGAAATGGTGATGACTTTTGTAGTTCTCTTCTTCTTTTCTCATTCCAAATGGCAACCACCAGGGCTTTTCTCCTAGAACAGCTGCCCAGCTGCCGCATTTTCTGCTTAGTTGTAATTTCAGAGCATGGACTTTACACTCACATGCTTCCCTTCTCCCATTGTGCCTGAGTTGGCAATTCAAAGGAGCAACCCTCTGGAAAGGTGCCTTCTCTGGAAGCCCTGGGAAGCCCAGCTACTCCTTGCAGTCAAACCAGGACTGAAGGGCTCCATACCTCCCCATTAAACCCATCCAGGGGCTATCAGGGAATCACACTGATGGTGTGTCTGGGAGGGTAGGAGCATTTATTTCCATATGAATTGATTATTAGCATCAATTAAAAAGGTTGACATGTTCCAAGCAGAGACACAATTTCTTCACTCAGTAAACAAAAGAAGGCTCTGTTATCTGTACATTTGAGTTAGCTCTGTCAGCTGTACCAAGAGGTCTTAAGACCTTTGACTCTAATTTTAACCTTCATTATTTCAGAGAAAGTTCCCCCTGTCTTTTGGTCTTATGTTAAATCAATCCCTTATCGTTAAAGACTCTTATTACCACCTCCCCCATCAATCCAGCCCTGGCCTGGATCAGGGGAATGAAATATTATTGGAGACAGGATCCAAGGAGTCTGCACCCCCAAGCACCCACCCACAAACTACACATGGATTGTGGACATACTAGGGCTGTGGCCACCCTCACACTGCTCCATTTCCCTTTCTCTATGTTTGGTTGGCAGTTTGAACCCATCCAGTTGTACTGCAGAAAAAATGTTCTGGCGGTCTACTTCCTTTAATGTTATAGCCAACAAAACCCTATGGAGTAGTTCTGCTCTGCACACACAGGGTCACCATGAGTTAGAAGTGACCCCATGGACACCACTACCATCACCATCAATGACACTCAGTGGGGGGCATTGGTAGTACAGTGGTAGAATTCTTGTCTTCCAGGTGGGAGACCCAAGTTTGATTCCTGACCGATGTATCTCATGTGCAGCCACAACTCATCTGTCAGTGGAAGGGGTGGATACTGAACAAGTTTCAGTGGCGCTACCAAGACTAAGATAGACTAGAAAGAACTGCTGGTATATCCAAAAATCATCCATGAAAAAAATTCTATGGATCACAATGGGCCAATCTGCAACTGATCATTGGGATAGTTGTGCATGGGGTTGCCATGGCCAACGGCTGACTCATTAGCAGCTAACACCACCACAACCACCACCACTCAGTAAACCACAGTGCCCAACCTACTCAAGAAAAATCACTCATGACTATGATGCTGAACAGCTCTTCCCACTGCTGTTATAAGTATTCTGATGATTACAGGATTGCTGTAAGAGTAGATAAAATAAAATGAAAGTACTGAATCAGGCAAAACAACTGAAAGTGGCGAAGCATTAGATAATTATGATAGAAAACCTAGGTTGAGAGCACCTACTGTAATTGTATATGAAATAAGATAGCAACGAGTTCAGTTTATTTAATAAAAGGCATGCAAGGTGGTCAGGGGAGATAAAGATCACTTACGAGAGATTTCACTGAGGTATTCAGAGTCTAATTTGTGGTCCTTTGGTGTGTTTAGAGGACAGAGTACACAAGTTGCCAAGTTGTTCATTGAAACTATAACCAGCTTCTTCTCGTAATGGATGGCAGCAACTTGAAGGAGACACTATGGCTCTGAGCTGGACTTCTCAAGCCAAGGCAAGAATTAGTTCTAACTAAACACTTTAATAGGAGCTCTGGTAGCATAGTGCCTAAAGCACTTGACTGCTAAGCAGAAGGCTGATGGTTCAAACCCACTAGCCACTCCTTGGAAGGAAGGTTGGGCAATCTGCTTCTGTAGTAATACTGCCTCGGAAACCCAAGGAGGGGTCGCTCCTCTGCAGGTCTGACTCAATAGCACATAACAACAACAACAACAACAAACACTTTAATAGGAGCTCTTGTGGCACAGTGCTTAAGATATTTGACTGCTAACCAACAGGTTGGCAGTTCAAACCCACCAGCTGCTCCAAGAAAGAAAGATGGGACAGTCTACATATGCAAAAACTTACTACCTCAGAAACCCATTGGGAATTGCTATGAGTCAGAATTGACTTGATGGCAGTGAGCTTGGTTTTTTGTTTTATACATTTTAATAAAGTAATAGCAAAGCTTTTCTGCACAAGAGGCATCTTCCCCTTAGGACTCAATTGTTTGGGCTGGGTCCCATGCCCATCCCCTGACCAGTCACTGATGCTTTGGTTACTTCGTGTTGCTGTAACAGAAAATACCACAAATGGGTGACCTTAATAAACAGGAGTTTATTCTCTTATAGTTTTGGAGGCTAGAAGTCTGAGTTCAAAGTGCCAGTCTCTAGGGACTGGGTGAAAGCCCCTTGACCTTGGGCTTCAGCTCTGCCTCTTGCTCCCAATCCCCTGAAGCTGGAGGTTTTCTTCACTGGGCAGTTGCTGGCTGCTGAGACTGACAAACCCAAGGTCAACAAATAAAAAGGCACAGTCCCAATATTACCAAACCACATGGCAGGCCATTGATTCAAGTCCATTAAGAGTCCCAAGATTGGCACACAGCATGGCAGGCTGCTGAATAATTACTTGGCTACATGCAGAATTCAAGTACACCAAAAACTACAGACCATGCCTAAAGTGGAAGCAGATCCCCATCCCTAGGGCAGCTACTTCAGTAGATTCCATCATGGAGTTGATTACCAGTCTCATCATGGGGAATACTATATCTGGCTGCCCAGATACTCAACCAGGCCCAGACAAGTTGACATACGATCTTAACTACCACAATTGGCAATGAGAATGTTCTCTGGAGCTAGAGATGGTGAATGGTCCCTGTGTCACATGGAAGGATAGACACATAGACAAAACTGGGACTTGGCATCAAGAAGCAACAAAATCTCCATCATCTCTGCTATACGCAATGATCTTAGCAAAAAAAAAAATAGAGTGTGGGAAGGAAAAGAGTAGGGTGTGCCAGGCTGGGAGAGGAGAAACAGGCCAGCACACAGAGGACCAGACAGAATTGCTATCAAAACTTAAAATGATTAGAGGTGTACTCTAAATATTCAAAGATTCCCTTAACATATTGTAGACATAACCCCTTCTTGAACTTTTCTACGTGCCACTTCTCAGAGTAACAAACTCAAACAATTTTGTCCCCTCCAGATAAAGTAGTGGTTAAGCATTTGGCTACTAACCAAAAGGTCAGTGGTTCGAGCCCACCAGACACTCTTCACAAAAAAGATGGGGCAGTCTGCTTCCGTAAACATTTACAGCCTTGGAAATCCATCGGGAGTTGCTATGAGCCAGAATCGACTCAATGGCAGTGAGTTAGGTTTGGAGTTTGAGTAAAGTAGCAAGAGCATCCTGAGTGGACAAATGGTTACACACTAGCCCAGAGGTTGGTGGTTTGAACCCACCCAGAGGCACCTTGGAAGAGAGACTGGGTGATTTCTTTCTGAAAGGTCACTCTTGAAAATCCTGTGGAGCACAGATCTACTCTGAAACACATGGAGTTGTCATGGTTAGAATTGACTTGACAGCAACTAACAATAGATAAAGTACAGTTTGTTTTAGTGGTCTTACTGCTAAAATGACAGACCCCTCTTCCTTATTCCACTCTTCCAGAATTTGGTCACACATCTGGGTTTGTACCTTTCATACCTGATCTGTCTTTATGTGCTTTCTATTTGAATAGTGCCTTATTTTCTATCCTTTTAGATTCAGTCTATCTGTGTCATTATATTTAAAGTGTATCTCTTCTAGAGAGCATATCATTGTGTCTTGCATGTCTAAAAACTATTGTGATACTCTTTTTCTTTTAATTGAGGTGTTTAGTTCATTTCTACTCAATGTGATTATTGATATGTTTGGATTTAGGTCTAACATTTTGTTTTTTGTTTCTTGTTCATGCCGTCTGGTCATTTCTCCTCAGTTCCTCCATTTCTGCCTACTTTTGGCTTATGTTATAGATCAAATTGTGACCCTGACCAAATATGTGTTGAGATCCTAATCCTTGTGCCTGTAAGTGGGACCCTATTTGTAAATGAGGGTTTTCTTTTATTATATTAATAACATACTAGAGTAGGGTGGGTCCTTAACCTAATCACTTCTGAGTTATAAAAACAACAGAATAAATAGACACACACACAGGGGACAATAACACCAAAGAATGCCAAGGAACTCCAAGGAAAGCCAAGGATCACCAAAGATGACTGGCAGACAACAGAAACTAGGAGAGGGGCTCACAGAAGGAATTGATATAGTTGTGATCCTAATTTAGACTTTTACCCTCTAGAACTGTGAGAAAATAAATTTTTGTTCTTTAAAGCCACCCATTTGTGATATTTCTGTTACAGAACCACTAGGCAACTGAAGCAGTTTAACCAAATATTTTCTAGAATTTCACATTGCTCTTTCAATTGTTTGTTTTAGACTGTACCTCTGCATTCTTTTCAAGTGGTTACTATAGGGATTTCAATATATGTCCTTAGCTTTTCATAGTCTACTCAGAATTAATATTATACTGCTTCACTTAAAATATAAGAAACTTCTAATTCCATGCTCATTTTAAACCTGCATCATTTATTCTATCTTGGTACTTTAGGTTATGTGTCAACTTGGCTGGGCCTGGTTTTGAATGGCTGGGCAGCTGGATGTAGTTATTCCCCATAATGAGACTGGTAATCAACTCCATGATGGACTCTACTGGAGCAGCTGAGTAGCTGCTTTAGGGATGTGGTTCCTTCCAGTATATAAGAAGAAGCTTTGGGAATGGTCTGCAGTTTTTGGCATGCTTGAATTCTGCATGTAGCCAAGTCATTATTCAGCAGCCTGCCATGCTATCTGCCAATCTTGGAACTCTTAATGGACTTGAATTAATGGCCTGCCATGTGGTTTGTTAATATTGGGACTGTGCCTTTTTACTTGTCGACCTTGGGTTTGTCAGTCTCAGCAGCCAACAACTGCCTGAGTGAAGAAAGCCTCCAGCCTCAGGGGGCTGGGAGCAAGAGGCAGAGCTGAAGCCCAAGGTCAAGTGGCTTTCACCCAGCCCCTAGAGCCTGAGACTTTGAACTCGAACTTCTAGCCTCCAAAACTGTAAGAGAATAAATTCCTGTTTGTTCAAGCAGTCCACATTTGTGCTATCTTCTGTTAGAGCAGCACGAAGTAACCAAAATACCTATAATTCTGATACATTTTAAATTTACATACTCTGTAAACCCCACAATAAAATGCTTTAATTTTGCTTTAAAGCTTTGGATATATTTTAAAGAAATTAAGAGAAAAAAGAGTTTAAAATATATTTACTCACATTTTTACTATTTCTGGTACTCTTTGTATCTTCTTGAAGATCTGACCTTCCACTTCATATTATTTTCTTTAATCCAAATAACTTTCTTAAGTATTTCTTGGAGTGCAGGTGTGCTGGTAGTGAATTCTACTGATTCTTATTTATCTAAAAATTTCATTATGTTTGAAGGACATTTTTTTGCTGCACATAGAATTCTGGGTTGATGGTTGTTTTTCCTTCCAGCAAGTTATTATTATTTTAAATAAACTATTATTTTAAAAGTTTCTTATCTATAGAATTGTGAAAATAGTATGGTTCTCATATATCCAACCCTAAGTTTCCTATGTTATTAACATCTTATATTTTGTTGTCACATTTTTTACAATTAATGGACAAATATCGATAACTTATTAATAACTAAAGTCTATATTTTATTCATATTTCCTTTTTTTTACCTGATACGTTTTTCTCTGTTCTAAGATCCCATCCAGTATATTATATTATATTTTTTCATCAGATCTGCTTAGGCCCCCTAACACTATGGCCCCCAGGAGTTTCTTACTCTCATGTGAGTACACACTCACCCTCCAGACATTCATCACAATTACTTTTAAAGTGTTATTACCAGTTTATGGCATCAGTGGCCTTTTCTTCATGTGATCAGATCTTGGCTGTAACTCTGGATTCACCTATCTCTCCAGATTTGGGGGGCAATATTTCTTGAGACTCAGTTCTCTGATAGCTCCAAGAATAGTTGTTGATTTTCAGTTTGTTCCATTATTTTTGTAAGGATTAGAGAGAAGAGTTCCAAACTCTCTATAAGTTGGAGTTGAAACCCTAAGTCCCTTTTACACTTTAAAGATGCCATTCCACTATTATCTGGCCTCCATTGTTTCTGATGATAAGTCAGCCATCATTTACATCATTTTTGTAATGTGTAATTTCTCTCTGGAGGCTTTCAAAAGTTTCTCTTTGTCTTTGGTTTTCAACAGTTGGACTTTGATGTGCCAAAGTGAAGTTTTCTTTGTATTTATTTACTGATTGATATATACCCTGAGATTTTTGAATATGTAAATTATCTCTATCTCCAAGCTTTGGCAAATTCTAGTTATTATTTCTTCGAAAAAATTTTTTTTGCTTCATTCTCTCTATTCTCCCCTTCTCAGACTGCAATTACATGTCTCTCAAACTTTTTTATATTATCCCACAGTTTCTGAAACTCTGTTCTTTTTTTCAAACCTTTTTCTCTGTTATTTAGATTGAATGGTTTCCATTAATATATGTTCAAGTTTGCTATTTCCTACATTATTTCCATTCTGATATTAAGCCCATTCTGTGAAATTTCATTTCAAATATTCTACTTTTATTTCTAAACTTTCATTTGGATAGTTTTTATAATTCATATCTCTCTGATGAGATTTCTTGTCTGTTTATTTATTGCAAGCATATTTTTCTTTATAATCTTGTTCATAGATATAATAAGCCAAACCAAACCCACTGTTGTTGAGTCAAGTCTGACTCATAGTGATCCCTCCTTGGGTTTCCAAGGCAGTATCACTACAGAGATATATTGCCCAACCTTCTTTCTGGGGAGTGGCTGGTGGGTTTGAACTGCTAGGCTTCTGGTTAGCAGTCAGATGCCTTAGGCACTACACCTCCAGAGATATAATAGCTGCTTTAAAATTTTTGTCAGCTCATTCTAACACTTGGGTCATCTTGGACCTCCTCTTTGTGGCTCTCTTCTTTCTGTGATCCACCCCTAAAAATTACTTTCTAGACTCTGTGGTCACTAGAAACTCTGTCCTTTGGATTTTCTCTCAGTAAGACTAGTTTTTTGTTTTAGCCCCTAAAGTACTAACTGGGTCTTACCTTCAGGTAAAAATAAAATTAATGAAGGAAGTTCAAAACACAGTATAGTGCTTCCCCAAAAATCTAGAACTAGAGCTATCTTATGATCCAGTAATCCCTTCTCTAGGTATATACCCTAGAGAATTAACAGGAAAGACATGAACAGATACATGTATATCTGTGTTCATTGCGGCACTATTCACAATAGCAAAAAAAAGGAAACAACCTAAGTGCGTATCAATGGATGAATGGATAAACAAAATGTATACAAACATGCAATGGAATGGAATATTACACAGCCATAAAGAATAATGAGTACTTGAGACATCTTTTAATGTGGATAAATCTGGAGAATATTATATTGGGTGAAATAAGTCAATCACAAAAGGATAAATATTTTATAATTTTTATAAAAAGACAATAATAGGTATATATACATATATCTGGGAGCTCTGGTAGCATAGTGGCTAAAGCACTTGACTGCTAACCAGAAGGCTGGCGGTTCAAACCCACCAGCCACTCCTCGGAAGGAAGGTTGGGCAATCCTACTTCCGTAGTGATACTGCCTTGGAAACCCAAGGAGGGGTCGCTATGAGTCGGGGCCGACTCGACGGCACATAACAACAACAACAACAACATACATATATCTATAACATCCACATGCACACACATACACATAAACCAACATTCATGGAAGATTCCCAGGGATGGAGGAGGGGAAATCACTTTCTAGATTGTTGTTAGGTACTGATGAGTTGATTCCGACTCATAGTGACCCTATGTACAACAGAACGAAACACTGCCCTGTGCTATCCTCACAATCCTTGCTAGGTCTGAGCCCCTTGTTGCAGCCACTGTGTCAGTCCATCTCATTGAGTGTCTTCCCTTTCTAGTCTGGTGAATAGGAGCTCTGGTGGCATAGTGGCTAAGGCATTTGACTGCTAAGCAGAAAGCTGGTGGTTCAAACCCACCAGAGCCACTCCTAGGAAGGAAGACTGGGAAATCTACTTCCATAGAGATACTGCCTCAGAAACCCAAGGAGGGGTTGCTATGAGTTGGATCCGACTGGACGGCAGTGAGTCCCCAGGAGCTGAAGTCTTTTATTCTACTCCCTCTTCCACAAGATTGGCAATTTTCCATCAGTCTGGATCAAAGAGTGAAGACAAGATAAAGCAGGTCCTTAGCAAACCTATGTTAGATGTGTACCATAAGCAAAAACATAAATTTTTGGTACTTTAAGCCACTAAGATTTGGGGATTATTTGTTACTACAAAATAACCTAGCCTATCTTGCTAGTATGATTTATTTCTTTGAGGTGCCCCTCAGAACCAGCCAAAGTAAATGTCATGTACCCTAAATAACCATCTAATTCTGGTGAAATTTATCTAATTTCTTTCATTTGGTTCATTAACATCTCTATTGTCATCACTACTGGTTGTCATTGAGTCTGTTCCAACTCAGGGCAACCCCAAGTATATCAGAACAGAACTGACTCCAAAGATTTCCAATAGATGATTTTTCAGAATTAGATTGCCAGGCCTTTCTTTTGAGGCATAAATGTGATTTTATTTCTAGAGATAATAATCCTGATTCAGAGAGGTATAGTACTTTACCTAAGATCACACAGTTTAAAATGAAAGAGCTGAGACTTGACCTTAGGTCTTCTAACTCCTAGCTCAATGCTCTTGCTGCATCACACTCTATCTCACTTTGAAACTCCTTCGTCTTTTTCTGTGTATTTGCAATAATGTTTGATTTTGTGTCCTGTTTATGAGATTACTTTGGAAGATGAGTGTTTTTTATCCAATTGTTAGTCTTCCCTGTAAGAGGAAAACAAATATGTGCATGACTCTTTAACAAAGAGGCTGGGGCCACAGGTCAGATCCTGCCCAGATACAGACAGGAAAAGTCAGCAGGGGCTCCCTCTGGGTTAGTCAGATTGGCCAAGTTTAACAAGAGAGCTTTTCAAACTAATGAGGGTAATGAAGACCTTTAGATCAAATGGGAGTCAGTGTGGACAAACAACCATCAGGTTATCAATGGTGGACAGCTGTATAAATGTTCTGGTGCAGTTCTGCCAGAGAAGTGCTTTGGATGAGAGTAAAATCCTGTAAGGAAGCCAAAGGGAACAGAAGAGGTAAAGCAGACAATTATATTAGCCAGTAGCTGAAAGTATTTTTTAAATTTTTATTATTTAGAACATTCTCTCAACACAGTAGTCATGGAGGAGAAATGTGCCTGACATGACCTTAGCCAGATGATAGAGCTTGACATCTTTTATAATGGGACAAACAGACAGCATGTGCCCTCTCACTCAGGTGAAATGCAATGGGAATGAAGCAGTGTCATCCATGTACTCTTCCTGTTGAAAACTAACCATGAATAAGCAATCCAAAAAATTCAAATTCTATAAAATACCTTGCTTGGACTCCTCAAAAATGTTAATGTCATAAAAAATTAAAACAAACAACAAATAAACAAAGCAGGGGGACTATTTAAGATTAAAAGAGACTGAAAAGACATGGCAACTAAATGCAAAGTGTGATTCTTGATTATGTCTTACAACCAACAACCCAACCCACTGCTGGTGAGTCGGATGTGACTCACAGTGACCCCTCCTTGGGTTTCCGAGGCAGTATCACTAAGGAAGTAGATTGCCCAACCTTCCTTCCAAGGAGTGGCTGGTGGGTTTGAACCACCGGCCTTCTGGTTAGCAGTCAAATGCCTTAGGCACTATACCACCAGAGCTCCTTGTATTAAAAAAAATATTCGGCTATAATATTTCCCAATAAGACATTGGGAAAGATTGAATACAGACGATATATATCTGATAATAATACTGCATCAGTGTTAAGTTTCCTCACAGTGATAGTAATACTGTGCTTACATAGGAGAATGTTCTAGTTTGATGATAGTACCTAGTATTTAAGGGTAAAGTAAAACAAGCCCTGCTGGTGCAGTGGTTAAGCACCTGGCTGCTAATTAAAAGGTCAGTGGTTTGAACCCACCAGCCATTCTATGGGAGAAAAGATGTGGCAGTCTGCTTCCGTAAAGACTTGTTGTCATTAGGTGCTGTTGAATCAGTCCCAACTCATACTGACCCTATATTCAACAGAACAGAAGACTTCTTGGTCCTGCACTACCCTCACAATCATTGCCATTCTTGAGCACATCATCACAGCAACTGTGTCAATCCATCTCATTGAGGGTCTTCACCTTTTTCGTTGACTCTCTATTTTACCAAACATGATATCCTTCTTCAGGAATTTGTCCCTTCTGACAGCATGACCAAGGTACAAAAGATGAAGTCTGGCCATTCTTGCTTCTAAGGAGCATTATAGCTGTACTTCCTCCAAGACAGATTTGTTTGTTCTTCCAGCAATCCCTGGTACACTCAACATCCTTTGCCAACACCACAATTCAAATGCATCAATTCTTCTGTGGTCTTCCTTATTCGTTGTCCAGCTCCCACATGCATATGAAGCTACTGAAAATATCATGGCTTGGGTCAGGTGCACCTTAGAAATGAAATCTTTGCTTTTTAACACTTTAAAGAGGTCTTTTGAGGCAGATTTATCTAATGCAATATGTTGCTTGATTTCTTGACTGCTGCTTCCATAGGTGTTCATTGTGTATCCAAGTAAAATTAAATCCCTGACAACTTCAATCTTTTCTCTGTTTGCAGAGAATGAGGTTGCTTATTGGTCTAGTTGTGAAGATTTTCCTCTTCTTAATATTATGATATAATCCATACTGAAGGCTGTAGCCTTCGATCTTCATCAATAAGTGCTTCAAGTGTTCTTCACTTTCAGCCAGTAAGGTTGTATCATCTGCATATCATAGGTTGTTAATGAGTCTTCCTCCAATTCTGATGCCACATTCTTCTTCATATAGTCTAACTTCTTGGATTATTTGCTCAGCATACAGATTGAATAAGTGTGGTAAAAAGACACAACCCTGACACACATCTTTCCTGGTTTTAAATTGTCCAGTATCCCCTTGTTCTGTTTGAACAACCGCCTCTTGGTCTGTCTATAGGTTCCTCATGAGCACAACTAAGTGTTCTGGAATTCCCATTCTTCACAACATTATCCATAACTTGTTATGATCAACACAGTCAAATGCCTTTGCATAGTCAACAAAACACAGGTAAACATCTTTCTGGTATTCTTTGCTTTCAGCCAAGATACATCAGACATTAGCAATAATATTCCTTATTCCACGACCTCTTCTGAATCTGGCTTGAATTTCTGGCTGTTCCCTGTCTATGCATTACTGCAACCATTTAAAAAAAAATCTTCAGCAAAATTTTACTTGCATGTGGTTAGAGAATTTCTGCATTCTGTTGGATCCCCTTTCTTTGAATGGGCACACATATGGATCTTTTCCAGTCAGTTGGCCAGGTGACTCTCTTCCAAATTTCTTTTCATAAATGAGTGAGTGCCTCCAGGGCTGCACCTGTTTGTTGAAACAACTCAGTGGATATTCCATCAATTTCTGGAGGCTCATTTTTTACCAATTCTTTCAGTGCAGCTTAGATTTCTTCCTTCAGTACCATTGGTTCTTGTAATGTGCTGTGCATGTGCTACCTCCTGAAATGGTTGAACATTGACCAATTCTTTTTGGTGCAGTAACTCTGTGTATTCCTTCCATCTTCTTTTGATGTTTCCTGCATTGTTCAATATTTTGCCATAGAATCCTATAATATTGCAACTCAAGGCTTGCATTTTTCTTCACTTCTTTCAGCTTGAGAAATGCCAAGCATGTTCTTATCTTTTGATTTTCTGACTCCAGGTCTTTAATTATAATACTTTACTTTGCCTTCTTGAGCTGCCCTTTGACATCTTCTGTTCTTTTATTCTATCATTTCTATTTGCTTTGGCTACTCTCCATTCAAGAGCAAGTTTCAGAACCTCTTCTGACATCCATTTGGGTATTTTCTTTCTATCTTTTCTTCTTCTTTTTTTAATGACCTTTTGCTTTCTTTATGTATGATGTATGTATGTCTTCAGACATTGGTGTTCAATGCATCAAATCTAAAGATTCACAGCCTTAGAAACCCTTTGGATCAGTTATCTATACTACAGGGTTCCTATGAGTTGGAATTAACTCAAAGACAATGGATTTTTTTTCCAAATGAGTTTAAGGGTAAAGTATCATGTTGTCTACAACATATTCTTAGATGGTTGAATAAAGTTAAAAGTGTATGTGTATACATACATACATATAAATGTGCATATGGGAGAGAAAGCAAATATGGCAAAACATTAAAATTGATGAACCTAGCTAAAGGATTATATGGGTGTTCCTTGTATGATTCTTATATTTTGCTATTTTTTTAAGTATAATATATATACAGCAGTGTATGTAGATTATAAATATACATCATTGTGCTGTTTCTGAAACTTTTCTATAGCATTGAAATTTTATAAATAAAATTTTGGAAAAACAGCAGCAGCCAGAGATCAGTTAGTTACATATGCCTGAGCAGGCCCACCCTAAAACTAATGTTATTGCTACCAGGTTCTTCTTCTACTTGGAACAGATATACCAAGACCGAGGTAAATTTTTCAGGAATAAAGGTTGAGTCTTACTACCTTTTGGCTTTGTCCTCTAGTTCTATAGCAAGCGACAGTGAAATAGCAAGGCTCTTTTTTCTTGTGAGAACTTCTTGCCATGAACTACTTGGGAGTGGGGAGAAGCTTAACTTAGAATTATTCACAGGCTTGGGTAATTTCCAAACCAAGAGGCTAGAACACTTGGAGAAGCCAGGGAAACTTCTAGGAGGAAAAGCTCAACAAACCATCCCCCCCCCCCCCCCGCACCGCCCAGGTCCTTCATTTTCAGCTTCCTAATGGGCAAGATGGTTGGGTCCGGGTCAGTTGGCAGGAAGAGATTCCAAGTAGATCCTTCCTCCTCCCCCAAACTCCTCAAGAGCCAGAATAAGTTTTGAATATGGCATTAAGAAAACAAAAGAACCAAGTCTTCACCCAAATGACTCCCTGGTCTATTGGTGTGTAATGCTGAAGGGGAGAATCAGGGTATTCTCAGGCAGAAACATGGTGGTTTGTTCTTCGTGCCCCTCTTCATCCCATACCAAGCCCCTTCCAGCTGAGAGAGCCAGAGAATTCTTGGACTTTACAAGGCAGGAAGTCCTGAGAGGGATAGACTTCCTGTGAATCTGGCTGTGGAGGTGGCAAAAGTGATTTAGTTTGAACATTACAAAGAGACGTAGTCATATTTGTCTTCCAAAGCTGGTAAAACAAGCTTTTGTGTGGTAGGGATCAAAGGCATTTTCAAAGTCAAAGAAGTGTTATCAATCTATTCTTCATTTGCAAAACACACACTCATATTCACTCTACTCAAGGACATATGTTCAAATACTTACTTCCTCTTTCTCCCTGCCTATCCCATTTCTCTGCACCCTATGTATCTCCTTCCCAGGTGGAGAGGCAGGCAAGCAGGGCTAGTGGTGAACCCGTCTCAAAAACCCTGGAACCGCAGTCTAGTAACTTAGGTTCTCCCTTCTACTCTTCCTTGCTCTGCCTTTGCTTCCCCACAATGAAGCAATGAAACCAAAACTAACCTCACTGCCCTCAAGTTGATTCCAACTCAAAGCAACCTCAATTGGGTTTCTAAGGCTGTAAATCTTTATGGAAGCAGACTGCCCCATCTTTCTTCTGCAGAGCAGCTGGTGGGTTCAAACCACCAACATTTTGGTTTGCAGCCAAATGGATTAACCATATACACCACCAGAGCTCCTTCTATGAAGAACAGTTGTCGTTGTTATGTGCCATCGAGTCTGACCTGACTCATAGCGACCCCTCCTTGGGTTTCCAAGGTGGTATCACTAAGGAAGCAAATTGGCCAGCTTTTCTTCTGAGTGGCTGGTGGGTTTGAACTGCCAGCCTTCTGGTTAGCAGTCAACTGCCTTAGACACTATGCTACCAGAATTCCCACAATGAAGTACTACTAGGTATCAAACAGTTTACAGAAGAAAAAAAAATTTCCTGTTTTCAAATAAGGCTGAATTCTTTTTAAGTGAAATCACATACACTCAGAGTAGGTTTCCAAAGCCCAATTTCATCTGGAAAAGCCAATGACTGCTATGCAAGAATTTTTTTTAATTCCTAAGTAGTGAAGTATTTGGCGTTTAATAGCCCAGGGACATGAATTAAGCTCTCAGCTTCATTATTTTAATTGTTTAATTAGAGCATCTTTATTATGATATAAAATATAAACCTATTTCAACAAGAAAAGGGTATCCAGTGATCCATCCTAGATTCAAACAAAGCAAAATTGTGTCATTTTACTCTAGGCAACAGTCTCTGTTGCCAAGAATACTCTATTGCTACTGACTGGGGAGGGGTTGGCATTTACTACAGGAAGAATAACACTCAAATGTAAAATGTTATCAAAGATTTTATCCACTTGTGTTTGAGCCAAATAGCACAAGAGGCACTGGTTTCTCCCGTCATGCTGCTAACATTGTGGTTTCATTTTAGGACCAGGCTTGGTATCTAGAAACGGATTTCAACACCTCACTTCATGTTTTGCTCTAGCTTGGCTTCACACCATGACTGCAGGAGAAAAATCCAAAGACAGATCCCTTTACTTAGAATTCTGCCTACTTTTCAACAGATGGCTTCACTGGACTGCACCTGTCGAGATTAGTACCTCCATCCAAATCTTTTTGTGGCAGAGAACAGCACCAAGAGTTTGGTGTGACAAAATCAGGAAGACACTCTGATGTGAACAAGACTAATTTGCTGCTAGACCTACAGCTAACTCTACATCCTATGTTTAGAGGAATGTGAAAAATGGTTCAATTAAAACACTGGATTTCACATTCTCTAAATATTTGAGCTTCCCCACAGGCATTCTTAGAGCTTGGGAGGAAGCTAGATTCAGCTCAACCTTGTGGACTCATGAAATATTGGGGCACATGCCAGAGGCAAGGGGAACTTGTGCAGCACCTTGGAGTTGAAGGTGGGGGAGCCCTAGCTCCTCCACTGCCTGGGGCATGAGTGGGTGGGGAGCAGAGAGGAAAAGTGGGAAAAGTTGGAAGAGGACTAATTGAAAGCCAAGGTCATTGCTCTGATTCAGTAATTCCTTCCTGGAAAGAAAGAGTTTTTGTGCTTAACCTCATGACCTCCAATTTCCAGGATGTTGTTGGCTCCCTGGATCTCTCTGGGGCTTGCTTATTTACAAGGCTTCCAGGTCCTCGAACAGAAGGATGTGAGAGGATATTACTCAACGCATAAAGAGAAACCAAAGGCAAAGCAAAGGGCTTTTAAAATACTGCTCACACACATCTTCAACAATTCTAATCAATTAAACAGATGCAATATTTTCATTGCCCATTACAACTTAAAAGTTCATTTCATGAAGTTACAGACTATTTCGATTTTTTTTTTTTTCTGAAAAAGAATGGCAATTGGTGAGTGCAGAAAATGACAAAGCAAAGGAAGGAGAGCAAGTGAAAACCTTACAGAGAACTTAATTTATAGATCTCTTACAAGCTCATCTTTGAATGTGCCCAAATGGATCCATGATTTTTCATAGTGACCAGGAATGAGAGGTTGAAGTCTCCAATCAGAATCTTTCACACTTCCTTCCTGCACATATTGGAGCTATAAAATCCAGTCAGCTGTATTTTAATGCAGGGATTTTTTTTTTAACTTTTGTGATTTGGGTGAAAGAGCATATTGACTTTTCATCCAATAATTTGTACATGTTTTGTTTTATGACACTGATTGCAATTCCTACAATGTAACAGTGCTCTTCCCACTTCCTCCTTGTGTCTCCCATTTCTATTCATCCTTCTTTCCTATTCCTCCTTGCCTTCAGAGCTTTATCCCAGGCCAAATGTTGCCCTTTTAATCTCATAAGGTTGATTGTTCTATGGAGTGCATGCCTCCCTGGCATTGTTTTTCACCATATAGACCTGTCTAACATTTGACTGAAAGTGGAGCCATGGCAGTTAATGTAGTGATTTGCTATCACTAGGCACATGGTCAATGATCTGAGAAAGAGTCCACACAGATGCATGTGAGTAGAGCAATGGGCAAGTTACTTAAGACATGAGAGGAGCGAGCTGGAGAACCTCTATGTTGTACTTTATACAACCAAAGATGGGTACAATCTCAGAACAAGGAGGTATTGTCTGGTGAGAAAATTTGTTAAAGAGAAGACCTAATACTTGAAGATCTTGTCTATGGACAAAGGAGCAGATTTGTCCTGTGTGGCCCAGAGGACCAAGTAGGACCAGAAGGTGAAAGTGAAAGGGAAGAAGTTTATTTCCCTAAAAGGAAGAATTTTTTACCAAGGTGCCTCAGGAGGCAGTGAAGTCCCTGACCTTGGTGTTTTGCTAACAAATGCTAGATAACTATTGCTGGGAATGATATGGATCAGATTCTTACACTGTGTAGATAGCAGAACCAGATCAGACGATCTATAGTAAGTATTGACTCAGAGAAAGGCAGAGCAATAAAAAAATATTTCCCCAAAGAGGGTGGTTGTCTGGTCTCAGCGTTTCAAGTTCCCAGCAAAGCTCATTCTGGAAAGGTCAGTGCACATAAGCCGGTGAGTTCCTGAAGGTAGGAACTTAACTGATTCATTCTTGTGCTCCCCTCTAGAGAATGCTACAATGTTTACTAAATGTCAAATGAATGAATGAATGAATATTGATCTGCTTTCTAAAGAAGATGGTAGGATACTATGGAATTTAAGCATAAATGAAAAGCAGAAGAGTAGTGGGTTATGAGACTACTTAAGTACATTAGGGTGAGATGATAAAGGACCTTAAAATCTAGATAGATGAGTTGGCACTTAGTATGACAAACTAGCACACATGCCAGCCTAGCCCAGGAAATGGTCAGCTCATATTCTCAAGTTTCTCCAGATCACACCCCAGGTATCTTCTTGCTCACACCCCCAAGACCCTTCCACCTCACGGTCTAAATCTCCCAAGGTTGCATCCCAAATCTCCTCTAGCTCAGATGGCTGTGAAGTCTTTCTGTGGAGTCTTTTCAAGACTTAATCTTTGCTGGGGCTAATGGGTCAACATCATTGTCCATCCAATCTCTCTATGACTATGGCAGAAACAGTTAATATTACCAAAGACTCATGTTCCCCTTCTATAGTATATTTCTGCCAACCAGTTGAACTGATAGGAACTCTTGTGTCTAGGTAGGGCCATGTGACTAGATTAAAATAACAGAACCGATGTATTTAACTTCTGTTGTTACAATGAAGAAGTAGATGTGTGTCCATCATAGTCTCTTTTCTTCTCTACTAGCTGAATGTAGGGAGCTCTGGTGGCATAGTGCCTAAGACATTTGACTGCTAACCAGACGGCCGGTGGTTCAAACCCACCAGACATGCCTCGGAAGGAAGATTGGGCAATCTACTTCCATACAGATACTGCCTTGGAAACCAAAGGAGGGGTCGCTATCAGCTGAAGAGGACTCTGAGGCCCTAGCAGAGGGCAGAGTTGGAGGTAAAAGGAATCTGAGACAGAGAAGACTGCCCAGGAGTGTCTTCATTGATTGTGCTGTGAATGGGAAATCAATGTCTATTGGATTAAGCCATTGAAATTTTAGGATTATTTATTATAAGAGCTAGACTACCCCCAACTCAAATAGAGATTCATGTGGAGTCATTGGAGGCCCAAGAATGGACTCAGGATCCAATAGCACTTAAATGTGCCTGGCACAAAGAAGAAGTTCAATAAACACTTGTTGGACAAACAACTGTACATCCTTTGGGTCCTCCACACTTCAGAGTTGCCTTTAAGAGCCATCTCTTAGCCAACTCTCTGAGGGCTAAGGTCTCAAGACAGATCCTTATGTTAGAGAAAGGCATGGTGAAGGAGGGGGCATGTGAATGGGTCCCCTCGGAGAGGGAGAAATGCACAGATAGAGGAATCTGAGGCACTAGAGTTTCCTGCTACAGCTTTGCAAAGGCTTTTGGGTCCCATTTGAGGTACCTTCAGTCTCTTTGCTAATGACTCTAGCTGCCTCACTTACCACATGGCTCCCAGCTGCAGAGTTTATTTCATTCTACAAATATTTAGTGAAACCCACTTCATACCAAGTCCTGGGCTATGTCAATAACTAAGACATGGTCCCTGCCCCCAAGAGCATACAGATAGATGTGAGGGGTGCACAAGCACATAAAACCCTAGAAGGGTGAGTTCTGCTGAGTTGCACTGAGAAGCTGGAAAGAGCATCACTCTTACCTTAACAAAAACAAAAAGCTGGCTAAATGGCAAAATATTAACTTCTCTTAAACTCATTAGAGAACTGAGTTTTAGGGGAAATTAAGTAGTCTGAAATCTGAGACAGGCCGCTCCAAGAAGAGATAAAATGTGAGCACTTGTTTCTCTGTGGTGGTGCATGTTGGAAGAGTTCTTAGGTATCTAGTGCTGCTTTATCAACCTGAGGAGGAAAGCTTAAAGCCCTGACCAGAACCTTCTCCTATGAAGAATAAAAGTCTTAAGCCACTAGAATAATGCTGTCAGCCCCAGGACACAGGGAAGACCATTGTAAATAGGAGTGGAATAAAAGACCTCTACCAACTGGACGCACATAACAACAACAACAACAACCCCTGTCAAAGGAGCAGTGGTGGCCTAGTGCCCAATGCATTTGACTGCTAACCAGAAGGCTAGTGGCTCAAACCTATCAGCCACTGCTTGGAAGGAAAACCGGACAATCTACTTCCATAGAGATACCTTCTTGGAAACCCAAAGAGGGGATCACTATGAGTCGGAACTGACTCCACAGCAGCGGGATTGTTGTTGGTTTTTTACCCCTGGGCAGAGGACCAGATTGAAAGGTCTTCTCTCTCTGAGGGAGGGCCAGAAAACTCACTTCAGCACAAGTTTGTCTGCCACAGGAAGGAAGAGCAGGATGACGGAGAAGTCCTCTATTCCAAAATCAAGGGACAAAGGACCTACCTGAGACTAAGGCTGGATCAGGACAAGAGAAACTGTCCCTGCCCCTCCTAAAGACTAGGAAACACTGAATAGCAAGCAATAGCCATAGTGCTGAGGCAAGAGCATGGAGAGAGACTCCCTTTGAGGGGCATCCAGGGAGGGTAGAAGCTGAGGATGGAGCAGGACACTGAGAAAAACCCTAAAAAAAAAAAGTTGAGTGGATTCCAACTCATGGTGATCCAATGTGTAGAACTGTGCTCCATAGGGGTTTCAAAGGCTGATTTTTCAGGAATAGATAGCCAAGACCTTCTTCTGAGGTGCTGCTAGGTGGACTTGAATTTCTAATCTTTCAGTTAGCAGCCAAAACCCTGACCCTAAGAAAAAGATAAAGCTAGAGGGATTTGAAGCTAGTGGTGTGCTAAAGATAACCACAGCAGTAACAAAACCCCAAACCACTTTATTTCCTGACTAGATTGACTCAAACCCCTAAACAAAAAGCTTAGCAGAAAAAAAAAAGTGTGCTCATTTCCAATCATAACTACTATTTGCCTCTATCTCTACTGTCCTGGATGAAATGTCCAACATTCAATCAAAGGTTATGAGATCAACAATAAAAATAAGGAAAACAAACAAACAAACTATCAAGACACAAAGCAATCAACAAAACCAGACTAGGATTACCTAGACATTGAACCTAACAAAAGGAATTTAAAGTAACTGATTAATGAATTAGAGACACTAGTGAACAATGTGCATGAACAAATGGGGAATTTCAGCAGAGAAATGGAAGCTATAAGAAAGAATCAACTGGAAATGCTGTAAACAATACAGTAATATTTAAATTTAATTTTAAAAATGCCTTTGACAGTTTATTAATAGATTTGACATAGTTTAGGAAAGAATCAGTGAACTTGAAATAGGTCAACAGAAATTACCCAGACTGAAACACAAAAGAAAACAAAAAGAATAAAAAATTTGGAACAAAGAATCTAAGAGCTATGTGACAATATCAAATGACCTAACAGATGATTAATTGGAATTCCAGAAGGAGAAAGGGGAGAAAACTGGGCAGAAGAAATATTTAAAGAGATAATGGCCAAAACTTTTCCAAAAATAATGGAAATAATATGTGTAAGATCTCCTCTGCCTATTTTAATTTCAGGCCAATAGACGCCATATCTTTCATGGAGAGAGGATCTGAGAGGAGGATATCAATATATTAAAGTTTAACACATAAAATGTATATGCAAGTGGTTATTACAAGTCAATAAAAATTGATAATAAATGAGCAAAGGACATGAATAGTAGTCCACAGGAAAAAAAAAATGACTAATAAATATATGAAAAGATGTTCAACCTCCCTCCTAATTAAACGAAAAACTAAAACCAAACTCACTGCCATGGAGTCAATTCCGACTCATAGCGACCCCATTTGGGTTTCTGAGGCAGTAAATCTTTACAGAAGTAGATTGCCCAGTCTTCCTTCTATGGAGTGGCTGGTGGATTTGAACTGCCAAACTTCTGGTTAACAGTCAAATGCTTTAGGCAATACACCACCAGAGCTCCTTCCCTCCTAATTAAGGAATTATAAATTAAAATAATTCAACACCATTTTTCAGCTTTCTCACTGGCAAAGATGAAAAAGTCTGATAATGCTAAGAGCTGGCAAAGTTGTAGGGAAATAGACACTAGACTCATAGACCCTTAGTGGAAGTATGAACTGCTGCAGTCTTTTTAGACAGCAGTTTGATATATATCAAAATTATTATTTTTAATTACCATTTAGATTTCTCATTTTCACTCTCATATAATTAACCAACAAATATACATTTGCAGGGTCAAAGATTTATGGAAAAAATATAACTAGCTATGCCTGTATCTCAAAAACCAAAAATCAAGCTCACTGCCGTGGAGTCGGACCCTTTGGGCAATCCTTGGGTTTCCGAGGCGGTATCACTACGGAAGCAGATTGCCCAACCTTCCTTCCGAGGAGAGGCTGGTGGATTTGAACTGCTATATCTATGGGTATATATGTCCAAAGATATTCATTCCATGCATTACCCTGTTGAATGGCTGTTTCCAAACTGTCAGATGGTGTTAAAAGAAAGCCTCAGTTTGGCCCCAAGAATATGATTAGAGCTACTCTGCTCCGGGCTCAGCAGCAGCACCTTGTGTCCAAACTGACAGAGTTTTGGTGAACGACTTCCTCCTAGATGGCCAAAAAACAAACCCACTGACATTGAGTCTATTCCAACCCGTAGCAACCCTACAATACAGGGTAGAACTGCCCAGTAGGGTTTCCAAGGGTGTAAATCTTTATGGAATCAAGACTGCTTTTTCTTTCTTCCATGGAGCAGCTGGTGCGTTTGAACCTCCAATCTTTTGTTTAGCAGTCGAATGCTTTAGAAGTTGAATGCTTCCCCCTAGATGGCCAGAGAAGAAAAATTCTGTTTCTGGCATTCTGGAGATTCTCTCATCTCAAAAGCAGCACCACTGAGGTGCAACAGAAAAGTCCACAGCACTGTCAGTCTGACTTCAGGGAAATGTAGAGAATTCTTTAGCCTAATAGCCTTGAGGCTAATAAGAAATCTCACCTTGCAACCCACAAATTTTGTTTGAGACCAGATGGAAATGCACCACCTCTAGCTAGCTTCCCCTCCTGCCTTCTCTGGGAGGGAATAGGTGGAGACAAGAGTTTTGACATGCATCTTGGGAGGCTGAACCCTTAATTTAGTCAGCATGGAAAAGCTCAAGAGCCCCAAGGCTGTCTCTCCATAATGCAGTAATTCTCACAGCAAACTCTCAAGTTACAGCTTCTTTGATTTAATAGAACTTTTTACCTTAGGGAAAATTAATTTTAAATAATTGCTAAAAAGTTCTTTCCATTGTTTGAAATAAGATCATGTTAACTTCTTTTCTACCTAAACAGTAATTTCCCACTCTTTTTTTTAAATTATTGTTATTTTTTTTTGTTTTGAGCACTATCCTTGCAGACTAAATATTAGGCATCTCCAGCTTCTCATGATGTCACCTGGAGATCATTTGAGTCAGGAAATGAGGCAAATTAGTCTCCTGACAAAAGTAACAAGTGCACGTTGGGCCTCCACACTATAGCTTCCCACATAAAGTAGCTTGGGAGGAATTGGCTAGATATTTTGTAAACAAGCAGAAAATTATCAGTTGAATCCTATTTCTTTCATTTGATGATATACAACAAAAAAACAATGCACTGTGCACTGTCATCGAGTTAGATCCAACTCATAGCGACCCCTCCTTGGGTCTCCGAGGTGATATCACTACAGAAGTAGATTGTCCAACCTTCCTTCAGAGGAGTGGCTGGTGAGTTTGAGCTGCCAGCCTTCTGGTTAGCAGTCAAATGCCTTAGGCACTACACCACCAGAGCTTCCATTTGATGATATAGTTTCTCCTAATTTTCTTATTTGCATAGACCCAGCCTCAGAATTTTACGTGGACTCGGTGGTTACCACGAATTTTCAAATCCCTAATAAGTCCAGTAAGGAGCTCTGGTGGCATAATGCCTAAGGCATTTGACTGCTAACCAGAAGGTTGGTAGTTTAAATCCACCAGTCACTTCACAGGGAGCTCTGGTGGTGTAGTGCCTAAGGCATTTGACTGCTAACCAGAAGGCTGGCAGCTCAAACCCACCAGCCACTCGTCGGAAGGAAGATTGGGCAATCTACCCAATCTTCCGTAGTGCTCTGGTAGCATGGTGCCTAAGACACTTGACTGCTAATCCTTCGGGTGGTGGTTCAAACCAACCAGCCACTCCTTGGAAGGAAGGTTGGGCAACCTAATTCCGTAGTGATACTGCCTTGGAAACCCAAGGAGGGGTCACTATGAGTCGGGTCTTACTCCACGGCACATAACAACAACAACTTCCCTAGTGATACTGCCTCGACTCGATGGCAGTGTTAGTTTAGTCACTCTACAGAAGTAAGACTGGGCAATCTACTTCCGTAAAGATTTACCACCTCAGAAACCAAAAGGGGGTCACTTTGAGTCAGAATCCACTTGATAGCAGTGATGGCAGTGAGCTTGGGGTGGGGAGGTGCTTGAACAATTTCTCTTAGAAAGATCAGCACGAGGCTGGTCCCCATGAGGCGGAGGTCAAAGATGTCCCAAATGTCCAAACTACCATGCCACTCCATCATCTCAGACATTAACCCCTCCTCCTCCTCCCAGTAATTTCCCTAGTCTTAGGGTTCTGAATTTCACTGTAACGCCTCACAGAATTCACAGACA
>NW_006921785.1:5001868-5037819 GCF_000298275.1 Orycteropus afer afer
GTAGGGAATGACTACTACCAGCTGCCCAGCCAAGTTGATACCTGACCTTAACTACCACACCACCCCAAACAGGCATGGATAATGGGATTTACGAAACACCACAGAATGGAGGACAATGGCTAGAAGGGCCACATCAAGCAATTCACTGCAGGAGGATTGTTGGTTTTTGAATAAGTCCAATCAATTCCTTCCACAGAAGAAAATCCAACTTTCTTACCTTCTGCAAAGACAAGTATAGCATCTGAAAACTAGAGTAATTGAGAGCATGAACTTTGGATTCATACAGGCCTGGATTCAAGTTCTGGTTCTGCCATTAATTAGATGCTGTGTCTTTGGGCAAATTATATAACCTCTTTGAATCTCAGTCATTTCATCTGTTAAATGAATAATACCCATCTCACAAATGCCTAGCAGTACTTTGTATTAAATGAAATCATGCAGCATAAGCATTTATCAAAATGCTTGGAATGTAATAAGGGCTCAACAGATGTTAGCTATTGCTATTAGAAGACTCTGTCGTTGATGACTTATGTGAGCCTAGAAGAATTGCTTCCCTTTTGTAAAGTAAAACAGTTGGACTAAGTCATCTATAAGGGCCCCTTCATACCTAACATCTGAGGGGTTGTTGCTGAGCCCTTGGCAGAATTAGCTAAGCAGGTGGCCACAGTTTCCTGCTCTGATTTCCATGGTAGAGAGTTTCTGTAGGAGCAATAAGTGCCTACTGTGAAAACACTTAAGATATGCCCTATCCATCTGTCCAGGCCTGGAGATGTAGTGAGCTCTCCATCCATGAGGGCATCCAAGGAGAAGTTTAATAATCACTTGTTGGAAATATGGTAGAGAAGATTCAAACATAGAACAGGGGTCAACTACATGAAATTTGGGCTCATTTTCAACCCAAAGACCCCATAAATAATGACAAAAAAAAAAAAAAAATACAAATCCAAGTGCTCTAAACTCCATAGGAACAACTCCAGTCCAACTGGGAGCTCTAGTGGTGCAGTGGTTAAGGCATTCAGCTGCTAACCAAAAGTTTTCCAATTAAAACCCATCAGCTGGGTGGGACTATAAAATGGTACAACCACTGGAAGCAGTATGGTAATTCCTTAGAAAGTTGGAATTAGAAATATCATTTGACCCAGACATTCCATTACTAGGTATATATCCTAAAGAAGTGAGAGCCATGACAAGAACAGACATATGCACACCCATGTTCATTGCAGCACTATTTACAATAGCCAAAAGATGGAAACAACCTAGGTGTCCATCAACTGAGGAATGGATAACCAAACTATGGTGCATACACACAATGAAATACTATGCAACCCCAAAGAATAGTGTTGAATCTGCAAAACACCACATGATATGGATGAACTTGGAGGACATTATGCTGAGTAAAATAAGGCAATCACAAATACTGTATTAGTTCGTTATTGTAAAAGTCAAGGAAAGGTTTATCTTTGGAAGGAAGTTTTCTTTGTTGGTTACCAGGGGTGAGAGGGCAGGGGAGGGAACCCTGTTAGACTGATAGGGATAAGTATTGATTTGGGTGAAGAGAAGGGCAATGTACCAAATGTGAGTGATCAACATGGTGGCATTGAGAAAGAAGAAGACATAGAGAGGTACATGGGAGGTACAGACAACAAAGATGAACCCTTTTGCACATATAGTACTGTGTTGTCAGTGAAGACAAACATGGGTATACAGGTGGCTAGATGACTAAACTATTAGGTATGTCTATGAAGCGGGGAGTGTACCCAAGACCATGTATAGGGTTGGCAGACAATAGCCCTATAAGTGTATTTGTATGATCTGTAAGAATTCCCAGGTGTCTAGTAGAGCTGGCAAGGGACAAGTTTGTAGTCACTTCTTGGTCACAGCCAGCTACCCAGAGGGACAAAGTAGTTAAACCCATGGGCTCGGAACCATAGTCACAGGGGACATCAAGCTCAATTGGCATAATATACTATGCAAAACATTGTTCTACCTCCTACTTTGGCGAGTAGTGACTGGGATCTTAAAAGCTCATAAGCAGCCATCAAGATGCAACAATGGGTCTCTCCTCATCTAGAGCAAAGAATAATGAAGAAAACCAAAGATTCATGGAAACAATCAGTCCTAGCGAGTGGTACACCATGCAATCCATAGCCTATATGACTATGAGACCAGAAGAACTAGATTGTGACCAGCTACCACTGTCAACTACTTGGAGGGGGATCTATGTGGGTGATCCTGGATCGAGAGAGGGAACAATGTGGAACAAAACTCAAAACCATTTGGAAAAAAAAAAAAAAAGGAGAAAAAGTGGACCAGATTTGCTGGTCTGATAGAGCCTGGTGGAAACACTGAGACTATGGCCCCTAGCTGCCCTTCAGATCTGGAATTGAACCCACACCTGTGGCTTCAAGCAAACAAAGGACAGGGATATGAGTTGAATGTTTACCTGAGGTAGATACACTCCTTGGAGAGAACAATCATGGAAGAAAGAAGGACTGTTTATGCACAAGGAAACAGCTCAGGGAGCAGGAGTGCATGGAGGGATGGACACAGAGAAGAGGTTGGAAGGAAGTGAGAGGGGAGCTATCACATTGGGGTAAATTGTAGTCAATGTCAGGAAACAAAGTGTATGTGAACTACTGTACAGAAAGTGAATTTTCTCTGTAAATTTTCACCCAAATCATAAAAACAAAAAACAAACAAACAAACAAACAAAAAACACCAGCTGCTCTGTGGGAGAAAGATGAGACAGTCTGTTTCTGTAAAGATATACAACCTTGGAAACTCTATGTGGTAGTTCTACTGTGTCCCAAGGGTTATTATGGGTTGAATCAACTTAATGGTGGTAGATTTTTTTGGTTTTGGAATCAGAGAGTTTTTGTGTAAGCAAGGTCACTGCCTGAGAGGGGCAGCTGGAGAGTAGAGAATATGTGAATGGTGGAGATCCCACCTGGGACTGAGAGAATGAGAAGGTGTCCTGGAGGAGCTGCAGGTCAGGAGAAACTTGAAGGGTGGACTTTGACAGGCAGAGATGGGGGCAAGCCATTTCTGTTGAGAAGAGAACAAGACCAAAGCCTTAGAGGTAAGGATGCATGGCAAATCATGTGGAAAATAGCAAGGAACCAGGCTTGTGTAGAGCATATAGAGGAAACCAAACCTAAAAAACACAAACCTGTTGCTATTGAAAGGAACTCTGGTGGTGTAGTGCCTCAGGCATTTGACTGCTAACCATAAGTTTGGTGGTTCAAATCCACCAGCCACTCTGCAGAAGGAAGACTGAGCAATTGACTTTTGTAAAAATTTACTGCCTCAGAAACCCAAAGGAGGTCACTATGAGTTGAAATTGACTCAATGGCAGTGAATTTGTTTGTTTGTTTGTTTTTGGTTGCTACTGAATTGATTCTGACTCAGGGTGACCCTGTACATTTCAGAGTAGAACTGAGTTCCACAGGGTTTTCTTGTCTGTAATTTTAATGGATTAATCTTAATGGGTGACCACAGACAGAGCAGTGGCAGGAATCTCAGGTAAGGGAGGGACACAGGCCCCATCCCCAAGAGGCAGGAAGCAGAGCAAAGAGAAACCAGGGGACCACAGACAAAGCAGCAACAGGAATCCAGGTAAGGGGAGGGAGACAGGCCACACCCCCAAGAGGCAGGAAGTGGAGAGGTTTTGAACAGCTAAGGGAGACAAACTTGTCTCTCAGTTTGTCATACTGTGGTGGCTTGCATGTTGCTGTGAGGCTTTAGGCTGTGCCACCAGTGTTTCAAATGCCAGCATAGTTGCACGTGGTGCACAGACTACAATGCAACTTATAGACTGAGACAGACTAGGGAGAAGAAAGAGGCCATCCACTTCTCAAAGAATCAGCCAGGGAAATCCTTATGAACAGCAGAGAAACACTGTCTGATACCTTACTGCACAACTTTATGAATAGCCCAGAAACATTGTCCTATACAGTACAAAAGGACAAGCCCATTAGGTCAGAAGGCTCTCAACATATGACTGGAAAGAGCTGTCTCCTCAGAATACAGCTGACCTTAATGATGTGGATGGAGTAAAGTTTTTGAGACCTCCATTTGCTGATGTGGCATGAATCAAATTGAGGAGAAACAGCTGCAAACATCCATTAATAATTGGAACATAGAATGTATGAAGTATAAATCTAGGAAAATCGGAAGTTGCCAAGAATGAAATGGAACCCACAAAGATTGATATCCTAGGCATTAGTGAGCTGAAATGGACCAGTTTTGGCCATTTTGAATCAGACAATCATATGATCTACTATGCCGGCAATGACAAATTGAAGACAAATGGTGTGGCATTAATCATCACAAAGGATATTTCAAGATCTATCCTGAAGTACAATGCTGTCAGTGATAGGATAATATCCACATGCCTACAAAGAAGACCAGTTAATATGACTATTACTCAAATTTATGCACCAACCACCAAAGCCAAAGATGAGGAAATTGAAGATTTTTATCAACTTCTGCAGTCTGAAGTTGACCAAACATGCAATCAAGATGTGATAACTATCACTGCTGACTGGAATGCAAAAGTTGGAAACAAAGAAGAATCTCTGGTAGTTGGAAAACTTAGCCTTGATGACAAATAATGCTGGAGATCACATGATAAAATTTTGCAAGACCAATGAATTATTCATTGCAAATACCTTTCTTCAACAACACAAACAGCAGCTATATACATGGACTTCACCAGATGAGGTACAAAGGAATCTTATTGACTACAGCTGTGGCAAGAAGCAATGGAAAAGCTCAATTATCTCCAGCCAAAACCAGGCCAGGAGCTGATTGTGGAACAGACCATCAACTGCTCATATCCAACTTCAAGCTGAAGTTAAAGACAATTAAAACAAGTCATGATGGCCCTGAAGACCAGAAGAACTAGATGGTGCCTGGCTACCAATGCCATTCACTCAGGAAAAGATCAAATCTGGAGTTCCTGGATAGAATGGGAGGAAAACGTGGAACAAAATCCACAAACTCAATAATGACCAGAATTACTGGCTGGATGGAGTCTGGTGAGACCCCCAATACTATGGTCCTGGGATACATTCTGGGCCTGGAATAAAGCTCACTCTCAGGAGCTGGCTCTCAGCCCAATAGTAAACAAGTATACGTGCAGACCACTCAACGCAGGGTCTGCATGCACCCACATACTCTATGGAAATGCATCCCTTGGAGGAATCGACCACGGGGCAGCAGAGGGGCAACATTCACATAGAGGAAATGCAGGACAAAAAAGAGTGCATAACTATGAGGGACACAGAGGGGAGGGTTACTGGGCAGGGAAGGAAGGAGACTGGGTTAGGGTTGGGCATGGTAAATGGGGAGTGAAACTAAATGCACACGTAATGATGAATGTAAAACAAACTCTTAAAATAAAGTTTTTTTTAAAAAGTCCACGAGAGCCAAAATATGACCTTGACTATATCCCTCCTGAATTTAGTAGATTTGATGCATTGAGCACCAACGACTGAAAACCAGAAAGATTGTGGGATGACGTCAAGAACATCATCCATTAAAAAAGCAAGAGGTCATTAAAAAGATGAGAAAAGAAGAAAAGACCAAAATGGATGTCAAAAGAGACTCTGAAACTTGCCCTTGAGCAGAGAGTAGCTAAAGCAAATGGAAGAAATGACAAGATAAAAGAGCTGAACAGAAGATTTGAAAGTGTAGCTCAAGTAGACAAAGCCAATTACTATAATGAAATGTTCAAAGACCTGGAGTTAGAAAACCAAAAGGGAAGAAAACGCTTGGCATTTCTCAAGCTGAAAGAACTAAGGAAAAAAATTAAGCTCGAGTTGCAATATTGAAAGATTGTATGGGCAAAATATTGAATGATGCAGGAACCATGAAAAGAAGATGGAAGGTACACACAGTGTACACTGTACCAAAAAGAACTGGTAAATCTTCTTCCATTTCAGGAGGTGGTATATGTTCAAGAAACCAATGATATTGAAGGAAGAAATTGAAGCTGCACCGAAGGAATTTGCAAAGAAGAAAGCTTCAGGAATTCACAGAATACCCATTGAAATGTTTGAACAAACAGATGCCCCACTGCAGACACTCATTTGGTTATGCCAGGAGATTTGGAAGACAGCTACCTGGCCAACTGACTGGAAAAAATCAGTATTTGTACCCATTCCAAAGAAAGGTGATCCCACAGAATGTGGAAATTACTGAACAATATCATTGATATCACACACAAGTAAAATCTTACTGAATGTAATTCAAAAACACTTGCAGTCTTATGTTGTTGTTGTTATGTGCTACTGAGTTGGACCTGACTCTTAGCAACCCCTCCTTGGGTTTCTGAGGCGGTATCACTACAGAAGTAGATTGCCCAACTTTCCTTCTGAGGAGTGGCTAGTGAGTTTGAACCGCCAGCCTTCTGGTTAGCAGTAAAGTGCCTTAGGCACTATGCTACCAGAGCAGCATATTGACAGAGAACTTCCAGAGGTGCAAGTTGGATTCAGAAGAGGATGTGGAACAAGAGATATCATTGCTAATGTCAGATGGATCTTGGCTGAAAGCAAAGAATACCAGAAAGATGTTTACTTATGTTTTATTGACTATACAAAAGCATTTGATTGTGTGGCTCTTAATAAATTGTGGATAACATTGAGGAGAATGAGAATTCCAGAACAGTTAATTGTACTCATGAAGAACCTGTACATAGACCAGGAGGCAGTTGTTCGAACAGAACAAGGGGACACTGTGTGGTTTAAAATCAAGAATGGAATGTGTCAGGGTTGTATCCTCTTACCATACTTACTCAATCTATATGCTGAACAAATAATCCAAGAAGCTGGACTGTTTGAAAAAGAATGTGACATCCAGATTGGATGAAGAATCATTAACAACATGCAATACGCTGATGATACAACTTTGCTTGCTGGAAGTGAGGACTTGAAGCACTTACTGATGAAGACTGAAGAATACAGTCTGCAGTATGGATTACCTCTCAATATAAAGAAAACAAAAGTCCTCACAACTGGACCTATAAGCAGCATTATGATAAATGGAGAAAAGATTGACATTGTCAAAGACTTCTCATTGCTTGGTTCTTCAATGGGTGCCAAGGGAAACAGCAGTCAGGACATCAGATGACGTAAAGCACTGGGCAAGTTGACTGCAAAAGACCTCTTTCAAGTGCTGAAGAGCAAAGATGTCTCCTTGAGGACTAGGGTGCACCTGACACAAGCCATGATATTTTCAATCGCCTTATATGGTAGAGCTGGACAATGAATAAGGAAGACCGAAGAAGAATTGATGCTTTTGAGTTGGGGTGCTGGTGAAGAATGCTGAAAGTACCATGGACTGCTAAAAGAACTAGCAGGTCTGTCCTGGAGGAAGTGCAGCCAGAATGCTCCTTGGACACAAGAGTGGTCAGACTTCGTCTCAGCTACTTTGGTCATGTTGTCAGAAGGGACCATACCCTGGAGAAAGATGTCATGCTTGGTAAGGTAGAGAGTCAACAAAAGAGGGGAAGGCCCTCAACGTGATGGATTGACACAGTGGCTGCAGCAATGGGCTCAAGTATAACAGGGATCATAGAGCTGGCACAGGACTGGGCAGTGTTTCGGTCGCTATGAGTCGGAGACAACTCAACAGCACATAACAACAACAGCAGCAATCTTAAGAAGAAGATCACCAAGACTTTCTTCTATGGTGCTGCTGCTTGGGTTCAAATGGTCAATCTTTCTGTGAGTAGGTGGGAGCAAATTGTGTACCTAGTGACTTATATAGAGGAAAAATGCAGTGAAATGAGGTGAAAAGGCAGGCTACCCAGAGTGAAGGGTCTTGGATGCCAGGTTTATGGCTGAGATGGGTGGGGAATCTATGAGAAGCCACTGATGAGAGAGGCTGGACCCAGAGGCCTAGTTAGAAGGCTGTGGCAGCAGTCCATGTGGGTGCTAGTGGGGAGAGAGAGGTTGTGGAGATTCAGCTAAAACAGCTCTGGTTCATACCTCAGCCAGAACAGGAGGAGAGTGGAGGAAGACTGCCAACTCAGGAGCCTATCTCCAATGGGCTGTGTGTTCCGGTGGAGAAAGCACTTTGCTGCTAATCTTGAAAGGGGCTAGATGGTCACTGCTCAGCTCTGATGTTCTGGAACCAGGAATTCTTGCCCATTGGGCTGCAGTGAACTTCCTCCTCTATTATCTGGCTTTGGGGAAAAAAGATGAAGGTGGCAGGATTCCCTAGAACAGCTGGCATCAGTTGATGGGTGTGTGTGCTGGATATCTTCCATTTGTCCCTCTAGAACACTTCCCAACCCTTCTCCACCTGCTTTGGATCTTGAGAGGCTGAGTCTTTGGATTGTGCCAACCTCACTTTCTTGCCTTCTGATTCCAGTTGGGATCAGTTACTGGACAAAACCAGCAGAATATTGGTGGCAGCAGGAGAGTAGAGTAGGGGAGTCATTCCTCAGCTTCCTCCTCCAGGGTCCCTACAGTGGACTGTATCCCCCTGCCAAAGGCTCTCTCCCACTGCTGCAGCTCCCTCGTGCTTTGCTCGGCTAGCCCTGAGATGCTTTACCATGACTTGTTGGTTTGCCTAAATCTTGTCCAGAACAGCACAGTTTGCTGGTCCCCACCCCCAGAGTTCCTGACTCTGTAGGTCTAGGGTCACTATGAGTCAAATATCTTGACAACAATGGGTTGGTTTCTTTGTGTGCTTAGGTCTAGCAGGGGGCCCAATAATTTGAACATCTGGTAGCGTAGTGCCTACGGCATTTAACTACTAACCAGAAGGCTGGCAGTTCAAATCCATCAGCCACTCCTTGGAAGGAAGGTTGGGCAATCTACTTCTGTAGTAATAACAGTCTCGGAAACCCAAGGAGAGGTGGCTATGAGTTGGATCCAACTCGACGGCAGTGAGTCTGGTTTGGTTTCTCTTGAATGAATGGTGAATCACCTTTATATACATGTGAAAGTTGGAAAATGAAAAAGGGAGATTGAAGAATTGATTAACTTGAATTGTAGTGTTTGTGTAGAATATTGAATATACCATGGACTGCCAGAAAATGAACCAATCAGTTTTGGAAGAAGTACACCCAGAATGATCCTTAGAAGCAAGGATGGTGAGACTTTGTCTTGCTTAATGTGAACACATCATCAGGAAAGATTGATCAGTTATGTAAAGTGGAGGGTCAGCTAAAGCAAAGGAAACCTTCCATGAGAGGGATCAACACAGTGGCTATAACAACACCCTCAAACATAGCAACAATTATGAAGATGGTGTGTGACCAGGGAGTGTTTCATTCTGTTATCCATAAGGTTACCATGAGGTGGAGGTGACTCAAAGGCAGCCAACAAAAGTAGACATAAATCATTATGAATTTTTAAATTAATGTAAATGCTGTTTTAATACAAATTTAGTTGAACATCTTAGACTTCCACATAGCTTTTTGTAATTATGCGTATTCTCTATACATTGATACTAAAACACAACTACAATCACAAGGCAGAGTCTTGGAACTAGAAATCGTGGGGAGCACTAGCACTGGGTCATCTTGCCCTATGTGCTTAATTCTTGTGTTCTTGTCCAGAGGAAAGTTTTGGTGGAAAACTATAAATTCTCCTCCTGGCTGGATTTCTCCTCTGGTGTGTTTATATTTCCATTTCTCTACCTCACTTCAGTTTTCCTAGCCCTATATATTCCCCCAGAAGCTCTGGTAGCATAATGCCTAAGGCACTTGACTGCTAACCAGAAGGCCAGCAGTTCAAACCCACCAGCCACTCCTTGGAAGGAAGTTTGGGCAACCTACTTCCATAGTGATACTGACTTGGAAACCCAAGGAGGAGTTGTTATGAGTCGGGTCCGACTCTACGGCACATAACAACAACAACAACATATGTTCCCCCAGGACCTTGGTGGTTCATTGGTAAAATTCTTGCTTTTTATGCAGAGATCAGTGTTTGATTCCCAGCCAACTCATTTCGAGTGCAGCTGCCACTATCTGCCAGTGGAGGCTTTTGTGTTTCTCTGATGTTGAACAGATTTCAGCAGAGCTCCCAGACTAAGACATGAAAACCTGTGGACTACAAAGGTCTGATCCCACTGTCCACGGGATCCCTATGATTGGGGTCAATGTGAAGTTAGTTAATAATAATATATTTTTTCCAGTTTCCGCTTGGATGCAGCACACACGCTACTGAATTGGCAACACTGGTGGCACAGTGCCTAAGGCATTTGACTGCTAACCAGAAGGCTGGCAGTTCAAACCCACCAGCCACTCCTTGGAAGGAAGAGTGGGCAATCTACTTCCATAGAGACATTGCCTTGGAAACCCAAGGGGAGGGGTTGCTATGAGTTGGAATGACTCAAGGGCAGTGAGTTTGGTTTTTTTGGTTTGGCATAAGAATGCCTCCATTGGTTCCCACCTGAGGTGACCATTATTGCAGATTAGAGCCAGAATCACTTTTCACCTCCTTTCTTTGTTCTGGGCTAGAATAGCAGAACTGGAAGGACTCCCAAAATGGTTTGGTGACCAATCCCTTGTTATTAAAGGCAGAAAAATTAGGCAGGGAGGGAAATGGGCTATTCAAGAGTATTCAAAGTTGGTATTTATAGGTTCTCCTGACTCCAGTTTGGCCCTCTTTCCCTTTTACCAGAAAAAGCGTTATCAAACTCTCATTAAATTCAATTTTAATATTATTCAAGAGTTTCTGGTCAATTTATTTTAGGTCTTCTTTCTATCTGAAGAAATACATACCTATTTAATTTTGCTCTTCTCCCTACATGTGTTAATATTTTAAGAGCAACTGGGGAGCCAAATGCTGCCCCATTTACAGGTCTCATTCTATTGGTATTTATATTTCTAGAGTGCTTTATCCTTTCTTACACATTTTCTCTTATAACCTCTTGTTTTAATTCTCACCTCTGGAAGGGATATTGGTCCTATCATATACTATACCCAAACATGAAATAAAAGAAAAAAGCCATGAATAAGTATGTATTCAGTAAAAAGCAGGCTCATTTAGCACTGTCCATCATCTGTAGAAGAGGCAGAGAATGATTTGGCTCCTTGACTACCTAGTAGGCATTTCAGGTTTCTGTGAGTATAGGGACTTGTGGAAAGATAGACGAAGGAAGGCAACAATGAGGTATCAAATACAACAGAGAGGGCTAGGCAGCACTGAATGGTCCAAACTATGTGTTGTTGTTATTATGTGCCGTTGAGTTGGACCCAACTCATAGCAACCCCTCCTTGGATTTCTGAGGCAGTATCACTATGGAAGCAGATTGCCCAAACTTCCTTCTGAGGCCCCAACTATAGCCTCTCCCAAATCAATAAAGGGTTCTCAGGAGGCCTTGATCTCAAGCCCTGACACTCCTATGCTGTGAGGAGAACCCTGACCCTGTGCTGTGAGGAGAACAGGTAGGCTCTTGGGGCCACAGGACTAGAGCAGGGGCCATGCTTGGCTTTCTGGAGCCCCAAACAAGGCTAGGGAGCATATACAAGGAGCAGAGCTGGTCTGAGAGGATGGAGAGAACCCAATCTGAGATCCAGCTGAAAGGTCTCTTTTATATTCTCTCTCTCTCTCTCTCTCTCTCCCTCTTTACTCCCGTCCTTTAGCTCTCTCTTTCTATAATTTCTCATTCATCTATTTTCTCATGTCTTTTGATTTTCTAGTCTTTCTCTTATCAATCACCCATTCTTTTTTTCTCAACCTCTTTATTTATTCCCCTCTCTGTCTTCACATCCATCTCTGTGTGTGTCTGTGGTGCTGAAAACTGAGTGGATAACAAATTGCTTCAACTCAGAGCAGAGGCCTTCTGCTGAGTTCTTTCTTGGCCTCTGAGTCTACCTGTAACAGTGCCGGTGTCATATCTATTTGTATTGTCTTGTTTCACTGTCTCAGCGGTATTTAATTTTTCATGATTAACTTGTATTGTCTTCTTAGTTTCCCCATGAGTAACATAAGATATGGCCCTCTTCCCATTGCAGTCTCTGGAGCCCACTCTCTTTATTGGTGACTCATCCTCAGCCCCTACTGCCAGGCCCTGTTTGTACAGCTACTCCTGACTTATCAACTATATCATTATCCAACATTTCACATTTACAGCAATAGTAAAAAATCTACTATCCAGTTATTTTGTGCATTAATGACATATGGCTGGTAGTAAAGACTGCTGAGGTGCATGAGGTGTAAGGGGTGTGAGGAGAGATTAATGCTGGCTATGATAGTTACGTGTCAACAATTCTACTCTGATACACATGGAGTGGCTATGAGTCAGAGTTTTTATTAGGGCAGGAGGGAAGCAAGTATGGCTATAGAAGGGCAACATGAGGGGTTTTTTGGTGATGGAAAAATTCTGTATCTTTACTGTATCAATATTCTAGTAATCTTATACCATAGTATTGCAAGTTTGTGGAAACTGTGTAAAAGTCCCCAAGATCTCCCTTTATTTTCTACAACTGCATGCGAATTTACAGCTATCTTAAAATAAAATTTAGTTATTTAAAAAAAAAAATTAAAAAAATGTTCTGTGTCACCTTGGCTGGGCCATGATTCTCAGTGGTTTGGCAGTTATGCAATGATGTAGTCATCCTCTATTTTATTATCTGATGTGGTCATCCTCTATTTTTTCCTAACAAATTGGTCTTTGGAACCTAATCATGTCAATTACTGAGGAGTGTGTGTAGTGCTCAGTAAGTGATTATGAAGAGATTGATGACTCCTCCCATCCTAGACAAGGTTTCCAAACTTCACTGCTCAGTGCTATTCCTTCAGTTTAGGGTGATGGAAAGGAGCTCCGGTAGCATAGTGCCTAAGGCACTTGACTGCTCACCAGAAGGCTAGCGGTTCAAACCCACCAGCCACTCCTCGGAAGGAAGGTTGGGCAATCCTACTTCGGTAGTGATACTGCCTTGGGAAACCCCAAGGAGGGGTCGCTATTAATTGGGGCCGACTCAACGGCAAAACAACAACAGTAGGGTGATGGAACAGCCAAGGGTGGCTTCAGGGTTTTTGCCCCCTAATAACCTCTCCAGCATTTACTGTCTACCCCAGCCATCCCAAATAAATATGTATTAAGTAAAAAGAAGGTCCATTTAGTAAAGATTAGCTCAAAACAAATCACTCGACATGCACACCTCAGTACCACCAGTTTTCCACTCAAGTTTTCCTACATAGAAATTCTTGACTGACCCCTGCCTGGTCTTAGAATCTCTTTCCCTCCATTCTCCAACTATCACACCATGAATTCACACACACACACATACACACACAAGTTTTTAAGTAATGATTAAGTATCAGGAACTTAGTGACCTAACAAAGATGAACACATTGGCCTTGTTTTGGGGGCAGGAGATTTCAGCCTGGCAAAGAAGAATGACTAGCATAGAAATAAACAGAAGTAGATATTCATTTAAAGGTATATTTTAGTGAGCACCTACCATGTGTCAGGCACTGTTATAGGTACTAGAGCCATAGCAGAAAACAACAAAAAAAAAGTATAATTACAGAAGAAAATAATGACAGAGACACTTACAAGTTATATCTATTATTTTAAGTTGAAATTTCCCAAGTCTGGGAAGCAGACTCTGAGGTAAATTCAGTGTGTAGAGTGTTTGTTAGGGACTAATACATGTGAAAGGGAGGAAAATGTAGGATTGAGCAGAGGAGAAATCCAGCTGCAAAGCAGGCCCAACAACAGCATGAGCAGACTCCACAGGAGCCTGGAACTAAAATACCCCCCATGTCAGAGCTGTCCTATATTGGCACAAAATGACTGAGCCTTTATATCCTTGCCTTGATCAGTCATTACATGTGAGCCACCCCAGGAACGATGTGATCTTGGGTGAAGTGACTTTTTGCAGCTGAGGCAATCCCTGAAAGGACTAAGAGTAGCAGCCTGTTGAAAACCATTGCTCTGTACTTGGGGCAGCAAGTCTTTTCTTAAAGACAGCACTGGGTGGCACACTTCTTTCTATCTGAGTATGTTCCTGCTCACCAATATCTGTGTCTCCTTTTCTTCCTGAGCTACCTACCAGTAGGCTGAATTCCAAGAGTCCTTGCATCTAGTTGGGTCACATAACTAGTTTTTGCCAATGGACAAGCACTTGCAGGAGTTTTTCATGCAAGTCTTCTTCATGCTCTTCTCTCACCTGACAACCAGATACATGAATCTAATGAAGGTGTCAGTGCCTACAGTATTGTTGTTGTTGTTGTTATGTGCCGTCGAGTCAAACCGAACTCATAGCGACCCCTCCTTGGGTTTCCGAGGCAGTATCACTACGGAAGTAGGATTGCCCAACCTTCCTTCCGAGGAGTGGCTGGTGGGTTTGAACCGCCAGCCGTCTGGTTAGCAGGCAAGTGTCTTAGCCACTATGCTACCAGAGCTCCCAGCCTACAGTATTAGAGCCACAGAATAGAAGAAGCCTGGGTCCCTGAGTGACAACATGGAGCACAGCTTCCTCTTCTTCCACTCCAACCCCTGAGTTAATCAACATTAGACTGTGATGTGCAGAAGAACAATGAGTTTTTGTCAGTTTTGATGTTCACTAAGATTTGGGGCACTTTGTTTCAGCAATTAGCTGAATTACAAGAATTAGTTTCCTTAAGTGAGGAACTCCCATAAAGATCAAGGCCTTGGTGAGCAGTCTGTATGTGTTGGCTGCTTTCAGAAAATTACAAGAAAAAAGATGAGCTCAGAAAAGTACTGGCTAGATTGTAAGAAAAAACAAAATGGAATAAAGAGAGTGAGAAATTCAGGGTTTCAAAGCAATAGGAAAAAAATACCTTTTCTAGAAATGTTCTTCCCCTTTGGGCTCTATCCTTCTACCTCTCCAGACAAAATGAGTCACTGTCCATATTAGTAGGAATCTGCTAACTGCCATAATAAGAAATCCCCTAACCTCAGGGATTTAATACAATGAAAGTTTCTTTTTTAGATACAGACTAGTCCTGAATTTTAAAACATTTTTAAGAATCAAGACCCAATGAAACTTCTCAACTAAACACAGTGAATTAGTCCTGGGAGAAAAACCAGCTCATGGAATGTTCCTTCTTACCCAAGTGTGCTAGGCTCAATGTAGCCACCATTAAGTTGAGGAAGAATGGCATTGGGGTGAGGAAGTAAAATAAATTAATAAATGAATGAATGAGTACAACTGAGAATTATGACTTGGCGGGGGCAACTTTGGATGTGTTGTTGTTGTTGTTATGTACCATCAAGTCAGACCCGACTCATAGTGACCACTCTTTGGGTTTCCAAGGCAGAATCGCTACAGAAGTAGATTGCCCAATTTTCCTTCCGAGGAGTGACTGGAGGATTTGAACCGCCAGCCTTCTGGTTAGCAGTCAAGTGCCTTAGGCACTATGCTACCAGAGCTCCTAACTTTGGATGTATATAGAATTGATTGGGAACAAATAGATTAGAAGGTGACTTAGTTCCCTAACGCTACTATAACAGAAACACCATTAGTGGATGACTTGAACAAACAGAAATTTATTCTCTTACAAATTAGAAGGCTAGAAGTCTAAATTCAGAGTTCAGGCTCTAGGCTAAATGTCTGAATTCAAAGTGCTGGCTCTAGGGGCTGGATGGAGGCTCCTCGACCTTGGGTTTCAGCTCTGTCTTCCAGGCCTACTGGAGTAACCTGGAGGTATCTCCTGACTCACACAGCTACAGGGACTGATGAACTCAAGATTTGCAGGCAGTATAGAAAGCTGTTGGCTGCTGAGGCTGATGAATCAGGATCAGCAGGTAACATGGTAGGTCACTGGTTCAAGTCCAGGGATTGGAAACAATGATAAGACAAACACAGGATCCTTTCCATGTATACTGGAAGCAGACCACACCCAAAGGCAACTCCCCTTCAACTGATTAACTGCTCACAGCAGATTCACCATGGAGGTGTTTACACCACATCTGATCTCATCACGGGGAGTAACTACAACCAGCTGCCAAGCCACTCAAAGCCCAGCCAAATTGAGACACAGCAAGAAGTTCTACCACAGAAGGACTTCTAATTTAGAAAGAATTGCATTGCCAGAGCCTGGGTTTAAAAGAACTTGACTATTCAAACACACTTGAAGATCCTGAACTTTGAGCTAAATCCAGTGATGGAATAGAACTTTGCTTATCCTCCCCAGATGGAGATGAGCAGGGGGCAGAGAAAATGAATGATCTGTGGCAGAGACTGTTAATCCTCTCCATCCTGGGTTTCTGCTCTCATTCCTGGGCTCACTGCTGTAATATATTTCATAGGCCCTAGCATCCAGGTACACCGTATAGCTAGTTAGTTCTTCCTAGTGTGTTTTGGAAGGAGCTCTGGTGGCATAGTATTTAAAGCATTTGGCTACTAAACAAAAGACTGGTGACTCCAGCCCACCAGCCACTCTGTGGGAGAAAGATGGGGGCAGTTCAACTCTGTCCTACAGGGTCACTGTGAGTCAGAATTGACTTGATGGCAATGGGTTTGGATTTTTTGGTAGTGGATTGTGGGCAGATGTTACATATGCCACTTCCAGCTTGGTCCCCAAAAGCATCCATGAGATATTCCACACTCTCTCTGTTTCTATGCCTGCCGGTCAGATGCAAAATATCCAGATAAGACCCCAAAATTAGAAGATGGTGGAGTCATGCATTGGAAGAAGCCTATGTTCCTGAACGGAATGGATGTGTGCAGCAGAGCCCTTCACCCTCAACCTACTGTGTCTGAGAAAGAAACTTCCATTGAATGAAACCCCAAAGATTTGAGGATTGTTTGTTACAGCAGTTAGCAGAGCTTCACTAATACAATGATTCATGCTGGGGAGGTAAAAGGATAGAGTCCAAAGGGGAAAGACACTTTCCTAAAAGAAGTAGCTTAATATTTAAGATTTTTCATTATCTAGTCTCTCTGGCTGATGTCAAGAAGGTGTAACAGAAGGAACACTGGCCTGGTAGCACCTCCTGGTAGAATCTCCTAACTACGCATTAATCTTGTTCTCTGGCCTCTCCTGGATCCAGCTTCTGCATTTATAAGTTGAAAGTGGAATCCATGTCTTTGAGGCCTTTTTTTGCTCTGCCTTTCTACAACTTTGTAGAACCAAGATTCAGCCATAGGTGAGGCAGGCTACTGAGGGCTCTGTTACTTTGCTTTACTTTGAAGTTTAACTAAATAGCATTGCATTTCGGAGGTTAATGGACGAGAGTGAAGAGTAGAGAATAAAATTAGGAAGAGCCTGTGCAGTGAAAGCCCAAGGCTTCGAGGACAGGATATGTCCTAATAGACTCAGCTGGGCTTGAAGTGTGGCAGAACTGAGGAATAAGCGTGTCAGCACCTGGTATGTTTCTTTTATTAAATTTTATTTATTTTGTCATGGTTGTTGGGAGTATACGCAGCAAAACACACACCAACAGTTTCTACACACACCATTAAATGACACTGATTACATTCTGAGTTGTGGAAACTTTCTTACTCTCCCTTTCTGAGTTGTTGCTTCTACATTAACATAAACTCACTGCCCCCTAAAGTTCCTGTAGTAGTTAAGTTTGTGTGTCAACTTGGCTGGGCCTGACTGAGTGGCTGGGCAGCTGGATGTGGTATTCCCCATGATGAGACTGGCAATCAACTCTATGGTGGGATCTACCACAAGCAGCTGAGTAGCTGCCCTATGGATGTGGTCTGCTTCCTGTATATAAGGAGAAGCCTTGGGGAATGGTCTGTAGCTTATGGCATGCTTGGACCCTGCATGTAGCCATGTCATTGATCAGCAGCCTGCCATGTTCTGCTCTACCTTGGGACTTACAATGGACTTGAATTAATGGCCTGCTGGGTGGCTTGGTAACATTGGGACTGTGCCATTTTATTTGTCAACCTTGGGTTTGTTAGCCTCAGCAGCTAGTAGCTGCCTGAGTGAAGAGATACCTCTAGCTTTAGTGGGCCAGGAGCAAGAGGCAGAGCTGAAGCCCACGGTCAAGGGGCTTTCACCCATCCCCTAGAGTCTGGCACTTTGAACTTAGACTTAAAGCCTCTAAATTGTAAGAATAAACTCCTGTTTGTTAAGGCCACCCCATTTGTGTTACTTTCTTGTCAGAGCTGCACTAGGTAACCAGAACAGTTCCTATCTAATCTTTCAAGTTGCTGTTATCAATTTGATCTCATATAGATAGTTCCTAAAAGACAATAATGCTCAAAGCTGACTTTTTTTTTAACTAGTAAGCTAAATTATTGTTTGGTTTTAAGAAGACTTCAGGGATATTTGTGGTTTAAAGTTTAAAGGTCATCTCAGTACAATAGCTTTAGGGGTTCATCCAAACTTCATGACTCCAGAAAGTCAGGAGTCCATGAGAATTTGAAATTCTCCTCTGCATCTCACCCCCTACCCCCACCGCATGTATTTCTGAAGAAAAGTTGATTGGAGTCATGTGGGTTTAAGCAAAAATTTTCAAACATTAAGTGAGAAAATCTGACACGCTACTCTCTAACTACATGTTCCAAGCAGCAATTAAACACCAGTGCAGTCTTCCTTTTGGCTCGCTGCATAGGAGTATGGCTGAGGCTGTATGTTGCTTCTCCTGGTCAGAAGCACCATTTTTTGCGAATAGAAAAACTATTTTGAAACCTTAAAATACAAACTTTTTAAAAATTTTAAATACACATGGAATGATGAGTCCCTAGCATTTTGGGACGTTTGCTTTCATTTATTGGTTTGGTTTCTAAGGCTGGTTCTATGGAGGAGAATAATCCTCCTCAGTGGGGAAAAACAAAACAAAGAAACAAAAAAAACCTGGCCTTTACATACACTTCCCCAGAGTTTTGGATGCAGATATCAAGGACTAGCATCTCTCAAGCAATTCTAACCAATCATGCTTTCTACAAAGAGAAATCTGTATTACTTTCAGCTCAAATCTATAAATAAACAAACTACAAATTTTTGCCACTCCCCTCTTGCACATGCACAAAAACAAACAAACAAAAAAAATAAACTGGCGGACATTGTATCATTATATGGAGATTTGTTGTTATGTGCTGTGGAGTCAGACCTGACTCATAGCAACCCCTCTTTGGGTTTCTGAGGCAGTATCACTACGGAAGTAGATTGCCCCATCTTCCTTCCGATGAGTGGCTGGTGGGTTTGAACCGCCAGCCTTCTGGTTAACAGTCAAGTGCCTTAGGCACTACGCTACCAGAGCTCCCATTTGGAGATATAGACTGAAGAAAATATAAATGCTCGGTGGTTAATGACATGGGCTTTGGAGTCAAATCTTCAAGCTCATAAGCTCTACCTAAACCAATCATTTGTTGTGAAATCCATTCCAATTCATGACAATCCTATGTGTGTCAGAATAGAACTGGCTTCCACAGTTTTGTCAGTGGCCAAGCACATTCACCATTTGTACCACCCAGGGACTCCCGAACTCTGCCTGCCACCTGCCAACTGTCTGTGACTTGGACAAATTATTTCACCTCTCTGAGCATCAGTTTCTCCATCTATATGATAAAATGGTGATGACAACAACATCACCTCCCTCACAGGATCGCATGAGAATGAAACAAAACAATCCATGGAAAATATTTTGCAGAATGCCTAGCACATAGTAAATACTCAATAAATGTTAGCTTTCTGCTAAATTCAAATTGACTTTTCTTGCTCTGTTTTAAGAGCCTCTAACTTCCATTCAAGGAGCTCTCTAGTGGTGCTATGGTTAAAGCATTGGTCTGCTAACCAAAAGATCAGCAGTTCCATCAGGGCAAGATAGGGCAGTTTGCTTCTGTAAAGATTTACAGCCTTGGAAATCCTATGGGGCAGTTCTACTTTGTTCTATAGAGTCGCTATGAGTCAGAATCAACTTAAGAGCAGTGGGTTAACTTCCCTTCCTTTGAGCTTCAGTTGTTGAGGAGCTTATTTGCGGCCCTCTGCTGTCCCCTGGGTACCAGATTCTCCTGCCCGGTGCACATCTCCCTGCTGCTCAGGGCTCCATCACTGTTCCACTAAGCCCAGCGTTGATTGCTGCTCCATAGTTTCTGCCTAGACAACAAGCATCTTGCTTTGTGAGAATTTCCTCTTCTTCCTTGGCTTTCATTTTAGAGCCAAGATCAGAAAGGAATGCCCAAGGCTCACAGGGTGTGCATGCTTCTCATCAGCCACCTTCGTTCTAACTAGCTCCCCAAAATTTTATGATCTTCGAGGTTGCCTTGGTTATAAAAGTCATTTTCAGAGACTTTAATTCAAAACTTTTTATATCAAGAGCTCATACTCAGTGCCTGCTATTTGTGGAAGCTGGGAATATAGCACAAAATAAGAAATGTCCCAGTCACCAGGAAGCTGACAGCCCATTGAGAACACTTCTGAGTAATCACTTTATTTATTCAACAAGCATTTACTATGTGTGTAACACGACTCTCGGGAGAAAGATGAGGCAGTCTGCTTCTGTAAAGATCTACAGCCTCAGACACCCTATGAGGCAGTTCTACTCTGTCCTATAGGGTCATTATGAGTCAGAATTGGCTTGACGTCAGTGGGTAGTGGGTATAGTAACACAACCTGGCATTTCTAACCAAATTATTATTCTAGACCATCGCTTAAATTCAATATTTAACAATCACAATATTTAATGTTAATTGCCCCATTGGGTTTCCAAGGCTATAATCTTCACAGAGAGAAGAGGACTGCCACATCTTTCTCCTGAAGAGCAGCTGGTGGGTTCAAACAGCTGACCTTCTGGTTAGCAGCCAATCACTTAACCACAGAGCCACTAGGGCTCCTTAGGATATTATGTAAAGGATATATAAAATCAATCAATGGTCTGCTCTACATTTGTCCATCCTTGGAAATCTGGAGGAACAAATGATTATATTTATACATAATATGATAATGATATGGAAATAAATATACTGCAAATTTAAGGAGAAGCTGAACAAAGAGACCTTGCCCTTTTTGTCTTGGTTCTGGGGACTCTTGGTCTGGATCCTGTCATTTACAGACCCTAGAATAAAGCTCATTAGTTCAATGCCTCTCAATGCAGGAAGATTTGGGAGCAGAGCCAGGAAGGCCCCTGAATGTCTGAGATGCCCCATCCTTTCCCTTCTTCCTGTCCTTTCTGGTCTTCTCTTGACCACGTAGGTTGACTTGAGCTTTGGCAGGAGTTGAGATGCCACGGTCCACAACACGCCTTCAAAAAAGAGGTGTACTAGATAAAGATGAAGAAGTATTTCCTTCCTCTCTTTGTTATAAGAAAACCTAGATGATCTGTGCATAAGGCCTTTCTGCTCTGAGCTGGAGGAGAAGCCACACAGGTGCCTCTATGTGAATATTTGTATTCTGTGCGTGGATTCTTGGTTGAGGTTCCTTTAGCCTCTCTTTTTCTCTCTCTCAAAGTGTATTTGGCTTGGATTCCCATGACACTATCACAACGAACATCCAGTCTAATTCTCAGCACAGTTCAGAGAGCTGTGCAAAAAGGAGTTTCTGAACCATACCATGACAGATGTGGAGCAACCAGAGGCTATCTTCTGTGACTCTTGTCACAGTGTGAGGGGTCTGAACCTGGGTGTCCTGACTCTGGTCCAGCTTCTTTTCCCAGCAATCACTGCCTTCAAAAATTTGTCCTTCTCTGCTTTACAGGATCTCCTGTACTCGAGGCCTAAATCCCCCTGGCCAGACTTTGTGTATTTCTAAGGGCTTGGTCCCACCCTCTTTATTCATTAGTTAATTCATTAATTCAAAGAACATTCCCTGAATTCTCATGAAGGAGATGGGGCACATTGGTGGACTGGACACTTGGGAGTAATCAGATATGATTAGTGTGGGTAGTGGATTGGGGAGCTGGAAGGGTTGCAAAGACAAATGTAGGCCTGGTTTGGAGCAAAGAGACCAGTTAGGAGATTGAGGCCAGTCCTAATGAGATAAGGCAAGGGCCCAAAATAAGACAGTAACAGAGTGGTCAATGTAGTTGGCGAAGCACCCTGGGCCAAGGTGGCCAAATCTCATGGTTTTCAGCCTGCATGCTAGGATCACACCTTTTTCCCCAACTCTCCCTTCCCCTTCCCATCCACTATACTGATCCAAAGTCTCTGCCATGGCTGGCACACACCTTTAGTTATGAACTCCTTCTCCCACCCAGGACTCTTTAGATGGGCCCTATTATTTTAGAAACATTCTTTGAGCCTTGTGATTGTTTCTAATAAGAAGGTTCTGAATTGCAGGTGCATCCCCTACTGTACCCATCATCCTCTCAGATCATTTCTTACACCTGCTCCAGAGGTCCAGATGGAAATGATCCATTTTGCAAAATCCCAGTGATAGAGGGCACTGGTTACCTTTGCCCCAGCATGGTGCAAATGGTTAATGCTTGGCTGCTAGCTGTAAGGTTGGTGGTTTGAGACCATCCAGAGGTGCCTCAGAAGAAAAGCCTGGCAATCTGCATCTGAAAAGTCCACCATTGAAAACCCTGTAGATCACAGTTCCACTCTGACATATGTGAAATCATCATGATTTGGAACTGACATGACAGCAATTGGGAGCTCTGGTAGCATAGTGCCTAAGGCACTTGACTGCTAACCAGAAGGCTAGTGGTTCAAACCCACCAGCCACTCCTCGGAAGGAAGTTTGGGCAATCTACTTCCATAGTGATACTGCCTCCGAAACCCAAGGAGGTGCTGCTATGAGTTAGATCCGACTCCACAGAAGTGAGGTTTTTTTTTTTTTTTTTTACAGCAACTAGTTTTTTGCTTGCTTACCACCACTTCTGTTTTCATTGCTTCCCTAGGGTTTAAGAGTCCTGACTCTTGATCTTTCCCTACAAGCCCCACTTTAATGGGAAATGCCAATCATTGAACCAATCAAAGAGAAATATGCCAATTCACAGGGCACTTTGAGGCAAAACAGGGACTGGGAGTGAAATTAAGGAAAAAATAGTTGGAACGATCAGTAAATAAACTTTTGCTTTTTCACTTTTTTGAGACAGAAAAGGTAATTGAATATAGTAATATTTTAAAATAGGGAAGGTTCTAGAGGTGTGTGATGTCAGAGGAGACATTGCTTATAACAGAGAAATGACTTGATGACATTGTGCACCGCTCCCAAGTTTGGGCCACTCACCCAGAGCTGCCTCGCTGCCTGACTTTGTCAGACAAGAACCTTGGAATGGATAAAGGTGAGTCTTGGATGTCTTTGGAGCTTCAAGGCCCATCGGGACACAAAGGAGGGAAACAAAGGAGAGCAGGAAGAAAGAGATCTTTGGTGGGAGAAAGGATGCCTAAAACATTATTCCCCAAACAGATTGTGGGAAATAGAGGGTCCCACTTTCATGATTCTCACACATGTTCACAAGAAGGCCAGTCTTAACAGTAAAATTAGAGAGCCTAGGAGTTAAAAAGGAACAATAGACAGTATTTGGTACAATCACTACCTAATGATGTTTGAATCCTTTCCACCACATCCTTGATAAAAGGCTCTATTCTGCTTCAGTATCTCTAGGGACAGGTCACTCATTACTTCCCAAACAGCACACAACATCCTTGGCAACTCTGGGGAAAAAATATTATTTTAAAACAAATTGAATTCTGCTTCCTTTTAACTTCCATCTCCATCTAACATGGGAACTCTGGTGGCATAGTGCCTAAGGTATTTGACTGCTAACCAGGAGGCTGGTGGTTTAAACCCACCAGGCATTCCTCTGAAGGAAGACTGGACAATGTTCTTCCATAGAGATACCACCTTGGAAACCCAAGGAGGGGTATCTGTGAGTTGGAATCAGTTTGACATTGAATTCTGCTTCCTTTTAATTTCACCCATCCCCATCTAACTGGTGGGGATTGCATTCATTTCCCTGGGCTGCTGTCACAAAGTATGTGGCTTAAAACAACAAAAATGTATGTTTTCACAATTTTAGACACTAGCAGTTTGAATCCAAGGTGTCAGCAGGCCATGTTCTCTCTGAAGACTCCAGGCATCCTTGCCTCTTCCTAGCTTCCTGTGGTCCTGGCAGTCCTCCGCATTCAACAGCTTGTAGATGTAACACTCCAGCCTCTGCCTTTGTCTTCACATGGCCATATTCCTCTGTGTCTCCCTGTCTCTGTGTCTCTTCTCTTTTTATAAGGACACCAGTCATATTGGATTAGGACTCACTGTACTCTAGTATGATCTCATGTTAACTTAACTAACAACATCTTTAAATGCTTTATTTCCAAACAAGGTCATGTTCATGGTTACCTCAAGTTAGGATTTCAACATATGTTTTTGAGGAATATGATGCAACCCATAACAGACCTACAGAGTTTCAGAGCACAGAGTTCCTCAATTTTCCCTGGGACGCCATTCTAATTCTGGAGAACAGGCCTTGTGCCATTTTTCCTCCACCCCCATCCCTAGCCCCAAGAATCCTCAACCATTTCTCAGATGTCCTGGTTTTGGCCCCTCACCATCTGGAAGCAGCCCAGCATTTAATTTTTCCTCTTATAAGAAATGCTTAGAGCCTTCCTGCCCCTCCTGATGTGGCTCATAGGCACAACTCCTCAGCAGGAGCAGCTAGGCACTCTAGGTGGCCCCTCAAGCAGCTGACTTAGCCTGCATCTATCTGCTCAACTAAGCCCATGAGTCTTCTCCAATATGCTGACCCACATTCCTGGTTCTGTGGCAGGACTCCGCAGATCCCCAGAGGGACACCAATCATCTTTGAACCAAAGAGTAGAGAGGAGGATTCAACCCATAGGACAATCTGCCCAAGACAAAATTTAAAGTTGAACAGGGAATCAGAAGTGGCGGGAAGCTACCAGCCCCAAGGTGGGGAGCCAGAGAGAGGAAGAGCATGAGATGCCATGAAATGCTGCTTGAGTGGGAGTCAGAACATGCTTGATCACCCTCTCCCAAATCTGTTACCATTGAGCCATTCCAACCCCTAGAGACCCAATAGGACAGAGTAGAACTGCCCCATAGGTTTCCAAGGCTGTAAATCTTTACAGAAGCAGATGCCACATCTTTTTTCTGCAGAATACCTGATTGGATTCAAACCACTGATCTTTCAGTTGGCAGCCATGTGCTTAACCACTATGCCACCAGGGCTTCTTCACCTTCTCCTAGGAGAAGTTAATCAGTCTCCTCTAGCTGCTTTTGTGTCCACTAAACTGGAATGTTGGCCCAGACAAGCAGCTGCTTGTAGACAGTTGAGACCTCTCATTCTTCTGGCCCCAGGGCCTGTCACAGTGCCTAGGCCATAGCCATGCTCAGTAATTATCATTCCATGAAAGACTGAGTAGAAGAAACTGTGATTGCCAAATCCCCTATACCCAGCCCACAGCAGAGCTTGAACCAAGGTCTTGACCAACTCTGTCTTCTCAAGTCTAAAGTTAACTCAAGTTCAGAAGGCTATCGGGCAGTTTCCCTCATCTATGTGCATGGCTCTGGGCTGCATACACTGAAGAACCAGTTCACTGGAATTCCCCACACGTCTCTGTACCATAAAGTGTCATTTTGGCTCTTGTGTGGGCAGATAATTTTGTGAGACAGAATAACAGGGTGGGACAAGTGTGGAAGACCCAACAGTTAACTCTAGGAGGGTAGTTTGACCTGTGTTTAGTTTTTTCTTTTCTTTTCTCTTTTTCAAAGGTGAGAGCTGGTTGCAGGGGCAATCCTTTATAAAATGGAAGTATTTAGAAAAGCTAAAAGCCAAACTAATTGCACCAAAGTGAAATCTCTCTCCTCTGTACTCAGAGTACATTTTTAACCTCATCTTTATGTCTTTGCAGTTGACAGAAACAGGTAACATTTTAGCACCAGAAGATTTGCAGCTGCGGCCATTTACCCCCTCAGCATGTCACCTGCAATTTTCAGGGACAGTGATCTGAATGACATTAGAGAAGTTAATTAGTTAAATAAGCTCTGTAGTAATTATTATTTTTCTTAACTTCTTTTCTGAGATATTTGAAAACCATGCCATTGTATGTGTGTGTATCTTTAAGTGAAGAAGCCCTGGTGATGCAATAGTTAAACACTTGGCTGCTAACTGAAAGACAGTTCACACTCACCAGTTGCTCTGTGGGAGAAAAGACCTGGTGATCTATTTCTGTAAAGTTCATAGCCTAGAAAGCCCTATGGGGCAGTTCTACTCTGTCATATGGGGTTGCTATAAGTTGGAATCGACTCAACGGCATCTAACAACAACAAAATCCTTAAATGAAGCCATGAAAAGAAAATTTTTAAATTTCTGCAATCCCTAGCACACAGGTCACACACCCCAGCCCAATGATACTGGTTGCCATTTACCAGGCAACCTACACTGCCATAGTGCTCAGTGCCTTACATGCATTTCCTACCTTCACCTTCATAAAGGATGCTGTTGTTAGACCAGCCTTACAGATGAGGAAACAGAGGCTCAAGATCACACAATCATTGAGTGGTAGAGCCAGGGTTTAAATCCAGTCTTGCCTGATTCCAGAGCCTAAGCGTGCTGTTCACCGCCACTCCATACCTGGGCTCAGAGGTCTGGGCATTGTCAACAAATCTGCAGTTGTTGGAACCTATAAACCTTACTTTTGTTTTTTTTATAGGTAAAAATTAATTTTATTTATTAACCCCTAGTATAAGTGTCAGGAGCTCTGGTAGCATAGTGGCTAAAGCACTTGACTGCTAACCAGAAGGCTGGCGGTTCAAACCCACCAGCCACTCCTCGGAAGGAAGGTTGGGCAATCCTACTTCCGTAGTGATACTGCCTCGGAAACCCAAGGAGGGGTTGCTATGAGTTGGGTCCGACTCGACGGCACATAACAACAACAACAACAACAACAGTATAAGTGTCATAAATAAAAAACTTATTTTTTCAGAAACAAAAAATCCTTAAGCCCTATACTTTGTTGTTGTTGTTAGGTGCCATCGAGTCGTCTCTGACTCATAGCAACCCTATACAGAGCAGAACGAAACACTGCCCGGTCCCATGCCATCTCCACAATCCCTGCTGTACTTGACCCCATCACTGCAGCCACTGTGCCAATCCATCTTGTTGAGGGCCTTCTCCTCCTTCGTCAACCTTCCACCTTACCAAGCATGACATCCTTCTCCAGGGAATGGTCCCTTCTGACATGACCGAAGTAGGTGAGATGAAGTCTGGCTACTCTCGCTTCCAAGGAGCATTCGGGCTGCACTTCCTGCAGGACAGATTTGTTAGTTCTTTTAGTAGACCATGTTACTTTTAGTATTCTTCTCCAGCACCACATCTCTAAAGCATCAATTCTTCTTCAGTCTTTATTCATTGTCCAGCTTTCACATGCATATGAGGCAATTGAAAATATCATGGCTTGTGTCAGGTGCACCTAAGTCTTCAGGGAGACATCCTTGCTCCTCAGCACTTGAAAGAGGTCCCTTGCAGCCAGCTTGCCCAGTGCTATATGTCGTCTGATGTCCTGACTGCTGCTTCCATTGGTGTAGATTGTAGAACCAAGCAATGTGAATTAAGTCTTTGACAACTTCAATCTTTTCTCCATTCATCGTGATGCTGCTCATTGGTCCAGTTGTGAGAATTTTTGTTTTCTTTATATTGAGATGTAATCCATACTGCAGACTGTAGTCTTCGATCTTCATCAGTAAGTGCTTCAAGTCATCCTCACTTTCAGCAAGCAAAGTTGTGTCGTCAGCGTATCGCAGGTTGTTAATGAGCCTTCCTCCAATGTTAATTCTTCTCCTATACTTTAGCCTACCCATAACTCTTTTGACATTTTAGCTTAAAGAAGTGTATAATCCAGAACAATTTAGGAAGATAATTCAAAACTTAGAAAATAGTTGATGCAATAACTCAACTGATTAGTAGAGGAATGCAGAGTCCCAGAGTTGATTATAAACCCAGACCAGTGCTCTCACAAAGCTGTTTTTTCAGTTTTCATGGTTGAGCCCTTTCTACTTTCCAGCCTTGTGCTCGGTCTCTTAATACATTATTTCAGTGAACTCTCACTATAACCTATTTTTCTTTTTTTAATTTTTTTATCTTGTAGATTGGCAAATTCATTTTATTTTTTATTGTCATTTGGATGAAAGCTTACAGAGCAAATTGGGTTTCCCAACAATTCATACACATGTTGCTTCTTGACATTGATTGCAATCTTTACAGGGTAATAGCACTCACTCTTCTTTCTTCCTCTTTGTGTTTACCATTTCCCTTCTTCCTTCTTTCCTATCCCTTCCTGTCTTCTGAGCTTTATCCTTAGGCAAATGCTACCCCTTTGATCTCCTATGGTTGATTGTTCTAAGGAGTGCCTACCTCCCTGGTGTTATTGTTCCTCTCATAGGCCTATCAATGGTTTAGCTGAAAGTTGAACCATGGGATGAGTTCAGTTCCAGGCTTGAACAGTGACTAAAGGCCATAGTCTTAGGGGTTCCATCAGTCTCTATCAGACCAGTAAACCTGGTCTCTTTTATAATTTTGAATTTTGTTCCACATTTTTTCTTTTACTCTGTCCAGGACCTCTAATTGTGATCACTTTCAGAACAATCAGCAGTGATAGCCAGCCACCATATAGTTCTTCTGGTCTCAGGACTATGGAGGCTGAATAACCCATTTTTTCTGATGAGGATACTGAGGTTCAAAGAGGGTAGCTTACCTGCACAAACTGTCTGGTTCCTCAACCTAAATACTTTCACCTATACATACTTTACTTTCAGTGTTCACAGTTCCCCCAATGATGTGACTGAGGGCAACACATGTGAGCATGATGACTCCTGAAAGCAGATGAGACCAGAGAGGCAGCTTTAGAAGATGATAATCCTCCCCTGTGTAGAGAAATGGCCTAGAGTGACCCAGGTCCTGCCTTCAAATCAGTCCTGTGCTGTGTCAGCAGGACTGAACAGGTCAAATGGGCAAAGGGGATGGGAGAAATGATCAAGGAAGTAAGAGAAAAGAAGAAGGGATAGCGTTTGGGTCAGGCAGATGTGGGTTTGAATCCTGGCACCTCCACTTAATAGTTGTACTGAACTCCATCAGATTATTTGACCTAATGCTTCAGTTCCCTCATTTATAAAATGGAGACAATAATTGTATTTACCTCATAGAGTTGGTGTTGGATTAAATGAAATGAAAATTGCAAAGCCCTTAACAATGCTCTTCTTACACATTGTATCAGTTCTTACTAATTTGTAGGAAAAACAGGAAAGAAAAGGGAGAGAACAAAGAAATGTTAGGAGGAGGAGGGAAGGGGAAGATCCTCTATGCCTACCCTCCAGTAGCTTCTGGGATTCCCTGTCCCTGAATGCACTTGGCTACTAATTGAAAAGTTGGCAGTTCAAGTATACTGAAAGGTAGCTCAGAAGGAAGGCTTGGCCCAATGAGCTACTTCTGAAAAACCAGCCATTAAAAACCTGATGGAGCACAGTTCTACTCTGACACATGTGGCCACGAGTCAAATCAACTCGATGATAACTTGTTTTAGTCCTATGCAAGGCCATGAAAAGGGAATGTTCACACATTTGTTTGTTCTGAATCCTTCCTTAGCAAACTGTACGCCATCTTCTGGTTAGTTCTTGGTTGAGGTAGGGGGCACCCAGTGATCAGACAAGACTTATGCTATCCATATATCCCTGTTTAGTGGGGATCATAAGCCATGCACTCACTACAACCACCTAGAGAAGGAAGGCCTTAGGGCATGAGGCAGGGGAAGGGCAGGCCAAGAACTGTGGAAAGCCTGTCCACCACTGTCCTTGATGATAAAGTCATGGAGTAGTAATCTCTGGGGTGTGAATCCCCACATTTCATTTAGTTCAATAATGCACAGTGACTATGTGAACATGGAGTGGGTAACCTTCAGTAAATGAAGAAAAGTAATGAAGAAAGAGCAACCAGAAAGCCTCATCTTGACATTAACAGTCCCCTCCTTATCTCAGCACCCACTGAACCACCTCTAGCTCCCAGGGAGGAACAACAAGTGAGGGGGTTGCTTTCTACTACGAGTCTTCTGTTGGTGGTATGTTTTCAGGAAAGCTTTGCTTATGAGCTGATTGGGTTAAGGAGGATACCCAAGTCCCTTTGGTACCCTAAAACATGTTGTGGGAATATAACCAAGGCCTGCCCTGTAGGAGGCATGGTCAAGCCCAGGGTCTCTAAGGATGGGCTGAGGCCTGGCTGAGCATCTCAGATCCCAGCATCAAGGACCCTGCCTTGCAGAGGGTTCCTTGCTTTCATGCTTTGAAATGAAGGGCTCTGTTGGAACATGGTCACTCCAAGTTAAATGCTTCAGAAGAGAAAAAAAAAAAAAAAACTTCTCTTCTAGTGTAATGTTTGCTACAGGGCTGAGGAGGTGGGAATGCAGATTTCCACCTCTGTGGCAGGTCATGTCCTTGCAGGGATTTGGGGTGATTATGTGGAAGTTGCCTTTATAAATGGCCCGTGGTCATGGCCATGGGAGAGGCTGGCACTTGCCTGAGTGTCTGAGCTAGAGAATCCATCAGGTTGTGCCGGTACGATTCTGGCTGAGAATGTAACATCATGGCCCAGGGTATCCTCCACGCTGCTTTCTGGGGCAGAAGGTGGGAACAGCAGTAGACCTGAGCCTGGAAATCTGCCTGTCCCAGGGGTATAGGTTTGAGAAAGCTATTGTACACTGGCTTACTGCTTGTGGGGCTACTATTGCTCAAGTAACAGTGATTCCCCAAAGCTCTTAACACTCCTTTGAAGAGGTGCTCCAGATCATGTCATTCTCACAGCAGATGGACCTATTCTCCTATTTGACCCTGGTCTGATCCCCAACTTTCTCACTCTCCTACCTCTTCAGGTTCTAGTTGTCAAAGTTGGAAAGAGGCCACCCCAAGCACAGACTTGTGGTCTACATAGTAGAAATGGAATGACAGGTGTAGGACTTGAGGTCCCCAGCTTTCAGACAGATCATCTGAGCTCAGTGCCCAGACCCAATTTCTGCTTCCAAAGGCACAGAAATCTCGGGATAAAGGGGTCTTATAGGTGATCTGGCTCATTCTTTCTCACTCCCTATCCAGTGCCCTCTGTAATGACATCTACCATTTATTCAACACTTGCTATATGCCAGGTACTCTATTGGGTGGTTTTCACATGGGGGATTTCCTTGTGGTGGTTATGTTTGTGTGTCAACTTGGCTGGTCCTGGTTGAATGGCTGAGCAGCTGGTGGTAGTTATTCCCCATGATGAGACTGGCAATCAGCTCCATGGTGGGATCTACCATAAGTTGCTGAGTAGCTGCTTTGGGATGTGGTCTGCTTCCTGTATATAAGCAGCAGCTTTGGGAATGGTCTCTAGCTTATGGCATGCTTGAACCCTCCATGTAGCCATATCATTACTTAGCAGCCTGCCATGCTCTGCTAACCTTGGGACTTACAATGGACTCGAATTAACGGCCTGCAGTGTGGTTTGGTAACATCAAGGCTGTGCCTTTTTTACTTGTCAGCCTTGGGCTTGGCAGCCTCAGCAGCCAACAGCTGTCTGAGTGAAGAAAAGCATCTGGCTTCAGTGGGCCGGGAGTTGGAAGCAGAGCTGAAGCCCAAGATTGAGGGGTTTTCACCCAGCCCCTAGAGCCTGGCACTTTGAACTTGGACTTCTAGCCTCCTGAACTGTAAAAGAATAAACTCCTGTTTGTTGAGGCCATCCCGTTTGTAGTATATTCCTGTCAGTGCAGCACTAGGTAACCAAAACATTCCTTTATGCCTTTGTCACAACATTATGAACTAGTCATTATTAATCCTGTTTTCAGATGAGGGAAGCTGGGGTCCAGAGTGGTTAAAGTCTTTGCCTTTTTCAATGCCGCACTGTCAGTGAAAGGCATTGACAAAGATCGAACTCCAAATTTTATGTTCCTCTGCCTTTTTGTGCTGCTTCACTGTGAACTCTCCCCAAATACTGATTCAGAACACCTCCAGCAAAGGGAAACTTAATTGTTTCTGAGAGTGCTCATTCTATCTCTATGCTCCTTACCTGAGCTAAATTCTTTCTCCCTGAAGTTCCCACCAGTTGAACTTAAAAACCACAACTGCAACCTTAAAAATCAAGCTGAATAGGTATGGGTAGGCGAATGGGACTACACGACCATATGTAAGTTTGACAGAGGATATTTCTACATACATATTTGTGTGCACTGTAAATATACCCACGTATATAGTAGAGCAATCAGGGACAAAGTTATGAAAACTGTTTAGCAAAGGAAAGAAAATTACCATAGAATTAATCGTGTTTCATGGTGATCCTCTGGGTTACAGAGTTAGACCTGCTCCCTAAGGTTTTCTTGGCAGTGATTTTCAAGGAGCAGATTGCCAGGCCTTTCCTCCATGATGCCGCTGAGTGGGTTTGAACCACTAACATTTAGATTAGTAGACAAGCACAAACTGTACTACTCAGGGACCTTAATTCCAACCTTAGAGCCTTAAAATTTTTTTCATCCTTTGGCCTCATGTTGTTGTTGTTAGATGCCATCAAGTTTGTTCCAGCTCACAGCAACCCTATGTATGACAGAACAAAACACTGTACAGCCTGCACCATCCTCATAATCATTGTTATGTTTGAGCCCCTTCTTGCAGCTACTGTGTCAATCCATCTCACTGAGGCTCTTCCTCTTTTTTGCTCACCCTCCGCAAAGCGTGATGTCCTTCTCCAGGGACATGTCCTTCTCCAGGGACTTGTCCTTCCTGATAACATGTCAAAAGTATGTGAGAAATCTCCTCATCCTTGCTTCTAAGGAGCATTCTGGCTGTCCTTCTTCCAAGACAGATTTGTTCATTCTTATTGCATTCTACAGTATATTCAATATTCTTTATCAACACCATAAATTAAATGCTTCAATTTGTCTTTGGTCTTCCTTATTCATTATCCGGCTTTCACATGCACATAGTTGTGGTTGTTAGGTGCCGTGGAGTCATCTCCGACTCATAGCAACCCTATGCACAGTAGAACAAAACATCGCACGGCCCTGAGCCAGCTCCATGATCCTTGCAATATTTGAGCTCATTGTCGCTGCCACTGTGTCAATCCATCTTGTTGAGGGCCTTCCCCTCTTTTGTCGACCCTCCACCTTACCAAGCATGACATCCTTCTCCAGTGAATGGTCCCTTCTGGCAACATGACCAAAGCAGGTGAGATGAAGTCTGGCCATTCTCACTTCCAAGGAGCATTCCGGCTGCACTTCCTCCAGGACAGATTTGTTAGTTCTTTTAGCAGTCCATGGTACTTTCAGCATTCTTCACCAGCACCACAACTTGAAAGCATCAACTCTTCTTCAGTCTTCCTTATTCATTGTCCAGCTCTCACATGCATATGAGGCCATTGAAAATACCATGACTTGGATCAAGCACACCATAGTCCTCATAGAAACCTTATGGGAACCTCCAAATATCTTAAAGAAGGCTCTCAGTCCTCACAACGTCTCTCCTCCGGGCTGACCTGCCTCCTTTGCCTCTTTCGTTCTCCACGGGACTTGGTCCTGCTTCCCCTTACTATCCTGTTCTCTTGCCTCTGAACATCATGGCCCTGTGTCCTTCAGAAAGGGTCCTAGCACAGGTCATATTACAAGAGACTTGAGAATCTCATAGACAACTTGCTTCATGTTTTAAAGTTTTATAAATTTTTGTGTTATTAAACTTTTTCATTTTAACTATAAATCCGGGCACTCTGGTTGCATAAAGGTTAGGGCATTTGGCTGCTAACCAAAAGGTCAGCTGTTTGAAACTACCAGCTGCTCTGTGGGAGAAAAATGAGGCAGTCTGCTTCCATAAAGATTTAGAGCCTTGGAAACCCGTATGAGGCAGTTCTACTTTGCTCTAAAGGGTCACTATGAGTCGGAATCAACTAGATGGCAGTGGGCAGAATAAATCCACAGACATGGTTAAAAGCATTCAAACAACACAGGAGGGTCTAAAGCAAGAAGTAGAAGTCTTGCAACACCCCATTCCAATCCCAGTTGCCACTGCTCTGAGAAAATCTCTGTTAATAGTTTCTGCCTTTATTTCTTGTGGTAGTTTCTACTATAATTTTAAATAACATAATTATGCCTGGATTCCTTGGCTTATTCTCTTTGGATGGCGTGGTAGTTAAGGTTGTGTGTCAGCTTGGCAGGGCTGTGGTTTTGTGTGGTTTGGCAGCTGGATGTAGTTATTCCCCATGATGATATTATAATCACCTCCATGGCGGAATCTGCTATGAGTACCTCAACAGTTGAAGGAGAGTTGCCTTTGGGGTGTGTTTCCAGTACATATGGTGAAGCTTTAAGAAAAGTCTCTGGCTTTTTGGAACTTCTGGATCCTGCATTTGGCTGAGTCTTTCTCTCCAGTTCCTGGGCTTGAACCTGTGGTCTGCTGTGCTGCCTATCGATCTTGGGATTGTGTTATTTTACCTGTCAACCTTGGCTTCGTCAGTCTCAGCAGCCAGCTGCTGCCTAAATTAGGAGATGCCTCCAGCTCCAGTGAGCCTGGAAAAAGAGGCAGAGCTGAAGCCCAGGGTCAAGGGGCCTTCACCCAGCCCCTAGAGCCAGCACTCTGAATTCGGACGTCTAGCCTCCTAACTGTAAAGAAAAAAAAAATTAATTCCCATTTGTTAAAGCCATCTACTTGATTTCTGTTATAGCAGCACTAAAGAGCCAAGACAGATGGTATCTGTTGACTTCCCTTTATAGAAGTTTAGAAATTAAGTACATTTATATCACCAGCCATCTCTCCACACCCCTTTCACTTTCCAATTTTGTTAGTGTTATTAGTCTTATCAGTTGTTCCAGCGGTTACTTTTTATTATTTTCAACAATATGCTTACAAATCTATCTTAATTTAGCCACCTATACCACCCATTAACTCCCCACTATGAAAATGGAGAAAATCAGTGAATCATTCCTTTTCCTACATCTCTCTCATTAATTCCCAATTTTATTACACTGTTGCTGTTAGGCACCAACCAGTTGGCTCCAACTTATAGCATCCTTATACTCAACAGAATGAAACCCTGCCTGGTCCTGGGCCATCCTCACAATCCTTGCTCTGCTTGAGCCCATCATTGCAGCCACTGTGTCTATCCATCTCGTTGAGGGCCTTCCCCTTCTTTGTTGACCCTCCATTTTACCAAGCATGATATCCTTTTCCAAGGAATAGTCCCTTCTGACAACATGACCAAAGTAAATGAGAAGTCTGGCCATTCTCACTTCCAAGGAGCATTCCAGCTGCACTTCTTCCAGGACAGATTTATTTATTTTATTACCTTTTCCAATTTTAAGGCTTATAATGTGTTTATTCTCTTCTGCATCTATAAGTATTCCACATTCTTCCCATGGGGACTCTAAATGTTGAATACCAATAAACATTGATTCTATGAGCATTATTCACTGTAGATCCAAGTACTATGACAGGACCTACAGAGAAAAAGAAAATGTAATGGTTTGTCATTATGGCTTTGACATTCTAAGGAGGTTTTCATATGGAATAAAGAGTCTAATGGAGCCTCTTAAATTTCCTTTCAGCTTTCTTTACTTCTCCTGAGTCAATTCTAGCTTGTCTCTCATATCTTTTAAAATTCCTTTTAGTTTTGCTTCCTCAAAACCTATCTTCATTTAGAGTATATGACTGATAACATTTTAATTGCTTACATGCCTGGAAATTTGGGGGACCATGCTCTTGTCAGCCCCAGGGTTACATACAGGTGAGAATAGACAACTCAGGGATGTCCGAAGTAGCAAGCGGGAAGAGCAGGAGAAAGGGGATTAAAAGCCAGGAAGCCAGAGAGAAGAGCAGTCAGCCGAAGGGATTAGGTGAGGAGAGGCAACTCAGGCCCACCAAGACTAGCAGGCCAGAAGAGCAGGAGAAAGGGGATAAAAAGCCAGGAAGCCAGACAGAGGTACAGTCAGCCACAGGGACCCAGTTGGGGGTGATAAGAGAGGTCTCCAACAGCAAGACAAACTTATCTGTCGGTTTGTCCTACTGTGGTGACATGTAGACTTGAGTTTTGAGGCTGAGCCTCTGGTGTTTAAAACCCAGCAAGATGCACCTGGTGCACAGGAAACAGCCCAGCTTATA
>NW_006921785.1:5040619-5045096 GCF_000298275.1 Orycteropus afer afer
TGCAGCCAGAATGCTCCTTGGAAGCAAGAATGGCCAGACTTCGTCTCATCTATTTTGGTCATGTTGCCAGAAGGGACCATTCCCTGGAGAAGGATGTTATGCTTGGTAGGGTGGAGGGTCAACGAAAGAGGGGGAGGCCTTCAAGGAGATGGATTGACATGGTGGCTGCAATGATGAGCTCAAGTATAGCAGGGATTGTGGGGCTGGCACGGAATCGGGCAGTGTTTCGTTCTGCTGTGCATAGGGTCGCTATAAGTCGGAAATGACTTGACGGCACTTAACAACAACAACAACGTGCTCTTGTTGATAATATGACTTGATATAAAATTCTGTATTGAAAACCATTTTTTCCTCAGAACTTTGATGAAATTACCTCCATGGACTTCTAGTATGCAGTATAGCTCATAATAAGATATTTCATGTCAGTCAGAATGTTGTTATTTTTATAGGTATCTATTCATTCTTGTTCTGTAAGCTTTTATGCTTTTTTATTTATTTTTTTAATCTTTATCCACAGAGTTCTGTCATTTCACTAGAATGTGTGCAGACGTTGATCTTTAGTTCATAAATCCTTCTTTATATTTTGTCTGAAGGCACTTGCTTTTTTCACTTTAGGAAATGTTTGTTCTATTCCCCCCCCCCCCCCGCCGTGACTTGATTATCTCATTTATTTATTTATTGAACTTTTTATTGAGGTTTGGATGGAAGTTTATAGAGCAAATTAGTTCTCCATTCAACAATTGATACAAATTTTGTTTCATGACTTTGGTTGCAGTCCCCACAGTGTAAGAGCACTCGTCCTACTTCCTCTCTGTGTTCCCATTTCCATTCACGATTCTTTCCTGCCTTCTGAGTTTTGTTTTGGGGCAAACGCTGCCTTTTTGGTCTTGTGCAGTGAATTGTTCCTAGAAGTTTTATTGTTTATTTTTGATTGAAACTCCTATTATACAAACACTGGAGTTCCTGTTAGAACTCCTGTGTTTCTTGACTTTTCCATATCTTTTTGCTTTCGCACTATATTCTGGGGAAGTTCCTTTTCAAATTACCAATTTTGTTCTCAGTCATGTGCATTATATTACTCAGTTTATCCCACTGAATTTTTAATTTCAGCAATCGTACTTTGAGTATTTAGAAAATCTTCTTTCTTTTTTTCAGGTGGATTTCTCTGTAGTAGTCTATTCTTGTTTTATGAATATAACATTCTCTTGAATCTCTTCAAGGACACTAACCATAGCTTCTAAAACAAATGTTCTTACTAGTTTCCTGAATATTTCTTATTTTTCTATGACCAGATGGCCCTTCCTTTTGTCTTTTAACCAAAGAAAAACCAAACCCACTACCATCAAGTCAATTCTGTCTCATAGAGACCCTATAGGGCAGAGTAGAACTGCCTCATAGGATATCCAGGAATGTAAATCTGTATGGAAACAGACTGCCTCATCTTTCTTCCATGGAGCAACTGGTGGGTTTGAACTGCCAACCTTTTGGTTAGCAGCCCACTGACTTAATCACAGCACCACCAGAACTCCTTTCTTTATGACTTCAGGGTCCCTCAAATATAGAGAAGCAGGTGAAATGTGTGAGTGTGGGGAATATGCTTGAACCTCAAAACAAGCAAGTACGTAGAGTTTGGAACCTATTCATATCCACAAGAGATAAACATACTCCACTGTTTGAAAAAAAAAACAAAACTGGAGGCACACCTACCTCCCACCCACACACTATCTCTATCCATTGGCCAAGAACCAGTGGACTAGATCAACAATTCTCAATCCTGGATGAACATTAGACTCAATTAGAAAACTTTAAACATTTAGCTGTGTGTGAGCATGAGTCTTCTCTAAAGTTCCTCAGGTGAAGCTACAGTGCACCCTAGGTTGTGAATCACTGGAATAGACAATTTCTGAGGCATTGCTTCCATAATTGTCATCCAGCAGCATCAGTTGCACCTGGAAGCTTGTTAGAACTGCAGAACTGAAGGCCCCAACCCTAGATAATTTTAATCAGAATCTGCATTTAAACAAGACTTCTGGGTGATTGGTAAACACATTAAAGTTTGAGAAGCACTGCCTTAAGGGAGATCCTAAGACCATGTGAGGTATTTGAGTTTGACTTCCAAAGATTGATAGATCAGAACTTGCATCCCAACTCTGTCACTTAACTAATTCATAAGGACATTAAAGTTGGGGAAGCATGATTGTAGAGCACTAAGCACTTAGAGACTCAATAAATGTCATTTTCTTTCTCATCTACTTCTTTCAAAGACTCTTTTCCAGGTTTGAGAGTTTAATCCTGCAGCAGAAATGTTTCTCCTGTGCCTTCATTTTCATTTTCTCTGCCACCTGCAAAGTAGCTGATCAATCACACTCTTTGATCTTTCCTCCTCTGTGGTACTGTCAGAGCTGTACCATCAAGTGAGTCTCTCTAGCACTGTCTTAAATGATGGCTTCTGGTCTCACTTGTAAAACTTAATATCAAAATGCTTTTGATATACAAGCTTCTTTGAAGTCTACCTAATGTATATTCCAGAGTTAAAAAGATGTTCTGCATCATGGCTCTTTCTAGTATGAACCTGGAGTGTCTGTCAGTTGAAAAGACAGCTGTGCTCTGTGCTTTTCTGCTTCCATTTTTCCTGCAAATTCTCTGGAGAAGCAAAGGGAATTGCTTCTGTGTCAGAGGATGATGACACCATCCTGCAGCTGTGATTCATGTAGAGGACACCTTTGATTCATCACCAACTTATTCTTATGAAACTCACTGTGAACTTCTTGTACTTTCTAAGTTGTTCTCACTTCCTGAAGTTCAGGTTAGAAGTACAAATATCTGTCTCTATTTTACAAATGAGGAAACAAATGTAGGGAGGCTGGAACACTTTTATAAGAAGAAGCACCAGTGTTTCTTAATGAATCTAGGTCTTCTTAATCAGATCCAGTGTCCCAAGAAACTTGCTGCCATTGAGATGACTCTGACTCACAATAACCCTATAGATTGAACTGTCCCATAGGCTGTAATCATTATGAAAGCAGGCTGCCACATCTATCTCCTGCATCTCAAGAAAACAAGAGAGGAATTCAGCCTCCAGTAGCTGCTAACCATCAGGTCTATAGGTTATTAACTAGCCAGAATTCCCTTCCTGTCCATTCAGGTACTTTAAAGTCATTGTCTTCATTTAGCTTAAGCAAATTATCAGGTGGTCTTTCCTAGGAATAGCTATTGCCTTGTCACCTCCCCCACCCCTCTTTGCTTCTTCCCTTCCTTTGTTCATTCACAGGGAACTCCCTTTCCCCACCCATGGAAACTGAAAGTTTGGCTCACATACAGGTGGTAAGTCACTCATGACATTTGCCAAGGATCCTGAAAAGGACTGTTTCCATATAAGCTAACCAGGGCTTCAAATCGGTTCATTACAGTTTGGATCTCTGCTGAGAATTTGCATTACCATCCCAGATATACTGAATCAGAATCTACATTTTAACAAGGTCCCCAGCTGATTCTTGTTAAGATTTAGATTTTGATTCAGTATATTTGGGGGTCAAAATGCAAATTCTCAGCAGGGGAGTAGAACTAGCCTGAACCAGTTCAAAGTACTGCATAAGACATGCTTTATCATTGCTGGCATTTTTCTAAGTGTAGAGCAGGCAGAGTTGAGAAGTTTTACAAATATTTTTTGCTGGGTAAAGAAGCTTCTTCAGAGTGGGGGTGGGGAGTATTTACAGGGTAAAGAATCTAAGAGCTTTGGACAACACAGCACCGTCTTAGGGTGTGCTGTGATGGGCTGAAAGGGTATTTGTGAAATTGCTTTATCTTGAGAATCAAAGCAGATTCTGGGTCCTTGAGAGAGACAGAGAGACTAGTTGTGCTGCCTGGATATCTGGGGCCATGTGTGTCCTGGCTGAGCCTGAGATCCTGACCCTCTAAACTGTGGCTTTCACACTTAGCATTTATTCCTGGCTCTCAGCTGTTGTTGTTGTTAGTTGCCTTCAAATTGGCTCCAATTCATAGTGACCCACATACAACAGAATGAAAACATTAACCAGTCCTTCACTATCTTCACAATCATTGATATGATGCGGTCCATTGTAGCATCCATTGTGTATTTTGAATGCCTTCTAACCTAGGGCTTTTATCACTACTTTGGAAAATGTTCTGTTGCGATCCATAAGATTTTAATAGGCTAATTTTAAGAAGTAGATTACTAGGACTTTCTTCTTTGTCTGTCTTAGTCCAGAAGCTCCACTGAAACCTGTCCACCATGCTGGTACTTGAAACACTGTTAGCGTAGCTTCCAGCATCATAACAACACACAAGCTGCCACAGTACAACAGACAGATGGGGGGTGAAGTTCCCTCTAGCCACCTCCTTTTGTTTATTGTGATTTGGGTGAAAATTCACAGAGCAAATTCACTTTCCATACAGCAGTTCACATACACTTTGTCTCATGACATTGACCACAATTTACCACAATGCAACAGCTCCC
>NW_006921785.1:5045396-5051315 GCF_000298275.1 Orycteropus afer afer
ATTGGGCAGGAAAACGCTAGTTCTGGGAAGGAATATGCCATGTAGGAAGAACTTGATAAATATACAGGGTGCTGAATGAATGATTATTGGCATGTTCCCATTGTCTGTGCAATGGAATCTACTGATTTCACAAAACTGAGAGAATTGTATGGATCATTACCTGATATATTATTTAGCTATTGCTGCATAACAAATCACTCTAAATTTTAGTGACCTAATAATTATCTCACATGTTTTTTCTGGGTCAGGAATTAGGAGCAACTTTGCTAGGCAATTCTGGCTTGGGATCTCTACTGAGGTTGAAGGCAAATGTCATCTAGGGCTGTAGTCATCTGGAAGCACATCTGACGCTGGAGGATCCACTTCCAAGGTGGCTCAATCATCTGACTGGCAAGTTCAATGCTGGCTGTTGACAGATCCTCCATTCCTGTCCATGTGGGCTTCTCCCCAGAGCTGCTTAAGTGTCCTCCCCACGTAGTGCTGGCTTCCCTGGAGTGAGTAAATGAAAAGGTCAAGGAGGAAGCTAGCCTTGCATGTCACACACCATCATTTCTACCATATTCTATTTGTCACAGATAAACCCTGATTTAATGAGAGAAAAGACTACCCAAACGCTTGAGTACTAGGAAGTTGGGAACATTGGGGGCCATCTTGAAGTCTGGCTACCACAAAAAACTAAACTAAACCCATTGCCGTTGAGTTGATGCTGACTCGTAGAGGCCCAATAGGACAGAGAAGAACTGCCTCACAGGGTTTCCAAAGCTGTACTTTGTATGGAAGTAGACTACAACCTCTTTCTCCCGAGAAGCAGCTGGTGGGTTTGAACTACTTACCTTCTGAGGGTTAGCAGCCAAGAACTTGAATACTTCTCCATGAGGGCTCCTTCTGGCTACCACAAAATCAAAAACCAAACTGACTGCCATCGAGTCAGTTCTGACTCATACTGACCCACACTGGCTTTCCGAGACAGTAAATCTTTACAAAAGTAGATTGTCCCATCTTCCTTCACGGAACAGCTAGTAGGTTTGAACCTCCAACCTTCTGGTTAGCAGTCTAATAACTTAGGCTACCACAGTCAGTGTAAGAAACAGACTCCCACTGCAAAATTATGGAAATGAACTCTACCTTAAGGCATCTAGTGAATACCAGCATTTGGTTCAGTTGAGTCATGGAGCTGGCTTCTTACTGGTAACATGAAGGTGATATTTTAAATTTAAAACTCAGGACTCTATACCACCTTAGAACAGATCTTCTTTTGCTTCTCTTTGTTCATTCTATAAAAACTAAATCCTTCTAACCCTGGTTTTCTCTATGTTGGAGTGCTTTGGTACCTGTAGGTGTTGCTTTGATAACTAAAGTGTTTTGCTGGGTATCAGTAAAAGCTCAGAATCTATTTAAACTCCACAAACACAAATCCAAGTGATCAATTTGTTGTTACCTCACTATAGTCTAAATGTTCTATTACATGTGGGTCCATTATAAAGAAGATATTTCTCAGGAAAGGAAACATCATCTTTGGCTACTCAAATCTCTTAATTGAAACTTTAGAAAGAAATTTTGGCTAATCTAAGTCTAAAAGGAACTTATTCATAATGGATGGCTTCCCATTATCACTGGGAAAGTTGGAGAAATGGACTTAGAAAACGGGTTGGAATAGGAAAGACTAGCAGTGCTCAGTTTCACAGCCAAACCACAGCCCAGAACAAGGCTGGGAAGACCTTGTTTCTGCATCTGCTGGTGAACACAAAGACTCAGCTGGCACCCCTGCCACACTCCCATCATCACCATCTCAGGACACTGAGCACTCATTAGTGTTGGTTCTGCTGCCTCTGTTGGATATTGTTGCCACAAACCTTACCATTGCTGGAATGCTTTTTCTATTGACCCTGTTATTGTTTGTCCTCAGAGCCTGATTCAAAGTCTGAGGCAGGTGAATATGATTGAGTGAGTCTAAACTATGTGCTGATGTCCTAGCTGCAAGGTAGCCTGGAAAAACACAAATCTGCCCTTCCTGGCCTCCATAGTGGGAGGAGGGCTCTGCTTCGTATCAAGATTAATAAGGGGTAATTTCACAAACATTGGACAGTTTTCAGATGCTGGACCATGAAAAGAACAACAGCTAAACAAATAAGTGCCCACTACAATTTGTTCCTAATTGGAGAACAACATTTTGGTTTTCTGTATCTGAAGAGCATGTGAGAAGTTGACCTCAGTAGACAGATTTGTCAGAGGATTGGAGGAAGATATAAAAACAAACAACAAAAAAATAAATACAATAAAAATAACAACATCAAAGCAAAAAGAAATACTTGCAATTTAATAATAAAAAGACAACACAGTTGAAAAATGCTCAAAGGATAGGAATAGACATTTGTCCAAAGAAGGTATACAAATGACCAATAAGCACATGAAAAAGATGCTCAACATCATTAGCTATTTGGGATATGCAAATCAAAACCAAAATGAGATAATAGCTCACACCTACTTTTTTGTTTTTTGCTATTGTTAGGCATCATGGGGTCTGTTGCAACTCACAGTGACCCATGTACAACAGAACAAAACACTGCCCAGTCCTGTGCCATCCTCACAATCATTGCTATGCTTGAGCCCATTGTTCCAGCCACTAAGTCAGGCTATCTCATTGAAAGTCTCTTTTTCACTCACCCTCCACTTTACCTTCATTGATGACATCCATCTCCAGGGACTGGTCATTCTGATATCATATCCAATGTATGTGAGAAGTCTCACCATCCTCACTTCTAAGGACCGTTTTGGCTGTATTTCTTCCAAGACAGATCTTTATCATTTTTCTGGTTTGTTGTTGTTGTTAGGTGCTGTCGAGTTGGCTCTGACTCATAGCGACCCTACGTACAACAGGATGAGAAACACCCCAGTCCTACACCATGCTCATAATCCTTGCTGTACTTGAACCCATCACTGCAGCCTCTGTGTCAGTCTATCTTGTTGAGGGTCTTCGCCTTTTGGCTGACTTTCCACTTTACTAAGCATGATATCCTTTACCAGGGAATCCCTTCTGACAATATGAGGAAAGTAGGTAAGACAAAGTCTGGCCATTCTCAATTCCAAGGAGTATTCTGGCTGAACTTCCTCCAGGACAGATTTGTTTGTTCTTCTGGCAGTCCATGGTATACTCGATATTCTTCAATATCATAATTCAAAGGCATCACTTCTTCTTCAGGCTTCCTTATTCATTGTCCAGCTCTCACATGCATATGAGGCCATTGAAAATACCATGGCTTGGATCAAGCATACCTTAGTCCTCATAGAAACCTCATGGGGACCTCCAAATATTTCAAAGAAGGCTCTCTGGTAGCGTAGTGCCTAAGGCATTTGACTGCTAACCAGAAGCCTGGTGGTTCAAACCCACCAGCCACTCCTTGGAAGGAAGATGGGGCAATCTACTCTCATAGTGATACTGCCTCGGAAACCCAAGGACAGGTCATTATAAGTTGGGTCTGACTCAGTGGCACATAACAACAACAACTCAGTCCTCACAATGTCTCTCTTCTCCAAGCTGACCTGCCTCTATTGCCTCTTCCATTCTCCACAAGACTTGGATCTGCTTCCCCTTACTATCCTGTTCTCTTGCTTCTGAACATCATGGCCCTGTGTCCTTCAGAAAGGGTCCTAGCACAGGTCATATGACAGGAGACTTGAGAACCTCACAGACAACTTGCTTTGTGTTTTAAAGTTTTATATTTTTTTGTATTATTAAACGTTTTCATTTTAAATATAAATCCAGGCACTCTGGTGGTGTAATGGTTACAGCATTTGGCTGGTAACCAAAAGGTCAGCTGTTTGAAACTACCAACTGTTCCATGGGAGAATGATGAGTGAGGAGCTCTGGCTCTGACACTGTCAGCTGTGTGTGACCTTGAGGGAAAAGCAGGGGAAGGAAGGGACCTTTGGACCTACTTCATGGTTGCCAGATGCTGTGCTTGGCATTTTAAAATTATTATTATTATTTTAATTTTTATTGTGATTTAGGTGAAAGTTTACAGAGCAAATTCATCTTCCATACAGCAGTTCACATACATACACTTTGTCTCATGACATTGACTGTAATCTCCCACAATTCTGTTCTTCCATGATTTATCTCTCCAAGGATTGTATCTACCTAATGTAAATGCTCATCTCATATGCCTGTCTTTTGCTTGGCTGGAAGCCACAGGACTGAGTTCAATTCCAGACCTGAGGGGCAGCTAGGGGCCATAGTCTCAGGTTCTACCAGGCTCTATCAGACCAGCAAATCTGGTCCACACCCCCCCCCCCCTTTTTTTTAAATGATTTTGAGTTTTGTTCCATATTGTTCTCCCACTCTATCCAGGATCTGCTGCACAGATCCCCCTGTAAGTGATTGACAGTGGTAGCCATGCACCATCTAGTTCTTCTGGTCTCATAGTCATATAGGCTGTGGATCACATGGTGTAACAGTCTCTAGGACTAAAGGTTTCCAGGAATCTTCGGTTTTCTTCATTCTTCTTTGCTCTGGACAAGGAGAGACAATTCTCTGACTCTAGATGGCTGCTTGCAAGCTTTTGAGATCTCAGTCACTACTCACCAAAGTAGGATGTGGAACAATGTTTTTGCGTAGAATTTTATGCCAATTAGGAACTCTGGTGGTGTAGTGCCTAAGGCATTTTGACTGCTAACTAGAAGGCTGGTGGTTCATACCCACCAGCCACTCCTTGGAAGGAAGTTTGGGCAATCTGCTTCCATAGTGATACTGCCTTGGAAACCCAAGGAAGGATTGCTATGAGTCAAATCCAACTCGACGGCTGTGGGTTTGGTTTGGTTGTTTTTGGCTATGCCAATTGAGCTTGATGTCCCTTGCAACCATGGTCCCAAGCCCACAGACCAACTACTTGCTCCCTCTGGGTCGCTGGCTGTGGCCAACAAGTGACTATAACCTTATCCCTTCTCAGCTCTACTGTATACCTAGAAATTCTTACAGAACATCCAAATACACTTATAAAAACATTGTCTGCCAACCCTATACATGGTCATGAGTACACTCCACCCTTCACAGAAATACCTAATTGTTCAACCTGTCCACCCATCTATCCACCCATAGATCAATGTTACCCATCACTGACAACACAGTACTGTATGTGCAAAAGGGTTCATTTTTGTCATCTATACCTCCCATGCACCTCTCCATATCTTCTTCTTCCTCAATGCGACCATATTGATTACTCATATTTGGTACATTGCCCTTCTTTTCACCCAAATCAATACTTGTCTCTACCTATCTAGCAGTGTTCCCTCCACTCCCACCTCTGGTAAGCAACAAAGAAAATTTCCTTCCATATGTAAACGTTTCCTCGACTTTTACAATAGTAGACTAATACAATATTAGTCCTTCTGTGATTGACTTATTTCACCCTCCACCTTAACAAGCATGACATCCTCCTCCATGGAATGGTCCCCCCCCGACAACATGACCAAAGTAGGTGAGACTTAGTCTGGCCATCGTTGCTTCCAGGGAGCATCTTGGCTGCACTTCTTCCAGGACAGATCTGTTAGTTCTTTTGGCAGTCCATGGTACCTTCAGCTGGCAAGGATGCAGAGAGACTGGGACTCTCATACACTGCTGATGGGACTGTCAAATGGTACAATCACTGTGGAAAGCAGTGTGGCAACTCCTTAAAAAGTCAGAATTAGAAATACCATTTGACCTAGCCATTCCATTACTAGATATATATCCTAAAGAAGTGAGACCCATGACAAGAACAAACATATGCACACCCATGTTCATCACAGCACTATTCACAATAGCCAAAAGATGGAAACAACCTAGGTGTCCATCAATTGAGGAATGAATAACCAAACTATGGTACATACAAACAGTGGAATACTATGCAACCCTAAAGAATAACATAGAATCTGCAAAACACC
>NW_006921785.1:5063717-5064403 GCF_000298275.1 Orycteropus afer afer
TTGAGGTATTTTGTCATCAATCTCATTTAATTCTGTCTTCCATTGATTCGATTCTACTTCTTTGCTCTTTCAATGTGTTATCTATTTCTGAAAATTTAGTATTAATCTCTGGATTTCTATCTGTAGATTTTGTATCATTTCTAATTTTTAATTTAATCTGTCATTTTGTTCTTGTATTTTCTACCAAAAATTTTCTGTGTTTTCCTTAATTTTGTTAGCATTTTCCTTGTTCTGTCTCTCAATCCATTGAAGGTACCTAAATATAATTCTTTTGAATTCCTTGTCAGGGAGTTCCAACGCTGCTTCTTACTCAGGGATGTGTTCTGGGTCTGTATCCTGCTCCCTTGTTTCTACTACCTTATCTTGCTTTTCTGTGTGGACTGTAATGGTCTGTTGTCTCTGAGACATTGTGACTTTGTTGTATTTCTATTTACTTGGTGATTATATGTTGCAGTGATTCATCCAAGATTTTTTCTTTTTTTCTTTTTTTGTGTGGCTGTAGCTGAGTAAGCAGGGTACTGTGCTCCTCTGTTCACTAGTTGGCAGCACTTCTGCACTCAACTGTCTCCTCTCCCTTTCTACAACTCAGGAGTGCTACTTTCAATTGGCAGTTTCCTGTTCCACCCTTGAATATGATTGGACAGCCATCCTCCCATTAGGAAGCATGTTATGTCTCACATGTATTC
>NW_006921785.1:5065064-5066775 GCF_000298275.1 Orycteropus afer afer
AACAACAACCAAAAAAAAAGAAAAAATAAAAAAAAAAAAAAAAAAAAAAAGCAAGAGGACAAAAAACACACACTGCATAAACACACAGGAACCATTACCAAAAAGAGAAAAAGAACGTCTTTTCATCTTTCTGAATCTTGGGAAAGTTTTCTGCTAGCTAGTCTTTGACACTTTTCTCTGTGGTCTTTCTTTGCCTCCTCTTGTTCTGTAGTATCAATCAGAAGAACATTATTTCTTTTGATATTATCCCATGTAACTCTTAAATTTTCTTTATTTCTCTTCATTCTTTGTTCTGATTTTTTCCTAATGCAAGCTGATTTCAAGGAATTTTTCTTATAGCTGGAAAATGAGTTAACAAGTTTGATTCTACTCTTTCGTCATTCCAATGTGTTATCTATCTCTGTAATTATGGTGTTCATCATCTGGGTTTCTAATTGCTGTTTTTGTATGATTTCTAATAGACTATTTTGTCATTTTGCTTTTGTACGATTTTCCTGGATTCTTCAAGGGTATTGTCTGTCTTTTCCTTGCTTCTGTTTATGGTTTCCTTGAGCTCTTAGAAGGTTGTATATACCTAATTCCTTATCAGGTAGTTATACTACCTGTTTTTCCTTGGGGAGATTTCCTAGTTCTTTAGCTTGGTCATTTGCTTCCACTATTTTATCCTGTTTTTATTTTTGTTTGCTTGTTTGAATTGAAGTTGTCTGTTGTCTCCAAGACATTTTGAAGTTGTTGTCTTTATTTGTTGATTATGTGTTGGTTTGTTTCACCCTAGATTTTTGTTCTGCTTTTTTTTCAATTTATCTGGATGTGTGGGGCAGGTCTACTTCTTTGGTTGTTAGCTTGGCAGCACTGGTTCAATCAACCAAGAGATCCATCTGAGCCTAGTTTCTTTAATTGCCCCAACACAGGCTTTTCCCCTAGTGTAGGTCCTCAGCCCCAAAGACAATGGCAGAGTGGTTAAAGCACTCATCTATTAACCAAAAGGCCAGTGGCTTGAGCCCATTAGCCATCCCACAGGAGAAAGACAGGGCAGTCTCCCTCCTTAAAGACCTACAACCCCAGAAACTCCACCAGGTAGTTCCACTCCAGCCCAAAAAGGGTCACTATGAGTCAGAATCAATTTGATAGCAGTAGGTCTGGCTTGGTTTACTACTGGTGAGCTATTTTATTCCCTTTCTCTGGGTCCTTTCTTGCTTCACAACCACCTGTGCCACTGGAAGGCTGACCCACTTCCTTGTACATTCCTCTCCCAACTCCTACACAATTTCAGCTCACCTTAAAATCCTCCTGATCTATCTTCACTCTGTCTTTATTTTCATGGATTTCATGAAGCTTTCTTTTTTTTCTCCTTCCTCATCCAACTCTTTGTTGAAAATGGCTACTCTTTGACCAATCCAGGCTGCTTTTCTCTTCCTAGTCACTGACCTCACTCTGTCTCCTTTTCCAATCTGTGCTCAATCTAATTCTTTATCCTCTCATTAGATGCTCAGAATTCCAGGATCATTATTTGTATCTGTTTCCACTCATTTGTTCTAGGTCTCTGTTGTAGAGGGATTGGGCAGAGTGTGTTAGCCATAAAACTGGTATTTTAATAAAAGAAGAAATACATACTCATTATAGAAAAGTAGAAAGGAAGGAAAGGAAACTTCACTCAATGATGTCAACATTTGTTATTTTTTTTAGACAAAGGTTTTTTTTTTTTTTTTTT
>NW_006921785.1:5066875-5069737 GCF_000298275.1 Orycteropus afer afer
GTGTTCCAAACCCACCAGCCACTCCTCAGAAGGAAGATTGGGCAATCTACTTCTGTAGTGATACTGCCTTGGAAACCCAAGGAAGTGTCGCTATGAGTTGGGTCTGACTCAATGGCACATAACACCAACAACAATACATATTTAATTTTATTTTGATTTTTGGTTATCAACAGCTGATTTTTCAGAAGTAGAATGCCAGGCCTTTCTTCCCAGCCACCTCTGGGTAGACTCAAACCACCAACCTTTCAATTAGTAATTGAGCCCTTAACCATTTGCACTATGCAGGGACTCCTACTTTTTGGTTTAATGTCAGTATTTCCCATATTTTTATACCTTATGATAAACATCATTTTTAATGACCATACAATTTATTTAATGATCAATGTAATATAAGCTCCTTATACATTTTCATACTGTCAGACATTAAATTATATCTGATTTTCATTATCATAAATATGTTCTGATGAAATCTATACTCATGAAGTTTATTCTTGATTTTTACATTGTTCTTTAGGATAGATTAAATTGTGGGATTGTTGGATTAGAGGCATTAATACATCAATTGACCCTATCAAAAGATGTTGTTTTAAAAGACACACTCCCACAAAAACCCAACATCCTAAACTCAGTCTTTTGTTTGTTTGTTTTGTCTGGTCTGTTTCTTTCTTCTTCATTTCTAGTGGAAATGAATTTGCACTATAATATATGCAGTCAATCTAAAACCAAAACCAAACTCACTGATGTCAAATTGGTTCCGACTCATAGCGCCCCTTCGTTGGGTTTCTGAGGCAGTAGCTCTACAGAAGTAGATTGCCTAATCTTTGTTCCAAGGACTGGCTGGTGGGTTTGAACTGCCAACTTTCTGGTTAGCAGTCAAATGCCTTAGGCACTACACCACCAGAACTCCTATGAAGTCAATACTAGTATTTTTTTTTTCATCCGGGCCCCTTAGTTGATTGCTATTCCTTAACATGAAAGATGACATGTTGGATTTTTAAAAGGCATAAATATATGAGAAGAAATAGACCAGGAGAAAAGGCAACAAAAACAATTGGAAGCTGAGGAACACCTGGACACATGGTAATTGACTTAGCAAACATAGTAAGACTGATAGAGAGTCAGTAGTGGAGGAAGTTGAGAAACAACCCAATTTGAGGATTCTCTGTGGTACTCAGGAACAAGGGCAGATAGTTCTTCTGGAATTGAGAGCAAAGGAATCACTCAAAAGAAGAGGATGGACTGAAAGTTGACTTAAAAGTAAGATAGGATCTATTCACCAATGTTCTTTGCAGGACTATTCCCCATAGTCAAAAGGTGGAAACAACTTAAATGTCCATCAACATCAAATGTCCACAACTAGATAAGCAAAATGTGGTACATACATACTACTCAGCCATAAAGAGAAGTGAAGTTTTGACACATGCCACAATATGTATGAACCTTGAAAACATGATGCTGAGTAAAATAAGTTCATCACAAAAGGAAAAATACAGTATTATCCCATGTTTTGGCCCCCTAGTGCCACTCTAACAGAAATACCATGAACAGATGGCTTTAACAAACAGAGATTTATTCTCTTATAGAGTAATAGTCTAGAAGTCTGAGTTCAAAGTGCCAGTTCTAAAGGCTGGGTGAAAGCCCCTAGACCTTAGGCTTCAGCTATGCCCCTTGCTCCTGGCCCACCAAAGCTGGAGGCTTCTCTTATCTTACACAGCTGCTGCCTGCTGAGGCTGACAAACTCAAGGTTGACAAATAAAATGGCACAGTCCCAAGATTAAACAACATAGAATACTACTAGTTCAAGTCCAAAAACAGTTTCAAGATCAGCAGGTAACATGGCAGGCTGCTGAATGAAGACTATATGAATGAAGGCTATATGCAGGGTCCAAGCATGCCAAAAAGCTCCAGAGACCTTTCTCATTGCTGCTTCTTATGTACCAGAAGCAGACCACACGCCTAAGGCAGCTACTCAGCTGCTCCAGTAGATTCCACTGTAGAAGTGATTACCAGTCTCATCATGGGGAATAACCACATCCAGGTACCCAGCCACTCAAAACCAGGCCTAGTCAAGTTGACACACAACTTACCTACCACATCCCATTTATATGAAATAGGCAAATGTATAGAGACCAAAGCTTATTAGTGGCTTACCAGGCACAGGTTGGAGAGGGAAAGGGGAAGTCACTGCTTGGAGAGCACTGAGTTTCTGTTAGTGGTGGTTGAATAATTCTGAAATAAATAGTAGTGATGGTTGAACAACATGATGAGCTCACTCAATGTCACTGAACTATACATGTAAAAATTGTTGAATTGGCAAAAGTTTTGCTATATACATTTTTATCACAATAATAAAACAAAAAAGCAGGTAATATCAAGTCCCCCACCACCATCACCCAACTGGTCCACACAGCAGACACCTGTGCTTCCACACTCTGCCCTTGCTGAAGACTGTTGATTTATGCTCTGGAAAGAGTAAACATAGGGCACTTGATTGGGGGACCCCAGCCCCCACCAAAGACATGTGTGATATGCATAAACAAGAGGGTTATGTGAAAGTTTAGGTGTCCAGTGTTGAGACACTTAGCCTTATTCCCTACTTGACTCTCAGGCATATGCACTTCAGGCAGGAGGCTAAGGGAACTTTTCCAGGGCCCAGGTCAAGGGAAAAGCCCTCAAGATGCTTGTATTGGGAATTTTCCCAAAACCTGCCTGGCCTGGTCACCGCACAAGGATCTCTCAGTCAACAAGCCTCCCTCTCCCGCACCACGTGCTACTTTCAATTGGCAGTTTCCTGTTCCACCCTTGAATATGATTGGACAGCCATCCTCCCATTAGGAAGCATGTTATGTCTCACATGTATTC
>NW_006921785.1:5070177-5072359 GCF_000298275.1 Orycteropus afer afer
CCTTCCGAGGAGTGGCTGGTGGGTTTGAACCACCAGTCTTCTGGTTAGCAGTCAAGTGCTTTAGGCACTATGCTACCAGAGCTCCTAGTGTGTGTATACTGACATTCTCACTTTTCTGTGTGTCTCTGTGTGTGAGAGAGAGAGTGTGTATGTGTGAGAGAAAGAAGGGGAGAAGGAGAGGGAATGTGGACACCAGCAGGCTATAAAACCAGTTCATTCTGGTTCCATCCCTTCCTGAGAATTTGCATTTCTACCCCAGATATACTGAATCAGAATGTATACATAAGAATAACCTGGAGATCTTGTTAAAATGTAGATTCTGATTCAATATATCTGGGATGGAAATAGAAATTCTCAGCAGGGAATAGAAGCAGAATGAACCAATTTGAAGCCCTGGTCTTATGTACTCAAGCAGCTGAGCAGATTGGCAGGTGGAATTCTAATTAACAATGAAGTCAATCGAGAAATACATGCTTTGATTTTAGAAATGGACCAGTTTAGTAATGCTCTAAAACTGGCAAAACATCCTTTTACTCAACAACCACACCCCAGCTACCCCACTCCCATACACACAACTAACACTGTGTTATTGTTTGCAAAATAAATAAGCATGGCACATTTATTTATCTATTTGTATATAGTGGTAAAAGTTTTCAGTTCTAACAAAGGCTGGATATGATTATGTGCTTGGGATATGCTCCATAATGAATTTTGCCTGAGTCTCCTACTTCAAGATCCCCCTTCTCCTCTGACCCCAGTTCTTCCCAGGGTGGCACTTAGCAGACCAGTAGAAGGCACAGCTTCACATCTTTCCTCTCAAACTGCCCCCCCCAAAAAAAAAAAAATTCCTTGTGGTCCAGACAGTTCCACCTCATGGCATCCTCATGTGTTAACATAGCAGCTCCACAGTACTTTCTTGGCTGTAAGCAGAGCACTAGAACCTTCTTCTGTGATGCGATGGTGTGGGTTCGAAAATAAACCTTCAGGTTAGCAACTGGTTGCAACATCTTTTACCACCCGAGGACCTCCCTCAAGACTAGACTCAACCAATGGTGTGACTGCCCTTTACTGGTATCCAGTTTTTTTGCCCAGACTCAGGTCCTTAAAATATTTACAAATAGTCTGTACTAGGATTCTTGAACATCCAAACCTTTCCTTCCTGAAAAAGAAAAGACCCTCAAGCTTCTGAACCCTCCAAAGCCACTGATGCTTCAAGGACAAGCATTACCAAAGCATCCTTTGCTGCAAATGTTTCCAGTGAGGTCCTTTGGAAGTTAAACAGCAAGTTCATTTTCACCAAAACAATACTGCACACACTTACTCGAGAGTTTGGGCTGCTGAAACTGTGCAAGGACACCAGACAGCCTCAACAGGGCCATTCAGGTCTTGGTTACACCTCACTGCCCTAGACACAACGTCTGCCTCTCCTCCACAAGAACTGCCTCAGTGACTCCAGCCCTCCTGGGCTCCACCCTGAAGTGAGTCCAGATCAACTCAGCAAATGCCAGCTCACAGAGAACAAATGCAAGAAAACAAATTCACCAAGAGCCAATGCACAGAACTCACTCTGCCAAGTAAATACACCTCCAAATTTCTCTCATTTATTTATTAGAATGTTCAACAGGAATATTTAGGATCATGAATAGGGATGTTACATTTTGGTAACTGATGATGAAATACATAGGAAAATATATTAGCAGCAGCAACCAAATAATCAGTTTTTTTCTTGGGTATTTTTTCATTGGACTTGATTTTTTTTTTTTTTTTTTTTTTATCAAGTTATTTAGGCAAGTGCTGACTTTTTTCAAATACTTTTGCATTTAACTTGGCTTACCACCCATTGGAGTAAGGGAACCCAAGCCCTGGCCTCTCCAGAACCATTCAGAGCCTCAATCACAACACACTCATGAGACATACCCTTACATATCATCTCTGGGGCCTCCACCACTTTACCTCTTTATTCCTGCACTCCTTGTCTCCCTCAAGGCAGACCTTGACAACATATGTCCAATGCAGCTGGCTCTGGTAGGACTCAGAAAAAAAAAAAAAAAAACAACTATGAATTTAGAGTAAGAGATAGGGGAAATCTTTTTTAAGAACACCAGCTAATAAATGCAGAAATCACCATTATACACTCTCAATATAATATCAGGTTCAGGGAAAAATCATCAATGGATGCGAA
>NW_006921785.1:5072774-5075630 GCF_000298275.1 Orycteropus afer afer
TCCATAGTGATACTGCCTCGGAAACCCAAGGAGGGGTCGCTATGAGTCGGGGCCGACTCGACGGCACATAACAACAACAACAACATGTAGAAGACACAATGTTAGGGGCTCTGGGTGGTGAGATGAGTTAGAGGTGGCAGTGAGAGCAGTCCACCATGGTTACTAAAAGTAATGAGATACATTGTCTGTAGAGAATTTAGAGCAATGATTTCACCAGTTAGTGTGAGTCAACTCCAATTCACAGCGACCCCATGTGTGGTAGAATCAACTTGTATACAAAAGAATCACCTGGTGATCTTGTTGAAATATAGGTTCTGATTCAGTATATCTAGATGGAAATACAAATTCTCAGCAGGCGGTTGAGCCAGACTGGTTTTTTATTTCATTCTTTGTTTCTTCTATTATCAAATAGTTTTTAAGCAGGGTGTTATTAGACCCACCTGCCACTCCTCAGAAGGAAGTTTAGGCAATCTACTTCCGTAGTGATACCACCTCGGAAACCCAAGGAGGGGTTGCTATGAGTTGGGGCCAACTTACCAGCACATAACAACAACAACAACAACATGTATTTGGTTATTTTTCCTTACTTTTCCTGTTGTTGATTTATAATTTTAAAGCACTGTTGTCTAAGAAGATGCTTTGTAATATTTCAATGTTTTTAAATTATTGAAGCTTGCTTTGTGGTCTAATATATGGTCTATTCTGAAGAATGTTCCATGTACATTGGCGGGGGGGGGGAATTATGTATTGTGCTGTTGTTGGATGGAGTGTTCTAGATATGTCTATGAGGTCAAGTTGGTTGATTTTGTTGTTTAGGTCTTCTGTGTCTTTGTTGGGTTTATTTCTAGTTGCCCTGTCCTTTATTGAGAGTGGTTATTAAAATCTCTTACTATTATTGAATACTACTGATATTCAAATTTACGCATCAACCACTAAAGCCAAAAATGAAGAAATCAAAGATTTTTACCAACTTCTGTAGTCAGAAATTGACCAAATATACAATCAAGATGTGCTGGTGATTGGTATGTGAAAACTGGAAAACAAAAAAGCATCAGTAACTGGCAAATATGGCCTTGATGGTAAAATGACACACAAGATTGCATGATATAATTTTGCAAGGCAAACAACCTATTCATTGCAAATATCTTTTTTTCTGTAGCACAAACAGTGACTATACATATAGAATACCTAGGAATCAAATCAACTACTTTGGTGAAAAGAGATAATGGAGAAGCTCAATATCATCAGTCAGAACAAGGCAAGGGGCCAACTGTGGAACAGACCATCAACTGCTCATACACATGTTTAAGTTGAAGCTGAAGAATAGATTTGACTCACTGAGCACCAATGACCAAAAACCAGACGAGTTATGGGGTGACTTCAAGAACAACATACATAAAGAAAGCAAAGGGTCAATAAAAAGATAGGAAAGAAGGAAAAACAAAAATGGATGTCAGAAGAGATGCTGTAACTTGCTCTTGAATGCAGAGTAGCTAAAGCAAATGGAAGAAATGATGAAGTAAAATATCTGAACAGAAGATTTCAAAGGGAGAATCAATAAGACAAATATAGTATTATAATGAAATGTGCAACGACCTGGAGTTAGAAAATCAAAAGAGAAGAACATGCTCAGCATTTCTCAAGCTGAAAGAACTGAAGAAAAAAATCAAGACTCAAGTTGTAATACTGAAGACTCTATGGGAAAAATATTGAACAATGCAGGAATCATCAAAAGAAGATGGAAGGAATACACAGAGTCACTATACCAGAAAGAATTGGTTGTTATTCAGGAGATAGTATATGATCAAGAACTGATGGTATTGAAGGAAGAAGTTCAAGCTGCACTGAAGACATTGGCAAAAAAAATAAGGCTCCGGGAATTGATGGAATACCCATTGAGATGTTTTAACAAATGGATACAACACGGGAAGCACTCATTGATTTCTGCCAAGAGATTTGGAACATAGTTACCTAGCCAACTAACTGAAAGAGATCCATATTTGTGGCTATTGCAAAGAAAGGTGATTCCAACAGAATGGAGAAATTATTGAACTATATCATTAATATCACATGCAAGTAAAATTATGTGAAAAGTAATTCAAAAATGGCCACAGCAGTACATCAATAGGGAACTGCCAGAAATTCAAGCTGGATTCAGAAGAGGACATGGATGAGGGATATTATTGCTGGTATCAGATGAATCTTGGGTGAAAGCAGAGAATACCGGAAAGATGTTTACCTGTGTTTCACTGACTATGCAAAGGCATTTGACTGTGTGGATCATAACAACTTGTGAATAACGCTGCAAAGAATGGGAATTCCCCAACACTTAATTATGCTCATGAGGAATCTCTAAACAGACCAAGAGGCAGTTGTTTAAACAGAACAAGGGGATACTCCATGGTTAAATCCGAAAATGTGTGTGTCAAAATTGTATCCGTTCCAGAGGTGAAAGGGAAGGGGAGGGAACACTGCAAAAATTAAAAAAAAATAATAATTTTTTTAAAAGTTGTATCCTTTCACCCTACTTATTCAATTTATATGCCCAGCAAACAATCCAAGTTACAAGGCTACATGAGGAGGAGCATGGCATCAAGATTGCAGGAAGACTCGTTCACAACCTGCAATATGCACATAACACAATTTTGCTTGCTGTAAATGAAGACTTGAAGCATTTACTAGAGCTCTGTGGTGTAGTGGTTAAAGCATTGACTGCTAAACAAAAGGTTAGCACTTACTGATAAAGCACTTACTGATAAAGATCAAAAAGACTACCGCCTTCAGTATGGATTAGGCCTCAATGTAAGGAAACAAAAATCCTCACAAATGGACCAATAAGCAACATCATGATAAATG
>NW_006921785.1:5080733-5089561 GCF_000298275.1 Orycteropus afer afer
GGAAAAGAAAAAATGCTGAAAACTAGGACCTGGGAGGGGAAGATTAAGAATAATAATAAAAAGGGCAAAGGTATTAATAATATTAGTTGTTTTAAAACAGACAAATACAAACAAACTAATCACCATAAAAAAGAAAGCGAAAAAGAAAAAAATAAAAATAAAAAAAGAGAAAAAAAAAATCAGTGGAGGACAGGGCAGGGCACTCAGGCTCCGTCTGAACACACAGACTGTGATGGAGTTCCTGTGGGCCCAGAAGGTAGGTGGGAGTGGGGGATGGCCGCACCTCCGTTCACCAAGCAGGTGGAGGGTATAAGAGTAACAAAAGGAATAGCGTACCTTTTCAGTTTTGCAGGTCCTGAATTTCCTTGGGGTTGCTGGAAAGCAGAACATGTTCTCAAGCCCCAGGAATCTGTGAGAGCACTGTCTCTTTAAATATCCAAAATAGTCAAGCCACTTTTTAAACCTTCAAAATGGCGGCACCCTCCGGAGAAGCAAAAGTCCACAGCTCAGCCCACCTTTCTCTTCACCTTCTCCATTTGTTCCCCAGCCACTGTGCACAGTCCTCCATGCAGTCACTGGCTAGCAGGGTGATTTTTAGGTTAATTTTTAGGTTAATTCTTAGGTCCCACCACCACTCGAGAATCTCCAAGCTGTCTGTGCTGTCAGAATCGCTCAGGATTGCTGCCAGACCGCAGTTCCATCTGTCTCTTTTTTTGGTATTTTCATGCAAATTCTTCTGCTAGTTGGGGTTTAGTTCACTTCTATATCCTTCCCTTCAAGATTCAGGGGTCCAAGATTATCTTCTGTGTCTGTGTTAATTGGTTTCCCTTTTCTTTGTTGAAGAGGGTCTGTGCAGTCTTTCTGTCTAGTCCACCGTCTTCCCTTTGTCTCTTATGATGGGTTTTGCCTTAAATTTTATTTCATCAGAAATTAATATTTCCATTCCTGTTCTTTTTCAGTTGCCACTTGCTTGATATATGTTTCTCTATCCTTTGATTTTTGCTTTATTCTTTTCTCTGAGCCTAATGTGTTTGACCATTAACCAGAAGGCTGGCTTTTCAAACCCAGCAGTCACTCCTCAGAAGGAAGGCTGAGCAATCTACTTCTGTAGAGATACCACCATGGAAACCCAAGGAGGTGTCACTATGAGTTCTGGCTGACCTCCTTTCATTTATGGATTTTCTTATCATTTCCTTCATTGCTCTTGTTTTAGCATTTACAAAATTATGATTTTCTTTTTATTCTGGTGAGCAAGTTTATTAATTTTCTTTAAGGTTACCCTGTAGTCTATTATTGTTTTCCCCTAGTTTTAAACAGACCATTCTATCTTGATATTGTCTTGACTTCTCCATTTGGAAGTTCTGTGACTACATCATAATTCCCTCTCTTTGCCTGAAGTTGTCTTCATTTACAAATTGATGTCTCTGGTTTCCTATTTTCCACCTTGTACGTTCATTTTATTTTGTACTTCTATATCTAGGTTGGTTTCTGAGTGATGTTGTCATGTGTGTTAATCTCCAATTGTTTTCTGCCATTGTAGGTTCTCTGTCTGAAGAAATCCTTTTAGTATTTTTTGCAAGATTGGTCAGGTTTTTACAAATTCCCTTAATTTCTGTTTATCTGGAAATGTTCTAATTTTCCCATTGTATTCGAGGGACAATATTTCCGGATACATATTTCTTGGTGGGTAATTTTTTTTTATTTCATGGTTTTATATATGTCATCCCATTGCCTTCTTGCATGAATGGTTTCTGCCAAGAAATCTGACCTCGATCTCATTGATTCTCCTTTGTAGATAACTTTTTGTTTATCTTGAGCTGCTTTCAGGAGTCTTTGTTTGTCTTTGGTCTTGGAATGTTTGATTATGATATGTCTTAGAGATTTCCTTTTAGGGTCTATCCTAATTGGGTTTGTTGAACTTCTTGAATGCACATAGTCTCATCTTTCATGACAGTATGCAAGTTTCCTTCCAACAAATCCACAATTTTCTCTGTGGGTTTTTGTTGTCTATTTCTGTTGTTGAATTCTGATCACATGTAAATTATTCATCTTGATGGTGTCCTATATAATTATTAGGCTTTCTCCTTTTTTTTCCTCATAGTTCTTCTAATACATTAATATTGAGAGATTTGTCTTCAATTTGAATTATTCTGTATTCCATTGATTGAGTTCTACTCCTTCACCTTCCCAAAACAAAAACCAAACCAAACCCACAGCCATTGAGTCAGATTTGACTCATAGTGACCCCTCCTTGGGTTTCTAAGACCGTATCACTACAGAAGTAGATTGCCCAACCTTCCTTCTGAGGAGTGGCTGGTGGATTTGAAACACTAGCCTATGGTTAGCAGTCAAATGCTTAGCTCTACACCACCAGAGTTTCCTGCCTTCAAAGTATTATCTATATGGAAAAGTTAGTATCTTCTGGATTTCTATTTGCTGTTTTTATGTGGTTTCTAATTTTCCATTTATTTTATCAATTTGTTCTTATATTGTTTTCCTGAATTTTTCTAGAATTTGGTCTGTATTTTCCTTGATTTTGTCTGTGTTTTCCTTGATCTCTTTCTTAATCTGTTAAAAAGACCTAAATATAATTCTTTTCAATTCCTTACAAAGTAGTTCCAATACCATTTCTTCCTCAAGAAGGTTTTCTGGCTCTCTATTTCTGGTCACTTGTTTGAGCCACCTTATCTTTTTTTGTGTGTGTGAACAGTGGTTGTCTATTGTCTCTGAGACATTGTGGTGGTGTTTCATTTGTATTTAATTGATTATACTGTGTTGGTGTATTTTGCCCAGGTTTTTTGCACCATTTTGCTTTGATATATCCAGAAGAGCAAGAAGGGTGTGCTACTCTGCTCACTACTTTGGCAGAAAAAGAAAAGAAAAAAATTAAAAGAAAAACTAGGGAGAGGGAAAAAGAAAAAAAAAAAAAAAGGAAGAGGAAAAAAAAAAAGAAAAACAGGGAAGGGAAATCAACATTTTAAAAAAGGAAAAACAGGTAGCAGGGGCAGGACATCTAGTCTGGGATGGCACACTCCACTGGCTGAGGAGGCAGTGGCCAGGGGTGGGGGCACCCTATCTGGCATAGAGTGCTCTTCCAGCCACATAAAAAGCAGGGGATTGTGTGTCTGGCCCATGGTGGTTCATTCTGCTGGCCAAGGAGGTGGTGGGATGGGACACTCTATTAACGGGAGTTCATGCCTCCAAATGCAGGCATGCAGCACCCAATCTGCAAGGACATGCCTCTTCAACCTCAGATAGGGCAGGAGCAGCTTTGGGGGGCTGTCACTGGCTACCAGATGGGGATGGAGGGTAGCCACATTTCTCATCACTGGAAGGATGTGGAGAGTAAGGGGAGATCACACCATCTGGTTGCCATTGTGAGTGCCATTGAAATCCTGGGTGAGTAGAGCTGGTTATCTGGTTTCTGCCCTGACCAGAATGCTGCTTGCAATAATTCAGAATGGTTGTGCTGTGCTGGGCCAGTTGACAATTCACCTCTCTGTATGTCTCTTTGTTGTTTTCAGTCAACTTCTTCTAATTAGTATCTACTTTTTTTATTTAACTTATTTTTGTGCTGTACACAGCATGATCATTTTATCATTTTATATAAAATTTTAGTTCATTGCCATTACTTTTTTTATATATATATATATATATATATATATATATATATATATATCTTTTCTACTTCAAATAGAGAAGTATTTGTTCCAGGATTACCATAAGTAACTGGGTCATTTGTTTTCTTGGGTCTTTGTGGTAGAGGGTCTGGGTAGCATGCCTGCCTATTCCACCATCTTGCCAGAAGTCTGTCAGAGTGCTTTTTATTTTCACTATGCCAGGACAAATCTAAACAATGTCAGTGATACCATACTCTCACTGCCATGTCAGATCCTTCCCCTTACCATACCAACCCTACCCCCTCTCCAACCTCAGAGAGCTTGTGAATAACTGAAGGAGATGAATCCACAAACATATTAAGTGCCAGAGCTTGCTCTAGATGTTATGATGGAAGAATATGTCAGGTTGGTCAAATCACTCAGGACCATTTTCAGAAGAATGATTATTTCCCTTTCAACCAGCTCCAAATCCTTCATTAAGATAGACCTCATTAGTGAGTGCAATGACCTAGATCTCCCTGTCACTTCCTGTATACTTCAACATATCAGACATTCAGGGCCTGGTGGAGCCTGTGCCCCCTTTTCCTGGTCATGCTGAAAGATCAGTCGGAGAACGAGGCTCTGCTTCTGCTGGCAAGATATTCTCTGGGTCTGTCACACCTTCACCTGTCCTCACCTCTCTTCCAGGTGTCCACATTCCTTTAGGCTCAGGCCCAGGGAAACATCCAGTACCACCATAGCCCACTGGATCTTTGTCCCCTGAGCTCCCTCAACATTCTTCATCTACACATTCATCTGATGCCTAAAGAGAGGAATAGGTCCTCAACTAGAAATCAGAAGACTTGGGCTTTACTGGGCTATATACCGCTCTACTGGTCATCAGCTGTGTGACCCTGAGTCAGTCACTCCCTCTTTCTGAGCCTCAGTTTCCTTGGCAATGAAACCTAGATCATCTCTAGGGAGTTCCTCCTCTCTGACATTTTAAGATCTCTCTCTCTCTCTCTCTCATGTGTGTATGTGTGTATGTGTGTTATGGGAACAATAACCTAATATTGCTCTAAATTTTTAAAAGCTTTTAAAATTTTGAGAAAACAATACATTAGTTATATGTAACTTTGTAACAATGTTTTAAATGATTCCGTTTTTCTTTTCTTGAGGATTAGAAAATTTGTCTTCAGTGAAATAGGGGAGTGTTTGTGATTTCTTAACCACTTCACTATTAAATTAGTCCATTTTGAGTTTTAGTAGCTTCAGCTCATTTCATGAGCCAATATGCATAATTAAGGCAGAAGTAATACTAACCCCTGGAGTTAGGCTCTTTCCAATGACACAGTTTTCGTTTCCAAATGCATGCCAATACTTGCCCACATTATTAGGCAACTAGCATGTACTTGCAGTAGACGCCAATGTGGATGCCTTCTTGGATATTGAGTCAAGTCCTTGGTCTTCATTTAGGCTCATAGCACAGGATGGATGCAGCTCCAACCACATCAACATGCCACTCTACTCCAGGGTAGCAGCAAGAAGGACCCAGGCCTCAGGGCCAGAGGATACTTTAGAGATACCAGAGCGATCTGGAAGTAGGCAAAAGGATAAAGATCTAGCATCAAGACTAGGAGAAAGTAGGGCAGACCCTACCATCAGAATTGTGCGTTCTGCTCATTTGAAAAATGCATTCTTATTTCCAGGACATTTTCTCTGAGGTCCTTCAGGGGACTTGATGTTCAGCAGTGCCAATGGCCTGAGGTGGGTATGATGGGGCACTTGACTTCCAGTCAGGGTAATGGTAAGAGCTGACATGACAAGCCCCCTTTCTGTTCTAAACACATAGAAATGCTAGGTAAAATACAGAAGATTAAAGTTTGGAACTGATGATCAAGATTAGAAGCTAAAAGAAACCTACCAATGAACCACACCCTGTATATGCCTTCAAAAAAAACCAAACCAAACTCACTGTCATGGAGTCAATCCCAACTCATAGTGACCCCTTGTTGGGTTTCTGAGGCAGTGTATCTATGGAAGTAGATTGCCCAATCTTCCTTCCAAGGAGTGGCTGGTGGGTTTGAACTGCCAGCCTTTTGGTTACTAGTCAAGTGCCTTAGGCACTATGCTACCAAAGCTCCCTATATATGTTTTTTCTTTCCAACTTATTAAAAACTATCTTGAACAGTGTGTACAGTGTCTTATGTCTTTTTAAAAATAAATTAAGGTATAATTTAAATTCAGTAAAATTACTGTATTATACTTTAAGTTTTGACAAATGCATACTGTCATAATACCATTGCTCCAGTCTAGATATAGAAAAGCTCCACACTTCCCAAAACTCCCTCCTGGTTTTTGTAAGCAACCCTTTCCCCCACCTCCTGTCCCTGGCAACTATTGAATTATTCCTGTCTCTATTTTTGCCTTTTTCAGAATATCATATAAATAGAATCATAACAGTGTGTAGAAAGGCTGACGTCTTAATTCTCACTCAAGGAGGAATAGGAAGGCTGCAGCCTTGCAAACAGCAGGGAAATGGAAACAGGAAACAGAGCTCCTTGAATAAAGCCAGGAGTCAGGAAAGGGCTGTTTCGTTTAGGAGTTGGTATTAGAAAATCTCTGCTTACTGTTGCAAATATCAGGCATAAAAGTGGACCACTTATTTTGGGCTGTGATTGGAAATAGTTATGTATGAGAAATCTGAACTCCTAGTGTATGTGGTACAAAGACATTGTCCAGTAGTTTCCTTCCACCAGTGTGGTATGGATGTCCCAGGCCCAGAAACTCACATAAAAATTAGTCCAGAAAGTGTATTTTTCAGGAACAGCAGAAGTAATCACAATACCATCCCAAGGAAACATGTCCACAATCAAGATATAAGTAGGACCTCAACAGAAGACAATTCCTTACAAAATATAACAGTGCATGAAAGGAAATCAAAAGTCACAAGTAATAGCAGATACTACAACAAGCACAGATGAGAAACTAAACATACAGAAATCTGAAAGGATTTAAAAAATTAAAATAATTATGCTTGAAGTATTTGAATAAATTAAAGAAGAAATAGCTTCTTTCTTTCTTAAGGCAAAAAAAAAAAAAAAAATTGCTATAAAAGATAAACAGAAAGACTGAGAAAGTTACCAAAATAGAAAATTACACAAACAAATAAGATAATACACCCACTCCTCAGTTATCGACATAGTTAGGTCTCAAAGGTGAGGTCATCCTGTGAAAATCAGCATTATGTGAAACTACAGTAACCAAATGCTGTTCAGGAGGCAAAGGGATGATATATATATAAAAGCCTGAAATAAAAAAATTTCCAACCAAGAATTACACACCCAGCAAAATTGTTTATCAAATATGAGGATGAAATTAGGAGACTTCCAGATAAGCAGAAATTAAGGAAATTTGTTAAAACCAGACCAACTTTACAAAAGATGCTAAAAGAAGTCCTTTGGACAGAGAACCAACAACAGCAAACAACAACTGATGATTAACACACATGACGACATAACACAGAAACCAATTCAGCTATAGAAGTATCCAAAGTAAAATAAGCTTGTTGTTGTTGTTGTTATGTGCTGACGAGTCAAACCCGACTCATAGTGACCCCTCCTTGGGTTTCTGAGGCAGTATCACTACAGAAGTAGGATTGCCCAACCTTCCTTCCGAGGAGTGGCTGGGGGGTTTGAACCACCAGCCGTCTGGTTAGCAGGCAAGTGTCTTAGCCACTATGCTACCAGAGCTCCCAAAATAAGCTTACAAGACTGTAAACAGGGAACCAGAGACATCAATTGGTAAATGAGGACAACTATAAGCCAAAAAGAATGAATAAATAGTGTAGTTAAAGAACTTTGAAATGATGAAGAAGTCAAGACAATTGTGAGATAGAAGGGACTGTTCTAAACTTAGGAAGAAAATTATAAATTACAAGATAACCTCAAAGAAAAACAATAAACCTTTACATCAAAATTAAAAAGAGGACAAGCACAAATATTTAGCAAATATTAAAACAATAGGAATGAGGGAGATGAAACATGACTCATTACAAAAAAGAGCTCAACTTCCGGTAAGATGGACGAACAGGCAGAGAAGTGACACAGACCCTCTTCAACAAAGAAAAGAAAAACCAATTGACAGAGATACAGAAGATAATCCTGGAACCCTAAGCTTTGAAAAGAACTATACAGAAGTGGATTAGGCATCAACTAGTGGAAAAACCTGAACGAAAACAGTGAGTACAGAGATGGTTGGAGCTGCAGACTGTCAGCTACTCTGAAGAGACCAACAGTCTGAATATTTCCAAGTGGTGTTGGGACCTGAGAATTGACCTAAATATCAGTCCCAGTCACAAGGGCTGCAGGGACAACTGTTCTGGTGGCCTATGACTAGGAAGGGAAACAGCAAGGAGGGAGACAACCTGAATTGTGGACTTTCTGCTGTCCGGAGGGCCCAGCCAATTGATTGTTTACATGTGGCAGCCATTTTGGATATTTAAAGTGACTGAGGGTGCAGCCATTTTGAGTGTTTACAAGTGGCAACCATTTTGGATTTTAAACTGATAGCATTCTCATTCAGATTCCAGGGACCTATGAACAGGCTCTGTTTACCAGGTGCGGCAAGGACATACGAGAAGCTGACAACAGGAAAGGAGACGGGTGGTGAGTGTATTAAGTGCTGTCAGCTAGTGAATAGAGGAGCATAGCACAGTACCTTGTCTGTATAGATAACATACAAACAAAACAAAGAAAACGAAAATTGTGGGCAAGTAACTCCAATATATAATCACCAATTAAATATAAACACAAAAATGTCACAATAGCTTGGAGACAACAGAGCATAACAGTCCACACAAAGAAGCAAGATAAAGCAGGAGAAACAAGGGACCAGGAAGACACAGCATTGGAACTCCCTGATAAGGAATTCAAAAGAATTATATTTAGGTATCTTCAAAGGATTGAGAGACAGACTAAAGAAAACACAGACAAAACCCTAGAAGAATTTTGGAAGAAAATACAAGAACAAAATGAAAAAATAAGTGAAAAATTAGAAATGACTAAATCTACAAATAGAATTCAGACGATTAATACTAAATTGTCAGAAATAACAAATTGAAAGGGCAAAAGAGTAGAACTGATGCAATGGAAGACAGAATTAATGAGATTGAAGACAAACACCTTAATACTTCTTTGGAAAGGGATCAATCAGAAAAAAGATCAAAAC
>NW_006921785.1:5090727-5091217 GCF_000298275.1 Orycteropus afer afer
TATTAATACTTTTGTCCTTTTCATTATTATTCTGAATCTTCCCATGCCAGGTCCTAGTTACCAGCATTTTTTCTTTTCCCTGTGCCTGCTTGAATTTTTTTTTGTTTTAATTTAAGGGGTTTTTTTTCTTTTCCCCCTTTTTTCTCATGATTAACCCTGTTCCTTCTTTTGCCTTTTGAATTTTCCCCATTTTTTTCTTCACTTATTATTCTCCTTCCCTTTTTTTTTTTTTTTTTTTTAGTGCCCTATCCCCTGATATTGCAGGTTTTCTAGTTTTTTCTTCTTTTTATTCCCCTTTTCTTTTATTTTTTTGGTTACTTTTCCTGTGTGATTAAATGGTGTGTTTTTCATCCATGGGCTTTTAGTGTTTTGATGGTTATTCAATTGTAATTTGTGTCTAACTAAGTAGGAGACAACAACAGTCCCCATAAAACACAACTATACCCACACCTCCTTACTGAGCGAGAGCCACTACCTCCTTCTCCACCAA
>NW_006921785.1:5101434-5110011 GCF_000298275.1 Orycteropus afer afer
CTATGGGGAGGAAATGAGAGGGGAGCTTTTGCATTGTGGTAAACTGTGGTCAATGACATGAGACAAAGTATATGTGAACTGTTGTATGGAAAGTGAATTTGCTCTGTAAATCTTCACCCAAATCACAATTTAAAAAAAAAGAAAAGAAAAACATCATCATTAAAATCACCAAAACCAAAGCCAAAGAAAGAATCATGAGAGCAGCATGGGAAAAACAAAAAGTTACCTACAGGGGGCATCCAATAAGACTAAGCTTGGATTTCTCAACAGAAACCATGCAGGTGAGAAGACCATAGGATGGTATATATAAAACACTGAAAGAGAAATATTTCCAACCAAGAATTATGTATCTAGCAAAATTGTCCCTCAAATATGATGGTGAACTGATGGCATCTCTAGATAAGCAGAAATTAAGGGAATTTGTTAAAACCAGACCAACCTGACAAGAGATGCTAAAGGGAGTCCTTTGGACAGAGAAGCAACAACAACCAACAACTGACCACTAACACACATGATGATACAACCCAGAAACCAACCCAGCTATGGAAGTATCCAAAATAAATAAGCCTACAAGATTGTAAACAGGGAACCAGAGACACCAACCAACAAATGAGGACAACTACAAACCAAAAAGAGGGGAAAAAAAAATCTGTGTTATTACAGAACTTCTAGATGGTAGGGAAGTCAAGACAACTACAAGACAGAACAGACTGTTTTACACTTGGAAATAAAACTATAAATCAAAGAAAAATGATAAACTTTCTCATCAAAATAAAAAAGAAGACCAGCATAAATATTCAGCAAATACTAAAACAATAGCAATGAAGGAAGTAATAACAAGATTCACAAACAAAACGAGCTCAGCCTAGAAAATTAGATGGAACAAATAAATCGACACAATAAAAAAGCACATGGCAAAAATGACAGCAACAAATTCATATTTGCTGATCATTACATATCTGGCAAGGGACTTATCTCTAAGACTGATGGAAAACTCCAAGCCTCACCACCAAGGGAATTAACAATCCAAGTGAAAAATGGGCAGAAGACATATATAGACACTTCACCAAGGAGGATATTGAGGAGGTCAGCTAATACATGAAAAGATGCTCACAATCATTGGCCATCAGAGAGATGTAAATCAAAACAACAATGAGACATAACATCTCACCCCAGGACTGATGGCAAAGTTCAATGAGAGAGAAAATAACAAATGCTGGTGGAGATGTGGAGAGATTGGGACTCTCATACACTGCTTGTGTGACTGTAAAGTGATACAACCACTATGAAAAGCAATATGGCAATTCCTTAGAAAGTTGGAATTAGAGATACTATTTGGCCCAGCAATCCCATTACTAGGTATATATCCTAGAGAGGTGAGAGCCAGAACAGGAACAGATACATGCATGCTCATGTTCATCACAGCACTATTTACAATAGCAAAAAGATGGAAACAACCTATGTGCCCATCAGCAGAAGAGTGGATGACCAAACTATAGTACATACACATACTGGAATGCTATGCAGCACTAAAGAATAATGTAGAGTCTGCAAACACCACATAATATGGATGAACTTGGAGGACATTATGCTGAGTGAAATAAGTCAATCACAGAAGGAAAAATATAGTATTAGTTTGTTGTTGTGGAGGGTCAAGGAAAGGTTTATATATGAAGGGAAACTTTCTTTGTTGGTTGCCAGGGGCGGGAGGGGAGGGAACACTGAAAAAAAAAATGCATTGACCCATGTCACTTTAGTTTTGTGTATTTCACTATATATAAATTATATTTCAATAAAATGCATTGAAAAAAATGAGCTCAGCACAGAATATTATATGGAAGAAATAAATCAGCAGCACCACAAAAAAACTCATACAAAATGACATCAATAAATTCATACTTCTCGATACTTGCACCGAATGTCAATGGATTAAATGAACTACTCAAGAGACAGAGAGTTGCAGATTGGATAAGAAAACATGACCCATCAATATGTTGTCTATAAGAGACACCTTAGACACAAAGACAAAAATAGATTAAAAATCAAAGGTTGGAAAAAGATGTATCAAGCAAATGGCAACAAAAAAAGAGTGATAATGGCAATATTAATTTCTGATAAAATTGACTTTAGGACAAAAACCTCCATAAGAGACAAGAAAGGATATTATATAATGATTAAAGGATCACTTAAACAAGAGGACATAGCCATAATAAATATCTACACTCCCAATCAAAGAGCCCCAAAATACATAAAGCAGACTTTAACAAAATTAAAAAAACAAATAGATGACTTCTCCACAGTCATCATAGGAGCCTTTTATACACTACTTTCAATGAAAGAGAACAATTGGAAAGAAACTCAACAAAGATACAGAAGAACTAAACAATACGATCAACCAACTTGACCTTATAAACATCTACAGAGCACTTCACCTGACAACAGCAAAATATACATTCTTTTCCAGCACACATGGAACATTCTCCAGGATTGACCATATATTAAGCACAAAGCAAGTCTCAATAAATTTAAAAACATTAAGATACTGGAAAGCATCTTCTCAGATCACAATGCTATAAAATTAGAAATCAAACACTAGAAAGACCAATGTAAAAAGAGCAAACGCATGGACACTGAGTAACACCAGCCTCAAAAACGACTGGATAATAGAAGAAATTAAAAATGAAAATTAAAAATTCCTTGAATCAAGTAAGAATGAAAACACAACATACCAAAATCTTTGAGACACAGCAAAAGCAGTGACCAGAGGGAAATTTATAGCAGTAGATATACACATCAAAAAAGAAGAACCAAAATCAACACCTTAACACAACATCTCCAACAATTAGAAAAAGAGTAGCGCAAAAAAAAAAAAAAAAAAAAGCTTGCAGTCACTAAATGCTCTTCAGGCTCCAGGAGTCATTTCAGAGACAGCCCTGTGGGGCTGCTCCCTCCCCTGCAGCCACCATCTGCAGCTAGCTTTTCTCTGCACCATGACTTCAATACTTCAGGTGGGTAGGTTAGCCTATGCCATTTCAAACCACAGGCAAAGTTGATTGTGTCAGAATTTGCAACCAGGAAGGGACCCACTCAACTCCACCCCACATGGAGTTTTTGCTCTCTGCAGAAACTCCCATCCACCTGGGACCACCACCAAATGACTCCAGCACCCTCAACCATGCAAACAGTGGATCTTAGGATCTGCAGTGAAGTGACCACCTCTGCTGACTTTACACAGTCTCACAACCCAAAACTGCAGCTCCACTCGGATGGCAGGGCAGCCACCAACCTGTGGGCCTGGCTGGGATTTAGAGAGGCCATGAAGCACACATGCAGGTTAACAGCCCAAGGCCATGGTGTCCAACATTTTTGTTTTTTCTCTCTCTTTTAACTTTATTAGCATCTAAGACTGGGGAGAGAGGAAGGATCAAGCCCTTGGAATTTAAGAGGGTGACGTTCTCTCATTCAAAACACATGGAGCCTTATTTGACTTTAAGGAGTTTTGTTTTGTTTTGTTTTGTTTTTTTTGCAAATGTGAAATGTCAGATAATGAGACATCTGATAGTGAGGAGTAGGTGTAATTGATTTTTTTTCTTTAAACCCATGGTCAGTTTAAACAATCATTAGACACAACTGAGGGAGGAATTAGTGAATGGGAAAATAGAGCTAGGGTAATCACAGAGAGAAAGATAGATATGAAATATGGGAGAGAAGTTAAGAGATGTGGAAAAGAGATTTAGAAGTCCAATAGGGATTATATATGTCCAACAGGGATTCCAGAAGTAAAGAATACAGACTGAGAAGGAAGTGATATTTAAAGAGATAATGGCTGACATTTGTCCATAGTTTAGTAAAGACTTGTGGCCTTACCTGAATGAGCACACTAAGCCTCAAGCAGAATAAATTGACAGAAATCCACGTCTACAAAGAAAAGTATCATAAAACTTAGCCTAGAGAAAGTATAGATTACCTACAAAAATAAACAAATAAACCTGTTGCCATTGAGTCGATTCTGACTCATAGCGAGCTGTAGGATAGAGGAGAACTGCCCTATAGGGTTTGCAAGGCTGGAATCTTTACAGAAGCAGTCATGTCTTTCTCCTGCAGATTACCTACATAAGAATGGTTGTCAGATAAACAGCAGAGTTTCCATCAGCTACATTGACATCATAAGATACTATATTTTCAAATTGTTAAAGAAAAGTATTGTCCCAGGAACTCCAGTGGAGAGAATTTCCCTCTCCTCTTTCAATATATACAGATTTAAGGGGATCAATATATTTGTAAATAAATTCTCATATTTATTTTAACATATCCCACTAAGAATATTACCAAAGAGAATCATTCCTGGAAATGATGGAATTTGGTGCACTGTTGTGTTGTTACTAGGTGCTATCAAGTTGGTTCTGACTCATAGTGACCCTATGTTAAACAGAATAAAGCATTGTCTAGTCCTGTGCATCCTCATAATCATTGCCATGCTTGAGCCCATCATCCCAGCCACTGTGTCAGTCCATCTCGTTGAGGGTCTTTCCCCCTTTCCATTGACACTCTAGTTTACCAAGCATGATATCCTTCTCCAGGGATTGGTCCTTTTTGACATGACCAAAGTATGAGAAACAAAGTCTGGCCATTCTCACTTCTAAGGAGCATTCCAGCTCTACTTCCTCCAAAATAGATTTGTTTGTTCTTCTAGTAGTCCATGGTATATTCAATATTCTTCACCAACATCACATCTCAAGTGCATCAATAATTCTCTTATGGTCTTCTTTATTCATTGTCCAGCTTTCACATGAATATGAGGCTATTGAAAATACCGTGGCATGGGTCAGGCACACCTTAGTCTTCAAAGTGACATCTTTGCTCTTTAACAATTTAAAGAGGTAGTTTGCAGCAGATTTTGCTCAATGCAATACATCATTTGATTTCTTGACTGCTGCTTTTGTGGACTTTGATTGTGGATGCAAGTAAAATGAAATCCTTGACAACTTCAATCTTTTCTCCATTTATTATGATGTTGCTTACTGGTCCAGTTGTGAGGATTTTTATTTTCCTTATGTTGACATGCAATCTATACTGAGACTGTAGTCTCTGATCTTCAGTAAGTGCTTCAAGTCTTCTTCACCCTCAGCAAGTGAGGTTGTGTCATCTGCGTATCGCAGGTTGTTAATGAGTTTTCCTCCAATCCTGATGTCACATTCTTCTTCATATAGTCCAGCTTGTTTGGTGCATAGGGTTTACTAAACCCAGATTACTTTGCGAATATAAATTACTGGTAAAATTCTATATCTAGTTAAACTACCATTCAAGTATGAAATTAAATGTTTTTAGATATACTGATATAGTTTTAAACCCAGAAATCCCATCTGAAAGAAATAGAACTAGTGAACAATTTTATTCAGAAAAAAAGAAAAATGAACCCAGAAATAGGAATTTTTTAAAAAGGGGGGAAAGGGATTTGGAAAGAAATCAGTAAGATGTAAATAAGTAATGACTCATCATCATCATCAGTGTGGAGATGTATAAAAACATGGGGAACTAAAATACTAGTAATAGTAAGAGAAAGATGAGAGGGGAAAGATAGGAAGAAAGTTTCCATGTATAAGATCCTCAGTTTCACTCAGAAGAAAGAGAGAGATACTGATTAACTTCAGGCTTTGTTAGAAAAATATGGAGTATGTACACCAAAAACTTTAGGGAATCACTAAAAGTCCAGAAACAGAATGCATAACTTCCAAATCAACAGAGGACAAAGAGTGAGAAGGAAACCAGATCAAACCCACAGAAAGCCAGAAAGAGGGAGTGGGCAAGGCAAAGAAATGATACATGGACAATGCAAAATAAGTTGTGGGGGTTTTTGTTTTCTTTGTGTTGAGGTGTAATCCATATTGAAGCCTGTAGTCTTTGATCTTCATAAGTAGGTCCTTCAATCCTCTTCACTTTCAGCAAGCAAGGTGATGTCACTTGCATATCACAGGTTGTTAGTGAGTCTTCCTCCAGTCCTGGTGCTGTGTTCTTCTTCACGTAGTCCAGCTTCTCATATTATTTGCTCAGCATACAGATTGAATAAATATTAAGGGATACAATCCTGATGCAGACCTTTCCTGATTTTGAACTACATATATCCCCTGTTCTGTTTGAAAGACTGCCTCTTGGTCTCTGTTCCACATGAGCACAAATAAGTGTTCTAAAATTCCCATTCTTCTCATTGTTATCCATAATTTGTTATGATCCACACGGTCTAATGCTTTTGCATAGTCAATAAAACAAAGGTAAATATCTTTCTTTTAGGCACTATGCTACCAGGGCTCAAATAATACTTTATTTTTCAGGTGCGCCTGACACAAGCCATGATATTTCCAATCACCTTGTATGCATGTGAGAGCTGGACAATGAATAGGGAAGACCGAAGAAGAGTTGATGCTTTTGAGTTGTGGTGCTGGCGAAGAATGCTGAAAGTACCGTGGACTGCTAAAAGAACTAACAGATCTGTCCTGGAGGAAGTGCAGCCAGAATGCTCCTTGGAAGCAAGAATGGCCAGACTTCGTCTCACCTATTTTGGTCATGTTGTAAGAAGGGACCATTCCCTGGAGAAGGATGTCATGCTTGGTAGGGTGGAGGGTCGACGAAAGAGGGGGAGGCCTTCAACGAGATGGATTGATACAGTGGCTGCGATGATGGGCTCGAGTATAGCAGGGATTGTGGGGCTGGTGCGGGATCGGGCAGTGTTTTGTTCTGCTGTGCATGGGGTCGCTATGAGTCGGAAACGACTTGACGGCACTTAACAACAACAACAACAAATATCTTTCTGGTATTCTTTGCTTTCAGCCAAAATCCATCTTATGTCAGTAATAATATCCCTTATTCCATGTCCTCCTGCAAATCCAGCTTAAATTTCTGACAATTCCCTGTACTAATGCAACTGTTTTGAATTATCCTCAGCAAAATTTTTCTTGCATGTGATATTAATGATATTTTTCAATAATTTCTGTATCTTGTTGACTTGCATTTCTTTGGAATGGGCATGTATATGTATCTCTTCCAGTTGGTTGGCCAACTAGCTATCTTCCAATTTCTTATAATAGATGAGTGAGCACTTTCAGGGTTACAGCTGTTTGTTGAAATATCTCAACTGGTATTCTGTCAGGTCCTGGAGGCTTGCTTATCAACAATGCATGTTGGACTTCTTCAGTACCATTGGTTCTTGATCATAGCTACCTCCTGAAATGATCGAATGTTGTTGAGTGACTTTGTGGATTTCTTTCATCTTCTCTTGATTCTTCCTTCATTGTGGCATAATTTGCCCACGGAATCCTTCAATATTGCAACTCAAGCCTTGAATATTTTCTTCAATTCTTTCAGCATGAGAAATGCTGAACATGTTCTTCCTTTTTAGTGTCCTAACTCTAAGTCTTTGCACATTTCATTATGTTGTTGTTGTTGTGTGCCATCGAGTCGGACCTGACTCATAGTGACCCCTCCTTGGGTTTCTGAGGCAAATCGCTATGGAAATAGATTGCCCAATCTTCCTTCCGAGGAGTGGCTGGTGGGTTTGACCCGCCAACCTTCTGGTTAGCATTCAAGTGCCTTAGGCACTATGCTACCAGGGCTCAAATAATACTTTATTTTTCAGGAGCTCTGGTGGTGTGGTGCCTAAGGCATTTGACTGCTAACCAGAAGGCTGGCAGTTCAAACCTACCAGCCATTCCTCGGAAGGAAGATTGGAAAATCTATTTCCATAGTGATATTGCCTGAGAAACCCAAGAAGGGGTCGCTGTGAGTCAGATCCAACTCAAGAGCTGTGTGTGAGCAGCCACCCTTTGAAATCTTCTGTTCTGCTCTTTTACTCAGCTGCTAACCAAAATGTCAGCATTCAAAACCACCAGCCACTAAACAAGAGAAAGATGTGGTAGTCTGCTTCCATAAAGATTTATACCTTGGAAACCTTACGGGGCAGTCCTACTCCATAGGAGCCCTGGTGACACAGTGGTTAAGCACTTGGCTGCTAACTGAAAGATTGGTGGTTGGAACCCACCAAACACTCCATGGGAGAAAAATAGTTCTGTAAAAAGTATAGCCTTGGAAATCTTATAAGGCATTTCTACTCATGATAGGTTCAGAAGTAAATTCTAGATTGATTAAAGCCTAAATATGAAAAATATAAATTTTAAGCTGTTAGGAAAAAAAAAAAGATGAGAATATTTTTATGACCTCAGGTGAGAGAAAGCTTTCCTAAACAAGACATAAGAAAAAAGAAACCATTTACAAATTACTAGATTTGAGTATACCAAAATTAAAATATTGTATGAAAAATAAAGTGACAGATTAGAAATTATTTGCAACATATAACAGCAAGGAGGTACTATCCAGAATATCCAGTTCAATAAGAAGGTCCTGCTAAACAATTGTTGTTGTTGTTGTTATGTGCCGTGGAGTCAGACCTGACTCATAACGACTCCTCCTTGGGTTTCCGAGGCAGTATACGGAAGTAGATTGCCCCATCTTCCTTCCGAGGAGTGGCTGGTGGGTTTGAACTGCCAGCCTCCTGGTTAGCAGTCAAGTGCTTTAGGCACTATGCTA
>NW_006921785.1:5111671-5112205 GCF_000298275.1 Orycteropus afer afer
ACGGAAGTAGGATTGCCCAACCTTCCTTCCGAGGAGTGGCTGGTGGGTTTGAACCGCCAGTCGTCTGGTTAGCAGGCAAGTGTTTTAGCCACTATCATTTATTTATATGTCTCTAAAATTATTTGCATTGTTTATGAACACATTATGTATGTGTTATATACATTTCTTTCTAACTGGACAAGAAATTTTATCAAATTTGTACTGATAATTTCCTCAGGAAAGGGAAAGAGGGAAATAGAATTGGATAGCTATCTAACCTACCACCATCGAGTCAATTTTGACTCAGAGCAATCCTTTAGAACAGAGTAGAACTTCCCCATAAGGCTTCCAAGGCTGCAAATCTTTACTGAAGCAGAATGCCTCAACTTTCTCTTATGTAGGGTCTGGTGGGTTTGAACTGCTGATATTTTGGTTAGCAGCCAAATGTTTTAACCACAACACCCCCAGAGCTCCTTTTGCTACCCAAGTGTGATTCAATCTCATTTGTTGTTGTCATTGTTAAGTGTTCTCGAGTTGGCTCCAACTCATAGCAAT
>NW_006921785.1:5112515-5115034 GCF_000298275.1 Orycteropus afer afer
ACTGCTGATTCCATTTGTGTTGATTGTGGAACCAAGTAATATGAAGTCTTTGACAACTTCAATCTTTTCTCCATTTATTGTGATACTGCTTATTGGTCCAGTTGTGAGGATTTTTGTTTTCTTTATATTGAAGTGTATGCTGCAGACTGTAGCCTTTAATCTTCATCAGTAAGTGCTTCAAGTAATCTTCACTTTCAGCAAGCAAAGTTGTGCCATCTACATGTTGCAAGTCGTTAATGACTCTTCCTCCAATGCTGACACTGTTCTTCTTCACATAGTCCAGCTTCTCAGATGATTTGCTCAGCATACAGATTGAACAAGTATGGTGAAAGGATACAAGACTGATGCATGCCCTTCCTGATTTTAAACCGTCCAGTATCCCCTTGTTCTGTCTGAATGACAACCTCCTGTTGAAAGTGCAGGTTCCTCACGAACACAATAAAGTGTTCAGGGATTCCCATTCTTCTCAATGTTATATATAATTTGTTATGATCCACACAGTCAAATACTTTTGCATAGTCAATAAAACACAAGTAAACATCTTTCTAATGTTCTTTGCTTTCAGCCAGGCTCCATATGACATCAGCAATGATAACCCTCATTCCACATCTTTTGAATCCAGCTTGCACCTCTGGAAGTTCCCTGTCAATAAACTGCTGCAACTGTTTTTGAATTATCTTCAGCAAAATTTTACTTGCATGTGATATTAATGATATTGTTTGATAATTTCCACATTCTGTGGGATCACCTTTTTTGGAACAGGCACAAATATGGATCTTTTCCAATCAGTTGGCCAGGTAGCTGTCTTCCAAATTTCTTGGCATAAACAAGTAAGTGCCTCCAATGCAGCATCCATTTATTGAAACATCTCAATGGTTATTCTGTCAATTCCTGGACACTTGTTTTCAACCAATTCCTTCAGTACAGCTTGGACTTCTTCCTTCAATACCATTGGTTCTTGATCATATGCCACCTCCTGAATGGATGAGCATTGACCAATTCTTTTTGGTACAGTGATTCTGTGTATTCCTTCCATCTTCCTTTGATGTTTCCTGCATCATTCAATATTTTGCCCATAGAATCCTTCATTGTTGCAACTTGAGGCTAAAATTTTTTCCTCAGTTCTTTCAGCTTGAGAAATGCCAAGTGTATTCTTCCCTTTTGGTTTTCTAACTCCAGGTCTTTGCACATTTCATTATAATAATTGACTTTGTCTTCTCCAGTGGCTCTTTGAAATCTTCTGTTCAGCTCTTTTATCTTGTCATTTCTTCCATTTGCTTTAGCTACTCTCCATTTAAGAGAAAGTTTCAGTCTCTTCTGACATCCATTGTGGTATTTTCTTCCTTTCCTGTCTTGTTAATGACCTTTTGCTTTCTTAATGGATGATGTTCTTGATGTCATCCCACAATTCCTCTGTTTTTCAGTCATTGGTGTTCAATGCATCAAATCTATTCTTCAGATGGTCTCTAAATTCAGGTGGAATATTATCAGATCATATTTTGGCTCTCATGGACTTGTTTTCACTGTCTTCAGCTTCAACTTGTACTTGCATATGAACGATTGATGGTCTGTTCCACAGTCAGCCCCGGTCTTGTTTTGTCTGAAGATATTGAGATTCTCCACCACCTCTTTCCACAGATATAGTCAATCTGATTCTCATATATTCCATCTGATGAGGTCCATGTGTATAGCTTCTGCTTAAATTGTTGAAAAAGGGTATTTGCAAGGAATAAGTCATTGGTCTTGCAAAATCCTATCACGCTATCTCCAGCATCATTTCTGTCACCAAGACCATGTTTTCCAACTACTGGTGACTCTTCTTCATTTCCAATTTTTGCATTCCAATCACTAGTGATAATCAGCACATCTTGATTGCATGTTTGGTCAATTCCAGACTGCAGAAGTTGGTAAAAATCTTCAATTTCCTCATCTTTGGCTTTAGTGGTTGGTGTGTAAATTTGAATAATTGTATTCAATTGTATTAACCAGTCTTCCATATAGGCATACAGATATTGTCTGTGGTAGTTAAGTTTTTGCATCAACTTGGCTAGGCCTGGTTGAGTGGCCGGGCAGCTGGATGTAGTATTCCCCATGATGAGACTGGTAATCAACTCCATGGTGGAATCTACTGTGAGCATCTAAGTAGCTGCCTTTGGATATGTGGTCTACTTCCTGTACATAAGCAGGAGTTTTGAGAATGGTCTCTAGCCTTTGGCACACTTGGACCCTGCATGTAGCCATATCATTGTTCAGCAGCCTGCTATGCTCTGCCGACCTTGGGACTTACAGTGGACTTGTTAATGGCCTGCCATGTGGATTGGTAACATCGGAACTGTGCCTTTTTACTTGTCAACCTTAGGGCTTCTCAGCCTCAGCAGCAAACAGCTGTCTGAGTGAAGAAATACCTCTAGCTCCAGTAGGCTGGGAGCAGGAGGCAGAGCTGGACCCCAAGGTTGAGGGGCTTTCACCCAGCCCCTAGAGCCTGGCACTTTGAACTTGGACTTAAAGACTCCAAATTG
>NW_006921785.1:5116504-5117868 GCF_000298275.1 Orycteropus afer afer
CTTTTAAGTGAGGGGTGAGGTTTGCATATGTGATTAAATTAAGGATCTTGCAACAGGGAGATATTTCTGGACTACCTAGGCAGGCCTAATGTGCAATCACTTATGTCTTATAAGTGAGGCAGAGGGAGATTGCTCACACATACAGAGAAGATGATGTGAAAAAAGAGCAGAGAGAGATTTGAAAATGCTGGCCTTGAAGATTGGAGTAAAGTGACTACAAACCAAGGAACTGGCTACCACCAGAAGCTGAAGTAGACAAGGATCTTATTCTCTCTTAGAGTTTCCAGTTCTGTGGCAAGAGGTGATGGAAAAGCTCAATGTCTTCAGACAAAACAAGGCCAGGAGCTTACTGTGGAACAGGCCATCAACTGCTTATATGCAATTTCAAATTGAAGCTGAAGACAAAACAAGTCCATGAGAGCCAAAATATGACCCTGATTATATCCCTCCTGAATTTAGAGACCATCTAAAGAATAGATTGATGCTTTGAACACCAATGACCGAAAACCAGAGGAATTGTGGGATGACATCAAGAACATCATCCATGAAGAAAACAAAAGGTCATTAAAGAGACAGGAAAGAAAGAAAAAAACAAAATGGATGTCAGAAGAGACTCTGAATCTTGCCCTTGAAAGGAGAGTAACCAAAGCAAATGGAAGAAATGACAAGATAAAAGAGCTGAACAGAAGATTTCAAAGAGCTTCTGGAGAACACAAAGTCAATTATTATAATGAAATGTTCAAAGACCTGGGAGTTAGAAAACCAGAAGGGAAGAACACACTTGGCATTTCTCAAGCTGAAAGAACTGAAGAAAAAATTCTAGCCTCGAGTTGCAATATTGAAAGATTCTATGGGCAAAATATTGAATGATGCAGGAAACATCAAAAGAAGATGGAAAGAATACATAGAGTCACTGTACCAAAAAGAACTGGTTGATGCTCATCCATTTCAGGAGGTGGCATATGATCAAGAACCAATGTTGTTGAAAGAAGAAGTTGAAGCTGCATTGAAGAAAGCGGAGAAAAACATGGCTCCAGGAATTGACAGAATAGCCATTGAGATGTTTCAACCAACTGGATGTCACACAGGAGGCACTCGTTCGGCCATGCCAAAAAATTTGGAAGACACCTTCCTTGCCAATTGACTGGAAGAGATCCATTTTTGTACTCATTCCAAAGAAAGTTGATCCCACAGAATGTGAAATTATCAAACAATATCAATATGGCACACAAGGAAACTCTTACTGAAGATCATTCAAAAACAATTGTAGCAGTATATTGACAGAGAACTTCCAGAGGTACAAACAGGATTCAGAAGAGGATGTGGAACAAGGGAGATCATTGCTGGTGTAAGATGGATCTTGG
>NW_006921785.1:5121089-5122415 GCF_000298275.1 Orycteropus afer afer
ATTAGGTATGTCTATGAAATGGGGAGTGTATCCAATATCACATATAGGGTTGGCAGACAATGGTCCTATAAGTTTATATGAATGACCAGAATTCCCAGGTTTATAGTAGAGCTGACAAGGGGCAAGGTTGTGGTCACTGCTTGGTCACAGCCAGCTACCCCGAGGGACCGAGTAGTTGAATCTGCGGGCTTGGGACCATAGTTGCAAGGGACATTAAGCTCAATTGGCATAACATAGTATATAAAACATCGTTCCACTTCCTACTTTGGCGAGTAGCGACTGGGATCTTAAAAGCTAGCAAGCTGCCATCTAGATGCAACGATGGGTATCTCCTCATCAAGAGCAAAGAAGAAAGAAGAAAAACAAAATTAATGGAAACAATCAGTCCTAGTGACTGCTACACCATCTGATCTGCAACCTATACAACTATGAAACCAGAAGAACTAGATGGTGCCTTCCTACCACTGTCATCCACTTGGAAGGGATGTAGGAGATCCTGGATAGAGAGGGAGAACAATGTGCAACAAAACTCAAAATCATTTGGAGGAAAAAAAAAAAAAAGAGAAGGTGGGGACCAGGTTTGCTGGTCCAATAGAGCCTGGTGGAACCACTGAGACTATGGCCCCTAGCTGCCCTTCGGGTCTGTGGTTTCCAGCCAAACAATGTACAGGCATGTGAGTTAAACATTTACCTCAAGTAGACACACGCCCTGGAGAGAACAATCATGGGAGAAGGAAGGATTGCTTATGCACAGGGAGACAGTCAGGGCGCAGGAGTGTATGGAGGGATGGTCACTGGGAAGAGGTAACTATGGGGAGGAAGTGGCAGGGGAGCTGTTGCATTGTAAACTGTGGTCAATGACATGAGACAAAGTATATGTGGACTGCTGTATGGAAAGTGAATTCGCTCTGTAAATCTTCACCCAAATCACAATAAATAAAATAAAATAAAATAAAAAAGCATAACAAATTATGGGTAACGTTGAGAAGAAAGGGAATTCCAGAACACTTAATTGTACTCATGAGGAACCTGTATATAAACCAGGAGGCTGTTGCTCAGACAGAAGAAGGAGACACTGCATGGTTTAAAATCAAGAAGGGAGTGAGTCAGGGTTGTATTCTTTCACCATACTTATTCAATCTGTATGCTGAGCAAATAATCCAAGAAGCTAGACTATATGAAGAAGAGCATGTAATCAGGATTGGAGGAAGGCTCATTAACAATGCTGATGACATAACTTTGTTTGCTGAAAGTGAAGATGACTTGAAGCACTTACTTGATGAAGATTGAAGACTACAGTCTACAGTATGGATTACATCTCAATAT
>NW_006921785.1:5123221-5125413 GCF_000298275.1 Orycteropus afer afer
TGGGCAAATAACCTGCAAATGATCTCTTTCAAGTGCTGAAGAGCAGAGATGTCTCCCTGAGTACTAAGGTGTGCTTGACACAAGCCATGGTATTTTTCAATCACCTCATATGCATGTGAGAGCTGGACAATGAATAAAGAAGACAGAAGAAGAGTGGATGCTTTTGAGCTGTGGTACTGTCAAAGAATGCTGAAAGTACCATGGACTGCTAAAAGAACTAACAAATCTGTCCTAGAAGAAGTGCAGCTGGAATGCTCACTGGAAGTGAGAATGACCAGACTTCATCTCACCTACTTTGGTCATGTTATCAGAAGGGATCATTCCCTGGAGAAGAATGTCATGCTTGATAAGGTGGAAGGTTGACGAAAGAGGGGAAGGCCCTCAACAAAATGGATTAACACAGTAGCTGCAGCAATGGGCTCAAGTACAGCAAGGATCACAGAGCTGGTGCAGGACCAGGCAGTATTTCATTCTGCTGTGCATAGGTTTGCTATGAGTCAGAGATGACTCAATGGCATCTAACAACAACAACAACAGAACTTCCAGAGGGAGTGTGGCTCTGCTGACACCTGATTTCAGCCCATTGATACCAATTTTGGACTTCTGGCCTCCAGAATCATGAGAGAATAAGTTTCTGTTGTTTGAAGCTATCAAGTTTTTGGTAATTTGTTATAGCAGCCATAGGAAACTAATATTCCCTCTTACCCATAAAACTACACTTAGATCATGCCAGAGCCACTGCTGTTCTTTTACCCTGAATATCTCATTTAAGCCTTACAATAACTTTCTGGGGTAGTTAATTTACAAATGAGAAAACAGACTTGAAGAGGTTAAATAACTGGCCCAGGGTCTCACAGAGTCAGGATTCAAACACAGGCAGGCCAATTCCAGAGCTATCCTTCTTTACAACTCTCTACCCTTCAAGTCAGTGGGCAGTGGTTGTTCAGTGGTAGAATTCTCACTTTCCATACAGGAGACCAGGGTTAAATTCCCAGGGAATACACCTCATGTGTAGCTAACACCCATCTGTCAGGAGAGCTTGCATGTTGCAGTGATGCTGAACAGATTTCAGCAAAGCTTTCAGACTAAGACTGACTAGGGTGAATAAAACTCTATGGATCACAATATGCATGAGGTTGCCCTGAGCTGAAGACTGACTTCTTGGAAGCTAACAACAACAGCCTTCAAGTTGAGGTGGTCCAGCAGGGATGATTATCAAGTAGAGAAGGAAAGGGAGGTCTGTTGGCCCCTTGCTGTAAATCAAGGTCCCAGGCAGAAGTGTTGGTCAGAAGCCTTGGCTCAGGCTCCCCACTCTGCCACTTTCAAGGGAAGGCAGCCCAGGGATAGGCTAGCAGGCAAACCTTTCTGCTGGTACTAAGCAGCCAGGTGGATGAGCAGCCAGTAGGTGCTGGCAGTGCTGAGGGCCTGCTCAGGAAATGTCATTTCTCTTCCAGCCCCAGTTCTAAAAGTCAGCAAGCCCTGGACACTTCCACAATAGTGGCTTATTAGAAAAAATTAAAGACAAGAATAGAAATAGCCCAAACTGTTCCTCACCTGGAGATTGAATTCAACAAAAGCAAACTGAATTCTTGAGAAAGCAGGTGCCTGTGGCTGCAAGGATGCCAAATGGATCCAGAATTCTCAATCTGTCTCCTGGATTCCCCATCTGTCTTCAGGACTTAATTACCTTGGGCATGAAACTCTTCATTGATTCATTCATGGGTTGAAAGAGAAGGACTTGAGCTTTGATCCCTCCACCTGCTAGGGCCCCCACTGGGAAATGTACCTTCTGCCAGGCTCATACAGCTGCCTCAGCTCACAGGTCCACAGCTGCATCATGGCCTAGGCCACACTGCCACCACAGGCCAGTCTTGACCAAGATACACCCCAAATATTCCCTGGTACCACCAGAGAGAAATCAGACAGTTCCTCGCCTTGAAGGAACTCGAGAATAGTGAGGAAGATAAACTTGTTCCTTTAATACAGGGCTGAATGTGACAAGGGCAATGATGGAACTAAAAGCTACTGTTTGTGTAAATTTTCCCAATTGCCAATTAATTTTTTTTTTTTTTTTTTAAATGTTGGGTATGGAGTTCTGGCAAGATGGCGGACTAGGCAGAAGGACTGCACAGACCCTCTTCAACAAAGAAAAGGGAAACCAATTAACACAGACACAGAAGATAATCTTGGAC
>NW_006921785.1:5130308-5134238 GCF_000298275.1 Orycteropus afer afer
TCTGTCCAGCTTTCCCTCTACGAGTGCTACCCCTCTGGTGTCTCATGACTGATTGATCTAAGGGGTGCATCTCCCTAAGGTAGGTGGGTGTATCAACCTGGGGTAGGTGTTCTGTATGTAGGTCTTTCTACTGTTGGGCTGAGAAACAATCCATGTAAGTGAGTCAATTTCTAGGCCCAGCGGGTAACCCAGGGCCATAGTCTTGGGGGTTGTACCAGTCTCTCTCTGACAACCAATTCTGGTCATTTTTGTGTTTTTGAATTTTGCTCCACATTTTTCCTCCCACTCTATCCAGGATCTCCAGATTTGATCCCTTTCTGAGTGGTTGGCATTGGTAGCCGGGCACCATCTAGTTCTTCTGGTCTTGGGTCCTGGACACCAGACCCAATGCTGAGGTCCTTGTGGTCCTTCTTATCTTTGGACTAATTGTTTCCAGATGACTTTGATCCTCTTCACTCTTCTTTACTCCAGATGAGAGGAGACCAATAGTTGCATCTTAGATGGCCAATCAAAAGCTTTTAAGACCCCAGGTACTACTCACCAAATTAGGTTGTAGAACAAAATTTTTTATGAACTATGTGTGCCAATTGAGCATGATGTCCCCCGAGACTATGGTCCCAAGACTCCTGGCTTGGTGGTTCTCTCTCACAAGATGTTTGGTTGTCTCTGGGAAGTTTCTCCAACCCTATCTTCTATTGATTCTGTAATGTATGTGGGGAATTTTGTAGCACAAGTGCATATGTAAGATTATCTTCAGCCAAATCTATCCTTGATCTAGGATTTATTCCTGTTCGCCTACCTCCACCTGCTCTTCTCACCTATCTGTGCATTAATCTGTAGCCTGGTATTTGGTGCTAGTGATACTGCAGTATTTTGTATGTAATGATATTTGCCTCTGGTGTCTTCATCTTCTGTGTATATTTCAGTGTCTTTCCTTTCCCTGATGTCACTGTGCTGGTCACAGACTCTTTCCATACCATTCCTCCCCTCACCCAAATCGACATATGACCATCAAATAGTCTGAGATTTTTCCCTCCTCTTCCCTCCCATTCCCAGTAACCAACAAAGTGAATTTCCTTCCCTGAATAAAATTTCTTGACTTTTTACAATAGTGGACTCATACAGTATTTGTCCTTTTGTGACTGACTTATTTAACTCAGCATAATGTCCTCTAAATTCATTCATGTTTTGAGATGATTCATGTATTCTTCATTATTCTTTAATGTAGTATAGTATTCCATTGTGTGAATGTACTGTAGTTTGGTTATCCATTCATCTGTTGATGGGCATTTAGGTTGTTTCCATCTCTTTGCTATAGTGAATTGTGCTGCAGTAAACATGCAACAACATATGTTGTTCATGTCCTGGCTCCCACCTCCTCAGGATATATTCCTAGTAATGGAATTACTGGATCAAATCATATTTCTATTTTCAGTTTTTTAAGGAAACATTATACCATTTTCCATAATGGTTGTACCATTTTGCAGTCCCACCAACAGTGTATGAGAGTTCCAATCTCTCTGCAGCCTCACCAGCATTTGTTATTTTCTGTCTTGTTGAACTTTGCTACTAGTGCTGGAGCAAGATGGTATCTCATTGTTGTGTTTGCATCTCTCTAATAGCTAATGATCATGAGCACTTCTTCATGTTTGTTGAGCACCTGAATATCCTCCTTGGTGAAGTGTCTATTCATGTCTTCCGCCCATTTTTAATTGGATTATTTGTCTTTTTGTTATTGAGGTATTAGAGTTTTCTATAAATTCTAGAGATAAGTCCCTTCTCAGATATGTCATTACCAAATATTTTTTCCCAATCTGTAGGTTCTCTTTTGGCTCATTTGGAGAAGTCTTTGGAAGCACATAAAAATATAATTTTTAGAAGGTCCCATTCATCTATTTTTTCTTCTGCTGTTTGTGCATTTTGGGTTATGCTTGACAGTCTATTTATGGTATAACTTAGGGGCCCTAGATTTTCCCTTGAGAGGCTCATCAGGGGCAAATCTAGGAGGGAGGGATATCATAGCTGATGTCAGATGGATCTTGGCTCAAAGCAAAGAATACCAGCAAGATGTTTACTTGTGTTTTATTGACTATGCAAAGGCATTTGATTGTGTGGATCATAACAAATCATGGATAACATTGAGAAGAATTGGAATTCTAGAACACTTAATTATACTCATGAGGAACCTGTACATAGACCAGGAGGCTGTTGTTCAAACAGAAAAAGGGAACACTACATGGTTTAAAATCAAGAAGAGAGTGTGTCAGGGTTGTATCCTTTCACCATAGTTATTCAATCTGTATGCTGAGCAAATAATCCAAGAAGCTGGACTATATGAAGAAGAGTGTGCCATCAGGATTGGAGGAAGGCTCATTAACAACCTGAGATATGCAGACAACACAACTTTGCTTGCTGAAAGTGAGGATGATTTGGAGCACTTACTGATGAAGATTAAAGAGTATAGTCTACAGTATGGATTACACTTCAATATAAAGAAAACAAAAATCTTCACAACTGGACCTGTAAGCAGCATCACAATGAATGGAGAAAAGATTGAAGTTGTCATAGACTTCATATTACTTGGTTCTACTAACAACATCAGTGGAAGCAGCAGTCAAGACATCAAAAGAGATACTGCATTGGACAAATCTGTTGAGAAAGACCTCTTTCAAGTTATGAACAGCAAAGATATCTCCTTGAAGACTAAGATGCACCTAACCCAAGCCATGGTATTCTCAATTACCTCATATACATGTGAGAGCTGGACAATGAATAAGGAAGACAGAAGAAGAATTGATACTTTTGAGTTGCAGTGTTGGTGAAGAATGCTGAAAGTACCATGGACTGCTAGAAGAATTAACAAATCTGTCCTGAAAGAAGTGTAGCCAGAATGCTCCTTAGAAGCAACAATGGCCAGACTTCATCTCACCTATTTTGGTCATGTTGTCAGTGGCTGCAGTGATGGGCTCAGGTATAGTAGGGAGCATGAGGCTGGCACAGGACCAAGTTTTTTTCTGTTGTACATAAGGTCGCTATGAGTTGGAGACAACTTGACTGCACATAATAGGAACAACATAACAGATTTGCCCCTCTTTTGTGTTTGATCAGATTTATAGTTTGGGGTTTTACATTTAAGTCTTTGATCTAACTTGAGTTTGTTTTTGTGTATGGGGTGAGATATGGGTCTTGTTTCATTTTTCTACAAGTGGATTTCCAATTTTGCCAGCACTATTTGTTAAAGAAACTATCTCTTCCCCATTAAATGAGTTTTGGTCCTTTGTCAAAGATCAGCTGCCCATAGATGGATGGGTCTATTTCCGAGTTTTCTATTCTGTTCCATTGGTCTATCTCTCTATCATTGTACCAACACCATGCTGTTTTGACTACTGTGGTTGTATAGTAGGTTTTGAGGTCCAGGAGTGTGAGACCTCCTACTTTGTTTTTTTGTCTTCAGCAGTGCTTTGCTATCCAAGGTCTCTTTCCTTTTCATATGAAATTATAATTGGTTTTTCCATGTCTTTGAAAAATGATGATGGTATCTGGATTGGGATTACATTAAATGTGTAGATTGCTTTGAGTAACATTGAAATTTTCACAATATTTAGTCTTCCTATCCATGAACAAGGCAGGTACTTCCATTCATGTACATGACTTGTAGTTTCTTGTAGTAGTATTTTGTAGTTTTCTTTGTATAGGTCTTTCGTGTCTTTGGTAGGATTTATTCCTAAATATTTTATCTTTTTGGTAGCTATTGTAAATGGTATTGTTTTCCTTATTTCTTTTTCAGAAGCCTCTTTGTTGATGTAGAAGAATCCAACTTATTTTTGTATGTTGACCTCGTATCCTGCCACTTTGTTGAACCTATTAGTTCCAGTCTTTTTTTTTTTTTTTTTGCTAAATCCCTTATGTTTGCTTCATAGGATGAGGTTA
>NW_006921785.1:5134863-5143296 GCF_000298275.1 Orycteropus afer afer
TTTTTTTTTTTTTTTTTTTTTAATGACCTGCTCAATTTCTTCTTTTGTTATGGATCTGTTCGAGTATTCTATCTCCAACTGGGATAGTTTAGGGAGGTCTTTTGTTTCTAAAAACTTGTCCATCTCTTCTAGGTTCTCAAATCTGTTGTACAGTTCTTCATATTATTCTGTTATAATCTTTTATTTCAGTTGGTTCTGTTTGATGTTGCTCTTTTCATTTACTATTCATGTTATTTGCATCTTCTCTTTCTCTTCCTTTGTTAAATTTGCCAGTGGTTTGTCGATTTTGTTAATCTCTTCGAAGAACCAGCTTCTTCTTTGTTGATTTTCTCCTTTTTTTTTTTTTTTGTTTGTTTGTTTTGTTTTCTGCTTCATTATTTATTATTTCCTTACTTCTGGATACTGTAGGTTTCATTTGTTGCTCTTTTTCTAATTGTTGGAGCTGTTGAGTTAAAGTGTTGATTTTGATTCTTTCTTCTTTTTTGATGTGTGCATTTATTGCTATAAATTGACCTCTGAGTACTGCTTTCTCTGTGTCCCATAGGTTTTACTAAGTTGTGTCTTCATTCTCATTTGTTTCTAGGATTTCTTTTTTAATTTCACCTTTTATTTCTTCTGTTACCCAGTAGTTTTTGAGCAGTGTATTATTCAGTTTCCACATACTTGATTTTTTTCCCTTGGTCTTCCTATTATTGATTTCTAATTTTATAGCACTGTGATCCAAGAAGATGCTTTGTAGTATTTCAATGTTTCTGAACTTATTGGGACCTGTTTTGTGTCCTAACATATGGTCTATTTTGGAGAATGATCCATGTGCACTGGAGAAGAATGTGTATTGTTTTTTTGTTGGGTGGGGTGCTCTGCATATGTCTATGAGGTCATGTGGTTGATTATGTTGTTGAGTTTTTCTGTATCTTTGTTTAGAGGTTTTCTAGTTGTTCTGTCCCTCCTTGAAAGTGGTGTGTTAAAATTTCCTACTACTATTGTAGAGTTGTCTATTTTGTCTTTCAATTCAGTTAATATTTGCTTTATGTATTTTGGAGCTTTTTCATTGGATGCATAGGTATGTACTATGGTAATGTCCTCTTGGTCAATTGACCCTTTCAGCATCATATAATGTCCTTCTTTGTCCCTTATGCTGTTTTTCACCTTGAAGTATATTTTATTGGAAATTAATATTGCCACTCCTGCTCTTTTTTGGTTGCTATTAGCTTGATATATTTTTTCCACCTCTTAATTTTAAATTTTAAATTTTTGTCTTTGTAAACTGGGTCTCTTGTAGGCAGCATATCAATGGGTCTTTTCTTATCCAATCTGCTACTCTTTTTCTCTTGACTGGTGTATTTAGTTCATTCACAGTGAGTGTAATTAGTGATAGCTATTAATTTATTGCTGTCATTCTAGTGTATCTTTTGTTGTGTTTGTTATTGGTGAAATTTTTGTTCCAACTATTTTTCTGTGCTGAGTTCATTTTGTTATCAAGTGTTTTTTCTCTTTTCTTCATTATTCTTCATTATTGTTGGATTTTTACTTTGTAAAGCTATTATGTTTTTCTTTTTTCTGAGTTTGCTTAGAAGAATTGTTAATTATCTTTTTTATTACCCTGAAGTAAATTCTTATCTCCCTAAGTCTGGAATAGTCTGTTCTATAAAAACATTGTTCTCTCTTCCTCTATATTTGGAAGTTTTGTAATTAAAACTTTTATTCCCTATATTGCTTTGTTGCTGGTGTCATTTGTAAATTGACTTCTTTATTTCTCTATGTGCACTTCTTATGAGCTTATTTTGAGAATATTTTTCTGGTTTGGTTTCTAGGTGGTGGTGTCAGGCATCCTGATTTTAATTTGTTGTTTTCTGTTGTGGGTTCTCTATTGGAAGGACTTCCTTTAGCATTTCTTGTAGGGCTGGTCTGGTTTTCACAAATTCCCTTAATTTCTGTTTGTCTGAGAATGCCTTGATTTCACCCTCATATTTGAGGGACAGTTTGGCTGGATATATGATTCTTGGTTGACAATTCCTTTCTTTCAAGACTTTGTATATGCCATCCCATTGCCTTCTTGCCTGCATGGTTTCTGCTGAGAAATCAGAGCTTAGTCTTATTGGTTGTCTGTTGTAGGTGACACTTTGTTTTTCCCAAGCTGCTCCCAAGATTCTTTCTTTGTCTTTGCTTTTGGAAAGTTTGGTTGTGATATGTCTTTGTGACTTTCACTTGGGATCTACCCTGTATGGGGTCCATTGAGCTTCTTGTCTGAATATCTTTACTTCCCTCATGATATGGGGGAAATTTTCTGTTAGCAAGTCTTCAATAATTTTATCAGTTTTTTTTTTTTTTTCTCTCCTCTTGTTCTAGTATTTCAAGCAGGTATCTGTTGTTTCTTTTCATGTCATCCCATGTAACTCTTAGGTTCTCTTCATTTCTTTTAAATCTTTGTTCTGATTTTTCTTCCTGTAGTCTGGTTTAAAGGGATTTGTCTTCTAGCTGGGAAATGCATTCTTCAGCCAGTTTTAGTTTACACTTTTTCTTTCCACCATACTATCTGTCTCCATAATTTTAGTGTTCATCTTCTGGATTTCTAATTGCTATTTTTGTATGAGTTTTAATTGTGTATTTATCTTGTTATTTTGTTCTTGAATGATTTTCCTGAATTCTTCCAGGGTACTGTCTATCTTCTTGTTGTTTCTGTTTATAGTTTCCTTGAGCTCTTGAAGGGTCCTATATATATATACCTTCTGAATTCCTTCTCAGATAGCTCTATCACTTGTTCTTCCTCTAAAACACATAATTCTTTACTCTGGACTTTTGTTTCTATTATCTTGTCCTGTTTTTTTTTGTTTTTGTTTTTGTTTCTGTTTGTTTGTTTGTTTGTTTCCTAGATGTTTTAAAGTTATAATCTTTAATTGTTAGCTATGTATTGATTTATTTCACCTTGATTTTATGTTTTACTATATCTGAGAGTGTGTAGCAGGTGTACTTCTTAGGTTATTAACTTGGCTGTACTTGGTCACGCTCCAGCTCTCTCTGTATTGGTATAATCACTGGTGGGGATGTAGGGACAGGTATCCAGTCATTGTGAATAGGATTTGGTATTAGGACAGACAGGTGTTATCTATCATCTGTAGTTGAGCCTGTGGCACAGGAGCTATTGGTGTTACCAGTCTATTGGGTGAAGTGTTCTATGTAGTAGCTACGGTTGCCTAGTGGAGGTTTAATATGTTCCTCTTGTCAAACAAGGCAGGGAGAAAAGGAAAAAGAGAAAAAGAAAAAGAAAATGAATGCCAGAAGCAAACCCCAGATAGAAAGGCAGAAGGAGTTTTCCATGTTTAGGGTCAGCAATGCAGGCATGGGCCGGGCAGTCTGGGTCCTTTGGGGGGCCTCTGTTAATGATGGTGCCCAGGTGTCAATCAAAGACTCATGGTTCAAATCCCACAGTAGTCCCAAAAAAAGACTGTTACTCCTCTCTGAGTGGACTGCCAAGCCACAAAAACCCAGTACACAGATTCAATCTGAGCCACAAAGGGTTTCCAGGAGATGGCCCCAAATCAACTGTTGTGCACCCACTCTGGGACTCTGCCTACTCAAAGGATACTTCTCCTCCCTTTCTCCCACTCTTCTCTGGACTCTGTGGCAGCCTAAGTCAAGGGGTGGTCCCAATCTGCTTCCTAGTAAGAGCATCTCTCCCCCTCAAAGTCCTAGCTCACCTCAGAAAAACTCCCAGGGTGGTTATTCTGAGTCCCAGCACCTGTGGGTTCCATGGTGGGTCCCCCCCCTTCTTCTCTACCTTGGCTCCTCCTTGACCTCTTTTGTACTTCTAATGATTCCTCTCTATCTCCCCTGGCTGAGTGGGCCTGCTTATTTTTCCCAGTTGTTTAACCTGCTCACTTTCTTTGTCTTCACTGGATCTAATACTTTATCTTCTCCTTAGTTGCTCATAACTCCAGTTGCCCTGGATCTCAGCTGGAAGAGGGAGTGATCATTCATATTCTCTGTATGACCCCATCTTCCAAAAAGCCTGCTGGATTTAATCTTGGTGAGTTCTTACACCCTCTGGGCTTTCCCTCTGATGTCCTGTTCTGAAGAAGCTGGAGAATATGGATACTCAGCCCTTCAAGTGAAAAGTTTTGCTCAAATGCTCAGCTGATCTGGAATTCACACTGAGTACTGGGGATACTGTTAGTGCAGAGCCCTCTCTCTCCTCACCTTCCCTCCTTCAGCCACCCCTCTCCATACCATGGGCCCGGCTTCATCCTGCGGCTACCACATGCGTTCTGTCTGGTAAATGCCAGTTGTCCTGGATCTTTATTCTTTTCTGAGCTAAACAGATGTCTGTTTGCTAATACTTACTGCTTTTCTAATCTTAATTATGATGTATTATGGCTGTACAGTGGTTAAGTGCTTGGCTGCTAACCAAAAGGTTGGTGGTTTAAACCCACCAGCTGCCCTGCAAGAGAAAGATATGGCAGTCTGTTTTCATTAAGATTTACAGCCTTGGTAACTCTATGGGGCAGTTCTACTCTGTCCTATAGGGTCTCTATGAGTTGCAATTGACTTGATGGCAAGAGTCCCTTTTTGTCTCCTGGTGCAGGGATTAAAGAACTGAAGGGGCCATTCTGGGGAAACTGAGACTCAGAATGTTCCAATAACCTCCAAAAGCCCCACAGTCTCTAGTGGTGGAGCTGGGAGTCTGCTTTTGATTTTATCAGAAAATGGATGAGAATAAGAAGGGAGCTTAGGGGCTAAAGGATGCAGGCCCATCCACAATGGCATCACTAGGATTGGTTTCATCTAGTGCAGTAACTCATGATGTCACTATCCCGTGAATGGGCCCAGAAGGTGAACTTCCTCTGTAGCAGGCGGAGCAGCCCAGCCCCACCCAACTCTGTGCTGCACAGCACAACCCCTCCTGGCCCCAACTCCCAATCCCCACCTTCTGCAGCTCCAGACAGTTCCTCCCTTCTCCATTGGCCTATAAAAAGACACTTTTCTCTGTCCAATTGCTGCACCTCTCACACTTCCCCCACACCCTGACTGTTGAGTGAGAGGGGAAGGTGACAAGTTACTATACTGGTTAAGAGGGAGGGAAAAGAGAAGGGGAGTGGTGGTGTGTTACTATACTGGGTGATAGTGACACCAACCCTAGTGATGCCACTGCCATGGTGGCCTCTCCCTCTACACCACCAGCTTGCCCACCACTGTGGCCTCCTCTGCAGACCCTGAGTTTTGGCGTTACCCCCCCCCCACACACACACACACACACTCCTTTTATGATGCCATTGTCCATCCACCGGGCTGGGTCAAAGAGCCTGCCCCAGGTTGTTCACAGTCTAGTGTTCACCAGCTCCTCCCTGACCTCATGTAGGAATGACTCCAGGGAGAGCATGGGATCATACCCTCATGAGAAACAGATAGGAACTCTAAAGGTTGGGCAAGGAGGGCTGCAGTGTTGCCCCAGGACACACCTGTCCCAGTGCTATGTGAGTTCCTGCCATATAACTCATTTTGTGGCTACACACACTTACTAGGACCTGAGGAGGATGTACCAATAAATTAGGCATGTCCCTGACCTCAAGGGTTCACAGTCTCCTGAGGGAAGCAGACTATTCAATGGCTCCTGCACTGGAGGTTGCACCAACTAAGAAGATAAAGTGAGACATCTGGGTCAGTCATTAAGATACTGCGTGCCTCCTCCAAACCCATCTTCAATGCATGCTTGATGATGCATGAGCTGGGACTCTGCATTCACATTTCTACTGTGCCAGCTGGCTCTATATAAGACTTTGCCAATAGGGGGTGCTAGAGGAAGTCTACAAGGCTGGAGGCAGGAGACAAGACTTGCTCTTTCCTGTTTGTTCCCTGTCTGCTTCCTGTGGGCTTCCTGTTTCTGTTAGCACCATTCAATGACTATTCTTCAGGGCTGCAGGCAGTGCTTAACTGTAGCAGTAGCTGAATCATTTTCCATTTTTTGCAGAGCCACTTTCATCCCACCCTGTTTTCCCCAAAAGACACTAGTAACAGCTGGCTGGCACTTCCTCCTCAGAGAACTGGGTCCTTTCCAGGCACATGGGCCCTTCCTCTGAGCCCAGTAGCAGCAAATTAGTGCCCCCCCCTCCTCAGAAGTCTCAGTTTCAGTTCTGCAGGACCTTTCCTCACATTTCTAAACTTTTGTTTTGTTTCTTTAGCCCTATGACAATTGCTACAGCTGTTACATCTTCAGTTACTGTTAAGTATAACAACTTTATACCCAATAGATCTTTATATTAAATTCTCTCTGTTCTTGTTCCTGACCACTGACTAATACAAGATCTTTTTTGTGTGCTATCAAGTTGATTCTGACTCATAGCAGTCCTACAGAACAGAGTAGATCTGCCCCATAGTGTTTCCTAGGCTTTAATCTTTACAGAAGCAGACTGCCACATCTTTCTCCTGTGGGGATTGGGACCAGCTGATGAATTTGAACCACTGACCTTTCAGTTAGCAGTTGAGCTCTTAATTTCTCCACCAAAGCTCCTTAAAAGATCTTTGTTGTTGTTAGGTGCCATCAAGTTGGTTCTGACTCATAGCAACACTATGTACAACAGAACAAAACACTGCCTGGTCCTGTACCAAGACCTTTAGTGGATACTTACCATTTTTATTCCTCTTAAATTATTTATCTCACACTGTCTCTGATAACAATACCACCTTCTTTTATAAACTGCCCCTCTCACAGGACCCATTCCATATGATTTCACTTAACTACCAATGGCAAAACTCTGCTGCTCTAACCTGGCCTGGATGTGGTGATTGGTCCTAGATATAGGCATGTGGCCTAAGGCAGCCAATTAGAAACTTCCCCTGGGACTTGTACACACTGAGATTTCTATCTTCTAGGCTCACTCACTCACTGGGGTGATTTAAACCAAGTTGTCTACTGCCATGCCTCTCCCCTTCTCCAAACTCCATCCTTGATAAACCTGTCTATAATAGGAAAGAATGTATACAACTCACAAAGAGAGAAAAAAGTTTGAGCACTAAAAAGATTGAGTGCGCTGACAACATGCTCTCAATCCAGTCACACCTGATGTCCATCCACTCCACCCCATCATTCCCTTTTGTGCTTAGGCAAATGTGAGCTGAGTTTCAGTCATGTTTAACCAAGAGTCCTGACTAATATGTCTGGGAAAATCTCCTCAGGCCTGAGTGTCTGGAATCAAGGTGAGTCAGGACCTCATCTAGTCAAACTCCCCACCCAAACTGCAACACCCTTCCCCGCCCCCGCCCCCCACACACACACACAATGTCTCTACCTCACGACAGCCCTGTAGATACTAGAAGGCAGCTCACATGTCCTGTTTATGAAAATGACTAGTGAAGGTCTTAAATGCTCAATAAGCCATAGATGAGCCAGGACCAAGTTGAAGAAACAAAATCTAAGATAAAACCAAGAGTAGTCAAGATATAGTCAACCCTCCATCCCAGCGTTCTGAGCATAATTCTGCTTTGCCACTTTTCCTCCTTCCATTTGTGTGAGAAACAGTACAAATAATAAGTGTTTTGTAATTATTGTTGTTGTTGTTATGTACCTTCCAGTTGGGCCCGACTCATAGCGACCCCTCCTTGGGTTTCCGAGGCAGTATCACTACTGAAATAGATTGCCCAACCTTCCTTCTGAGGAGTGTCTGGGGTATTTGAACCTCCAGCCTTCTGGTTAGCAGTCAAGTGCTTTAGGCACTACACCACCAGAGCTCTTTGTAATTATAGGATCATATTAATATCACTTCTTTCCTAGTCAGGCTCCTTTTGGAAATGTTGGCTTCAAAGTTTACTGAGATAAAAATTCTAATCCAGAACACCTAGTCCCTTCCTGCAGCAAGAAGTTAGTGTTCACAAGGATCCTACAGATCATTTAATCCAAACCAGTCCCTTCCCCTCATCCACCTTACATATAAAGAAATGCAGGCTTCTCCCTCTCTTTGTGAGTTGTGTATATTCTTTCCTATTATAGACAGGTTTATCAAGGATGGAGGTTGGAGAAGGGGAGAGGCATGGCAGTAGACAACTTGGTTTAAATCACCCCAGTGAGTGAGTGAGCCTAGAAGATAGCATGGCATCCTGGGCATGTCGGGAGCCAAGTCCAGGTCTGCTCTCTAAAATGTCAGGTGTCTGAATGGAAACCATACAGATGGCCACAACTTTTTACATCAGTCACAGAGGGTTCCCGCAAGGCCCTTGCATGAGTAATGTTGTTGTTGTTGTTAAGTGCCGTCAAGTCATTTCCGACTCATAGTGACCCCATGCGTAGCAGAACGAAACACTGCCCGATCCCGCGCCAGCCCTACAATCCCTGCTATACTTGAGCCCATCATTGCAGCCACCATATCAGTCCATCTCCTTGAAGGCTTCCCCCTCCTTCGTCGACCCTCCACCCTACCAAGCATGACATCCTTCTCCAGGGAA
>NW_006921785.1:5146741-5150882 GCF_000298275.1 Orycteropus afer afer
TTGTCTGTCGGTTTGTCCTACTGTGGTGACATGTAGACGTGAGTTTTGAGGCTGAGCCTCTGGTGTTTAAAACCCAGCGAGATGCACCTGGTGCATTGGTAACAGCCCAGTTTATAGACTGAGACAGACTAGGAAGAAGGAAGAGGCATGAGGAATAGTACAGCTAAATATCAACAGGCCCACAGGTCCATGGTAGGTCTTCTGCACGGGATTTTCCAAGAGTAGGAGCTTCTCCCCAGCAATACTCACAAAATTCTTCTCTGCACCAAAAACTTAAACAAAAGCCACAACCTAAAGGGACCAAGTGATGATTTGAATTGTGGTGTTGGTGAAGAATATTGAAAATATCATGGAGTGCCAGAAGAACAAACAAATATGTCTTGGAATAAGTATCATCAGCATGCTCTTTAGAAGTAAAAATGGCCAGGCTTCGTCTCTTGTGCTTTGGTCATGTCAGAAGGGACCAGTCCCTGGAGAAGGATATCCTGCTTGGTAAAGTAGAGGGACAGTGAAAAAAGAAAATTCTTCTGACTCATAGTGATGCCACCTTGGGTTTCCAAGGCAGTATCACTACAGAAGTAGATTGCCCAACCTCAAAAACTTGGGTTGACAGAGTGACTGCAATTATGGGTTCAAACATAGTAATGATTGTGAGGGTGGGGCAGGTCCAGGCAGTATTTCATTCTGTTGTACATAGGGTCGCTATGAGTCAGAACCAAATTGACAGTACCTGTCAACAACAGAGGTACCAATTGCTAAGGCCAAACCCAGCAGGCAGCATGATGAAGAAAAAGATTTCTGGACCAGCAACAAGAAAAATTAGGTTCTAGGCCTGACACCCAACTTGCTGGGCAATTTGGAGTAAGTAATTTAGTCTCTCTCTGCATTTGCCTACACATTTGACAAATAAGGGCAAGAGGAATTAGAATCCCTGGCCTACCCACTTCCCAGGGCTACAGTCTCCACTCTCTTATCCTAAGACATTGCCAGCTCCTTGGCATTCCCTCATTAGGCAACAATAGAAAGGACAGTGCTCATCGCTGTGATGTAAAGTTTCCAGAAGTGCTGAGGAGGGGCCATGCTGGGTCTGGGATTCCATTGAGGATCATCAGTGTCCAGGCATCAGAGAAGAAAAACTGAACTCCTATCTTTTATCTAAATCAGGGAAACTGTAGCTCCTTAGCTTTGCCAAGTCAGTCTGGCAGCCTCATTCACCCTGCTAACTATGGAAGAGTCTGGAGACCAGGATGAGTCTCAAAGGGCTTGAGAACTAGAGGCTTTCATTCCTGCTCTGCTGAATTCCCTTTATGACTTGATTCATCTTTGCCTGTGTCTCAGTTTCAATCCTGAGAATCATAGAAACCCAGGATGTCAGAGTTGTAGAGGAAAGCTCATAGGTTTTAGCTTCCTCATCTCTAGTCCATATTACAGATAAGAAAACTGAGAACCCAAGCAAGGAAGGGGCTTGTCTGAGATCACACAATGAGAGAGTCATTGACAGGGCAGGGATCAGGGGCCTAGTATAAGTTGTGAAGTTGCAATACCAGTTTTCTAGATCAAATCCCAGCCCCACTCTATGCTAGATGGGTGCCAGTGGAAAATTTACTTAAGCCCTTTGAATCCCAGTTTCTTATTTGCTTATTAAAATAAGCAAAATAGTATCAACTTGTGGGGTTGTTGGGAGGATTAAATGAGTTACTGTATGTTGAGTGCTTGGAACAGTGATCTATGAAATAATAATTGTGAGCTCTTGTATTAGTTACCTGCTATAATAAATATACCCAAAGCTTTCAGAATCTGAACACAATAGTAATTTCTTTATCACCCTTATAACAGTCTGATGCTGACCTTCCTTGTTTGTAGACAATTTTATCACATGGTGATGATCCAGGAACCCAGGTTTGTTCCATCTTGTGATTTCATCATCTCCTAGGACCTGAAGTCCCCTGCTTCCAGCCAGGAGAAGGGGAAAGAAAGAATAAGGAAACCTCATCAACATCTAAAACTTCAGCCCAGAAATAGCACCTATCACTTCCATTCAATTCCTTTAGTGAGAACAAATTACATAACCATACCCAAATGCAAAGAGAGTGGGAAATGTAGTTGTTGGCTGGGTGAACACCTCCCTGTGACAAGCACAGAATGTGGAAGGGGAAGCACAAATTTTCTCTCTCTCTCTTTTTTTTTTTTTAATATTGTGATTTTGGGGAAAGTTTACAGAGCAAGTTCACTTTCCATACAGCAGTTCACACACACGTTGTCTCATGACATTGACTACAATTTACCCCAATGCAACAGCTCCCCTCCCACTTCCTCCCAATAGTTACCTCTTCCCTGCGTCCATCCTTCCATGCACTCTTGCCCCCTGAGCTGTCTCCCTGTGCATAAACAGTCCTTCTCTCTCCCATGATTGTTCTCTCCAAGAAGTGTATCTACCTTAGGTAAATGTTCAACTCATATGCTTGTCTTTTGTTTGGCTGGAAACCACGGGTGTGGATTCAATTCCAGACCTGAAAGGCAGCTAGGGGCCATAGTCTCAGTGGTTCCACCAGGCTCTATCAGACCAGCAAACTGGTGCCCCCCCCCTTTCTTTTTTTCAAATGATTTTGAGTTTTGTTCCACATTGTTCTCCCTCTCTATCCAGGATCTCCTACATAGATCACCTTCCAAATGGTTGACAGTGGTAGTCGGGCACCATCTAGTTCTTCCGGTCTCATAGCTATATAGGCTATAGATCACATGGTCTACCAGTTGCTAGGACTAATTGTTTCCATGAATCTTTGGTTTTCTTCATTCTTCTTTGCTCTGGATGAAGAGAGACCCATCGTTGTATCTAGATGGCTGCTTGCAAGCTTTTAAGATCCCAGTCGCTACTCACCAAAGTAGGAGGTGGAACAATGTTCTGTGTAATATGTTACCAATTGAGCTTGATGTCCCCTGTGACTATGGTCCCAAGCCCACAGGTTCAACTATTCACTCCCTCTGGGTAGCTGGCTGTAACCAAGAAGTGACTACAACCTTGTCCCTTGTCAGCTCTACTATACACCTGGGAATTCTTATAGAACATACAAATACACTTGTAGAACCATTGTCTGCCAACCCTATACATGGTCTTGGGTACACTCCCCCCTGCATAGACATACCTAATAGTTCAGCCTGTCCACCCATCTATCCACCCATATACCCATGTTTGCCTTCATGACAACGCAGTACTGTATGTACAAAAGGGTTTATTTTTGTTGTCTGTGCCTCCCGTGAACCTCTCTATGTCTTCCTCTTCCTCAATGCCACCATGTTGATCACTCACATTTGGAACATTGCCCTTCTCTTCACCTAAATCAATACTTATCTCTACCTATCTAACAGTGTTCCCTTTCCTCCCCTCCCACCCTTGGTAACTAACAAAGAAAATTTCCTTCCATATATAAACTGTTCCTTGACTTTTACAATAATGGACTAATACAATATTTGTCCTTCTGTGATTGACTTATTTGACTCAGCATAATGTCCTCCAAGTTCATCCACATTATGCAGTGTTTTACAGATTCTATGTTATTCTTTAGGGTTGCATAGTATTCCATTCTGTTTTTATACCATAGTTTGATTATCCATTCCTCAGTTGTAGGACACCTAGGTTGTTTCTAACTTTTTGCTATTGTAAATACTGCTGTGATGAACGTGGGGGTGCATATATCTGTTCTTGCCATGGCTTTCATTCTTTAGGATATATACCTAGTAATGGAATAGCTGGGTCAAATGGTATTTCTATTTTCAACATTTTAAGGAATCACCATACTGCCTTCAACAGTGGTTGCACCATTTGACAGTCCCACCAGCAGTGTATGAGAGTCCCAATCTCTCCACATCCTCGCCAGCATTTGTTATTTTCTGTCTTGCTGAACTTTGCTGCTAGTGCTGGAGCAAGATGGTATCTCATTGTTGTTTTGATTTGCACCTCTCTAATGGCTCATGTTCGTGAGCATTTCTTCATATGTTTGTTGGATGCCTGAATATCGTCCTTGGTGAAGAGTGTACTCATGTCTTCTGCCCATTTTTTAATTGGATTGTTTGTCTTTTTGTTATTGAAGTGTTGGAGTTTTCTATAAATTCTAGAGATAAGTCCCTTGTCAGATATGTCATT
>NW_006921785.1:5155386-5161829 GCF_000298275.1 Orycteropus afer afer
ATGCTGCTTTCAGGATTCTGTCTTTGTCTTTGGTTTTGATGAGTTTGATGAAGATATGTCTGTGTGATTTTCTTTTGGGTCTATCCTGTTGGGGTTCATTGGGGTTCCTGAATGGATATATTCTCATCTTTCATCATATCAGGGAAGTTCTCTTCCAAGAAATCTTGGACAATTTTCTCAGTGGTTTTATCTTTCTTTTCCTGTTCTGCAATTCCAATGATACATAGATTATTCCTTTTGATGGTATCCCACATGAACCTTAGGCCTTCTTCATTTTGTTTTGATCTTTTTTCTGATTGATCCCTTTCCATGGAAGTATCCAGGTACTTGTCTTCAATCTCATTAATTCTGTCTTCTATTTTATCAATTCTACTCCTTTGTTCTTTCAATGTGTTATCTATTTCTGTCAATTTAGTATTAATCTTCTGGATTTCTATCTATAGATTTATTTGTAAGTTTTCATTTATTTTTTCATTTTGTTTTTGTATTTTCTTCCAAAATTCTTCTAGAGTTTTGTCTGTGTTTTCCATGATCTGTCTCTGAATCCTTTGAAGATTCCTAAATATAATTATTTTGAATTCCTTATCAGGGAGTTCCAATGCTGCGTCTTCCTCAGGGATGTGTTCTGGGTCTGTATCCTTTTCCCTTGTTTCTACCACTTTATCTTGCTTCTTTGTGTGGACTGTGATGGTCTTTTGTGCCCAAGACATTGTGACATTGTTGTATTTATATCTCTGTTAACTGTTTGTGAAGAGAGCAGCTAAGGGTGAGTTAGGCTTTTCTTGGTGGTTGTTTATCATAGGCCTGTTGGTGGAGAAGGAGGTGGTGACTCTCACTCAGTAAGTGAAGCTGCAGCAGGTGTGGGTGCAGTTGTGTCATATGAGGGCTGTTGCTGTCTCCCACTCAGTTAGACAAAAATAACAACTGAATAACCATCCAAAAAATAAAAGCAAATGGACAAAAAACACACCATGCAATCACACAGGAACAGTAACCAAAAAAGAGAAAAGGGAAAAACAAAAACAAACAAACAAACAAACAAAAAACACCACAATACCTGGGGAGAGGGCAATAAGAGAAAAAAAGGTAGAGAAGGAGAATAATTAAGAAAAGAATTAGAAAAATGCAAAAAGAGAAACAAGGAATGGGGTTAACCACGAGAAAGGGAAAAAAAAAGTGGAATTGGGAACAGGGAAATGAAAAAGAGCTGAAAACTAGAACCTGGAAAGAGAAAAATAAAGAATAATAATAAAAAGGACAAAATTAATAATAATAGTAGTAGTCTCAGACAGAACAGACAAAAACAAACTAGAAAAAAGAAGAAGAAAATTGGGGCTGGGCAGGCAGGGGACCCAGGCTCCATCAAAGCACACAGACTGGGATGGAATTCCTGCCAGCCTAGAAGGTGGGTGGGAGTGAGGGATGGCCACACCTCCGTTCACCAAGAGAGTGGGGGATATAAGAGTAACAAGGGGAATGTCCCACCTTTCCAGTCATCCAGGTCCAGATTGTCCTTGTGGTTCCTGCAATTGGAGCCTGTTCTTAAGTCCCTGGAATCTGGGGGAATGCTATTGCTTTAAATATCCAAAATGGTCAAGCTGTTTTTAAACATTCAAAATGGCTGTGCCCTCCGGACAGGCAAAAGTCCACAGCTCAGCCTGTCTTCCTCTTTGCTGCTTCTACTTTTATTCCCCAGCTGCCAGAGCAGTTCTCCATGCAGTTCCTGGCCAGCAGCACTGATTTTTAGGTTAATTCTTAGGTCCTACCACCACTAGGTAATATCCAAGCTGTCTGTGCCATCAGGATCGCTGCCAGACCGCAACTTCATATATCTCCTTTTTTGGTATTTTCACGCAAATTCTTCTGCTATTTGGAGTTTAGTGCATTTCTATATCCTTCCCTTCAAAGCCCAGGGGTCCAGGATTATCTTCTGTATCTGTTTTAATTGGTTCCCCTTTTCTTTGTTGAAGAGGGTTTGTGTAGTCTTTCTGCCTATTCCACCATCTTACCGGAACCTCAGAAGCACAAATTCTTGATAAACAGTTATCCATCTCTTTAACAGCTATCATATTAGCTCCCATACATGATATATCAGTTAGCTTTTTCTAGGTTAGTGGTTTAAAATAACATGTATTTATTCACAATTCTCTTAGTCAACAATTTGGACTGGGACCAGCTGGGTGGTTCTTCTGTTGGTCCTGTCTAGGCTCTGTAGCTCCAATAGCAGACAGCTTTCCTGGGACTGCATGGTCTAGGACGGCCTCAGGCATGTTTACTGGGCATTGGGCAGGCTGTCAGCCAGGGTGTCTCAATTCTCTTCCATGTGTCTCTCCAGCAGGCTCAATAGCAAGGGCAAAAACTTCAAGACTTCTTGAGGCTTGGCTTTCAAACCTGCATAACACGACTTGTGCCACATTCTTTTGGTCAAAGCAAATCACAAAGAATGTCTACATTTAAAGGGTAGGGAAACTGACTCCACCTCTTGATGGGAGTTACTGTGAAGAATATGTGACCATTTCCTATCTACCACATAGGTGGAGTAGGAAAAAGCGTAGATTCAGAGAAAGTGTGGTTGTGTTCAGGACAGACTGATGACAAAAGTCCTCTGTAATATCTGTCTTGTTGTCAGAATTCAAGATGGAATGTAGTTGCAGCATATAAACATTCACCTGTGAAAGTAGCAAATCCACTGGGGAAAGTGAGACTGGGAGACTGATTATTTAAATAATTCCATTGATTGCAGAACACATGCCTTGGAGTGAGCGTAAGATGGGAGATATAAATTCTTTGTTCCCTCCTCAATATCATTCCCCATATGCCTAAGAAGGAGCATTTTGCTGGGCAGAGTATGGTCTTGATGACTAAAGAAGCATGTTTTATACCCAAACACATGTCACCTACTTCTGATGTTCAAAGAACTAAAAATTTCAGTGCTGGAGGAAAAACTGGATGGGTTGACTTACTAAGAGATAGTGTGTCTGGCTCCAATGCTTTGCCTTCCTAGGGGATTTCCAAGGGTAATATTGACTTTACGGAATTTTAACCTTAGAACATATCAAGACCTACCCTGAAGTACAATGATGTCAGTGATAGGATAATATCCATATGCTTACAAGGAAGAACAGTTAATACAACTATTATTCAAATTTATGCTCCAACCACTAAAAGCAAAGGTGAAGAAATTGAAGATTTTTACTAACTTCTGCAATCTGAAATTGACCAAATATGCAATCAAGATGTGTTTATAATTACTGGTAGTTGGAATGCAAAAGTTGGAAACAAAGAAGGATCAGTAGTTGGAAATATGGCCTTGCTGATAGAAGTGACACTGAAGATTGCACAACCAACAATGTATTCATAGCAAATACCTTTGTTTTGAAAACATAAACAGCTACTATACACGTGGACCATACTAGATAGAATACACAAGAATCAAATTGACTACATCTGTGGAAAGAGACAATGAAAAAGCCCAATATCATCAGTCAGAACAAGACCAGGGGCCAACTGTAGAACCATCAATTGCTCATATGCAAGTTTAAGAAGATTAAAACAAGTCATTGAGAGCCAAAATGTGGCCTTGAGTATGTCCCATCTGAATTTAGAGACCATCTGAAGAATAGATTTGACACATTGAACACTAGTGACTGAAGACCAGATAAGTTGTGGGATCACATCAAGGACATTATATATAAAGAAAGCAAAAGATTATTTAAAATACAGGAAAGGAACAGAAGACAAAAATGGATGTCAGAAGAGACTCTGAAACTTACTTTTGAATGTAGGTAGCTAAAGTGAATGTATGGAAGGATGAAGAGAACCCTTGCTGCAAATTGCAGAACTTTAACAAACTAGCAGCCATGATTAAAGCAGATGTTAATTATAATGACTGACTAACTATTTTTCATTCCTTCTCCTTCCTTTTAAGTAAAAAATAGCTGCCCTCTTCACAGATGCTGATTTCTTTAGATTGTTTTTTTCCTGTACATTCTTTTAACTATGACCTTATCCCATGGTTGTTTTTAGCCAGGAGCTGTGGTTCGAGGGGCAAGATGACACTGAAAAGAGAAACACGGAGTCTGCAACAACTGAGATAAAGACATTCCTGGCAGTCCAAGAGATCTTCATCCCCCTTCCCATCTCCCTATATAATCATATTCACCTCTTTGTTTGGGTAGATAGACTTTTTAGAGAAGTGATTCTTTCTGTATCCTTGGGTATTGATACTCAATAAGTCTTTTGCTTCTCCATTTCAACCTGTTGTGGTGATTTGCTCTACTCATGGCAGGTGGTAAGAACCTCCTTGTTCCTGCAGCAAACGGAAGAAATGATGAAGTAAAAGAGCTGAACAGAAGATTTTAAAGAACACCTCAAGAGGGCAAAGTATAATAATGAAATGTGCAAAGACCTGGAGTTGGAAAATCAAAGGGGAAGAATGTGCATGGAATTTCTCAAGTTGAAAGAACTGAAGAAAAAATTCAAGCCTCGAGTTGCACTATTGAAGGATTCTATGAGCAAAATATTAAATGATGCAGAAAGCATCAAAATAAGATGGAAAAAATTCATAGAGTCACTGTACAAAAAATAGTTGGTTGATTTTTAACCATTTGAGGAAGTAGCATATAATCAAGAACCAATGGTATTGAAGAAGTCCAAGCTGCACTGAAGAAATTGGCAAAAAAACAAGCCTCCAGGAATCAATGGAATACCCATTGAGATGTTTTAACAAACAGATGCAACACTGGAAGTGCTCACTTGTCTATATTAAGAAATTTGGAACATAGCTACCTGGCCAAATAACTAGGAGAGGTCCATATTTGTGCTCATTCAAAAGAAAGGTGACTGAACAGAATGCAGAAATTATTGGACTGTATCATTAATATCATACACAAGTAAAATTTTGCAGAAGATAATTCAAAAATGGTTGCAACAGTACATCAGTAGGAAACTGCCAGAAATTCAAGCTAGATTCAGAAGAAGAGGATATGGAAGGAGGGATAGCACTGCTGATGTCAGATGAATCTAAGCTGAAAGTAAAGAATACCTGAAAGATGTTTACCTTGTTGTGTTGACTATGCAAAGGCTTTTGACTGCGGATCATAACAAGTTATGGATAACTTTGAGAAGAATAGGAATTCCAGAATATATCGTTGTACTCATGAGGAAACTGTACACATATGAAAAGGCAGTTATTAGAACAGAGCAAGAGGATACTTAATGGTTTAAAATTAAGAAAGATGTGCATCAGGGTTGTATCCTTTCACCATACTTATTCAATCTGTACACTGTATGTCATACTGTGGTGGCTTGCATGTTGCTGTGAGGCTGGAGGCTCTGCCACCAGTGTTTCAAATGCCAGCAAGGTTGCCCGTAGTGGACAGGTTTTAGCAGAGCTTCCAGACTGAGACAGACTCAGAAGAAGGAAGAAGCCATTGGCCAGGGGAAACCTTATGAATAACAGTGAAACACTATCTGATATATTACTGGACAACTTTATGAATAGCCCTGAAACATTGTCTGATACAGTGCTGGAAGATAAGCCTCTCAGGTTAGAAGACATTCACAATACCACTGGGAAAGAGCTGCTTCATCAGAGTAGAACCGACCATAATGATATGGATAAAGTAGAGCTTTCAGGACCTCCATTTGCTGATGTGGCATGACTCAAATGAGAAGAAACAGTTGCAAACATCCATTAATAATCAGAATATAGAATGCACAAAGTATGAATCTAGGAAAATTGGAAGTTGTCAAAAATGGAATGCATAAAGATTGATATCCTAGGCATTAGTGAACTGAAATTGAGTAGTACTGGCCATGTTTAATCAGGCAACCATATGATCTACTATGCAGGGAATGACAAATTGAAGAGGAATGGTGTGGCATTCTTCATCACAAAGAACGTTTAAAGATCTGTCCTGAAGTACAATGCTGTCAGTAATAGGATAATATCCATAACCCTACAAAGAAGACCAGTTAATACTAATGTTATTCAAATTTATGTACCAACCACTTAAGCCAAAGATGAGGAAATTGAAGAGTTTTACCAATTTCTGCAGTCTTAAATGGACAAAACATACAATCAAGATGTGTTAATTATCACTGGTAAATGGAATGCAAAAGTTGGAAACAAAGAAGAATCACCAGTAGTTGGAAAATTTGACCTGGTGATACAAATAATGCTGGAGATCACATGATAGAATTTTGCAAGACCAATGACTTATTCATTGCAAATAGCTTTTTCAACAACAAAAACAGTGGCTATTGACGTGGACTTCAGCAGATGGAGTACACAGGAATCAGATTGACTACATCTGTGGCAAGAGGTGATGGAGAAGCTCAATATCTTCAGCCAAAACAAGGCCAGGAGGTGACTGTGGAAGAAACCATCAACTGCTCATATGCAAGTTCAAATTGAAGATGAAGATAATTAAAATAGCATC
>NW_006921785.1:5167219-5173559 GCF_000298275.1 Orycteropus afer afer
GAGTGGCTGGTGGGTTTGAACTGCTAGCCTTCTGGTTAGCAGTCAAGTGCCTTAGGCACTATGCTACCAGAGCTCCAGAGTAGCTAAAGCAAATGGAAGAAATGACAAGATAAAAGTGTTGAACAGAAGATTTCAAAGAGCAGCTCGAGAAGACAAGGCCAATTACTATAATGAAATGTGCAAAGACATGGAGTTAGAAAACCAAAAGGGAAGAACACACTCAGCATTTCTCAAGGTGAAAGATCTGAAGAAAAAATTTAAGCCTCAAGTTGCAAAATTGAAAGATTCTGTGGGCAAAATATTGAATGATGCAGGAAACATCACAAGAAGATGGAAGGACTACACAGAGTCACCATACTAAAAAGAATTGGTTGATACTCATCCATTTCAGGAGGTGGCATATGATCAGCAACCAATGGTACTGAAGGAAGAAGTCCAAGCTGCAGTGAAGGAATTGGCAAAGGACAAGGCTTCAGGAATTTGTGGAATATCCATTGAGATGTTTCAACAAATGGATGCCCCACTGGAGGCACTCACTCAGTTATAACAAGAGATTTGGAAGACAGCTACCTGGCCAACTGACTAGAAGAGATCCATATTTGTACCCATTCCAAAGAAAGGTGATCCCACAGAATGTGGAAATTATCAAACAGTATCATTAATATCGCACACAAGTAAAATCTTACTGAAGATAATTTAAAAATGGTTGCAGCAGTATATTGACAGAGCACTTCTAGAAATGCAAGCTGGATTTGAAAGAGGACATGGAATGAGGGATATGATTGATGATGTCAGGTAGATCTTGGCTCAAAGCAAAGAATACCAGAAAGAAGTTTACTTGTGTTTTACTGAGTATGCAAAAGCATTTGATTGTGTGGATTATAACAAAAATATAGATAACATTGAGAAGAATGGGAATTCCAGAACACTTGACTGTACTCATGGGGAACCTGTACATAGACCAGGAAGGTGTTGTTCAAATAGAACAAGGGGAGACTGCATGGTGTAAAATCAAGAAGGGAGTGCATCAGGGTTGTATCCTTTCACCACATTTATTCAACTTGTATGCTGAGCAGATAATCTGAGAAGCTGGACTATGTGAAGAAGAACATGGCATCAGGATTGGAGGAAGACTCAGTAACTGCCTGCAATATGTAGATGACACAACCTTGCTTGCTGAAAGTGAAGATGACTTGAAGCACTTACTGATGAAGATTAAAGATCACAGTCTGCAGTTTAGATTACACATCCATATAAAGAATATAAAAATCCTCACAACTGGACCAATAAGCAGCATCATGATAGATGGAGAAAAGATTGAAGTTGCCAAGGACTTCATATTACTTGGTTCTACAATCAACACCAATGGAAGCAGCAGTCAAGACATCAGACAATGTATAGCATTGGGCAAATCTTCTGCAAAAGAACTCTTTTAAGTGCTGATGTGCCTGACATAAGCCATGGTATTTTCAATTGCCATATATGCATCTGAGAGCTGGCCAATGAATACAGAAGATGGAAGAAGAGTTGATGTGTTTGAGTTGAAGTATTGGCAAAGAATGCTGAAAGTACCATGGATTGCTAAAAGAACTAATAAACCTGTCCTGGAAGAAGTGTAGCCAGAATGCTCCTTGAAAGAGAGAATGGCCAGATATCATCTCACCTAATTTGGTCATGTTATCAGAAAAGATAGCACCATTCCCTGAAGAAGGATATCATGCTTGGTAAAGTGGAGGGTCGACAAAAGAGGGGAAGGCCCTCAACAAGATAAATTGACACAGGGGCTGCAATGATGGGCTCAGGTATAGCAAGGATCAAGGATCAAGGAGTTGGCACTGGACCAGGCAATGTTTCATTTTGCTGTACATAAGGTCACCATGAGTCAGAGATGACTCAACGGCATCTAACAATAACAACATGCTGAGCAAATAATCTGAGAAGCTGAACTATATGAAGAAGAATGCAACATCAGGATTGGAGGAAGACTACCAACCTGCAATATTCAGATGACACAACCTTGCTTGCTGAGAGTGAAGAAGACTTGAAGCCCTTCCAAAAAAAAAAAAAAAAACAACCCAATCTCACTGCCGTCAAGTTGGAGCCAACTCAGAGCAACCCCTCCTTGAGTTTCTGAGGTAGTATCTCTACAAAAGTAGATTGCCCAACTTTCCTTCCAAGGAGTGGTTGGTGGATTTGAATGGCCAGCCTTCTGGTTAGCAGTCAAATGCCTTAGGCACTCAAAAACTATAGCCTTCAGTATGGATAAATTAAGGTTTTCTCAACATAAAGAAAGCAAAAATCCTCACAACTGGACCAATAAGCAAACATCATGATAAATGGAGAAAAGATTGAAGTTGTCAAAGATTTCATTTTACTAAGATCCATAATCAACACCCATGGTAGTAGCAGTCAAGAAATCAAACAACATATTGCTTCGGGCAAATCTGTTGCAAAAGACTTCTTTAAGTGTTTAAGAGCAAAGATGTTACTTTGAAGAATAGCATGCACCTGACCCAAGCCATGGTATTTTCAGTAGCCTCATATGCTGGACAATAAACAAGAAAGATTACAGAAGAATTGATGGCTTTGAATTGTGATGTTGAATGCACCATGGACTGCTAGAATAGTGAATAAATCTGTCTTGGAGGCAATACAGCCAGAATGCTTCTTAGAAGCGAGAATGGCTAGACTTTGCCTCTTGTACTTCAGTCATGTTGTCATAAGTGACCAATCCCTGGAGAAGGATATATTGCTTGGTAAAATGGAGAGTCAGTGAAAAAAGATGGAGTGACACAGTGGCTACAACGATTGGCTCAAGCACAGCAACAATTGTAAGGATGGTGCAGAACCAGGCAAAATTTCCTTCTGTTGTGTATAGAGCCACTGTAAGTTGGAACTGATTTGATGTCACCTAACAACAAACAAGAAAGATTGGGCAAACTACTTCTATAGCGATACTGTCTCAGAAACCCAAGGAGAGGTCACTATGAATCGGATCCAACTAGACAGCAGTGAGTTAGAGTTAGAGTTAGTTCACAACAACCTGATGTCCTAAGCTTAGAACTCAGCATTAATGCTAGATACAAGTGCCCTGGAATAAAGTACCCAGGAGACACAAATGTTTTGTGCTCACCTACTAACCAAAAAATTGGCAGTTGGAACCCATACATTGATATTGTGGAAGAAAGCCTGGGAGATCTGCTTCTGTAAATATTACAGCCAAGAAAGTCCTATGAATCTTACTTATTTCTATTCTGTAACACATGGAATCACCATGATTCTGAATCGGCTCCACAGCAACAGGTTTGACTTAGCGCAGATGCTCATCAAATGAAAGGAACGGGATTGGAATCATTGTTCTGAGAACTATCACTGTGAATAACTCCCAGGCTAGAATCATTTCTCTCTTGACACTGAGAAGAGAATGCTGACAACCTGGGAAGACTGTAAAGGAAGGGAACACCGCTGCAGAGCACTGAGAAGTCTGTAAACCAGGTCACAGGGGTTTGATGGAACTAGGATGTTTAACATGAGAGGATAAGGCAAAGGAGACACCAAAAAGTTAACTGTCTTCCCATGTTGGACAGGGTCAACCCTGCTTTGTTGTATTCTCCCCCTATTCAGAAGCCTTCTCTGGCTCCCATTCCTGCCTTCTAGGACAATGGTTTTCAAGCACTCCCTCCCTTTTTTTAATCCCTGGGTGGTGCAAATAGTTAAGCACTTGGCTACTAGTTGAATGATTGGTGGTTTGAACCATCCGGGGACATCTCGATAGATAGGTCTGGTGATTTGCTTCTGAGAAGTAACAGCCTTAAAAACCATATCTACACACATGGATCTCCATGAGTCAGAATCAACTCTATAACAACTAACAAGAACTCTTTTTTTTTTTTTTTTTTTTAAGAAACAGAGAATATCTCCTTCCCTGCCTGTTTCTCTTTGTCTCCTTCCCTCTGCTAAATGAAATGCTTCCAGGAACTCCAGTCTGTAAAATGTATAAAAGTGTTGATGTTTCCTCATCAGTTTAAATCTTCACTTTTGGGGAAAAACATTTTAGCTAGGTAAAACTGCAGAAAAACCTCAGGGGAGTCCCAGAGTTCCCTGCAGCAAAATCCTTCAAATGTTTTTGCTAGAAAATTCTCTAAAATAATTTTCAAAAACTATTAACCTCCTTCAGGAGCTCTGGTGGCATAGTGCCTAGGGCATTTGACTGCTAACCAGAAGGCTGGTGATTCAAACCCACCAGCCACTCCTCAGAAAGAAGGTTGGGCAATGTACTTTCGTAGTGATACCGCCTCAGAAACCCAAGGAAGGGTCGCTATTAGTCAGATCTCACTGGACAGCAGTGCAGTTTGCGTTATGAACCTCCTTCACACATTTTAAGTGGAGATCTAAAATTTTTCATTGTAAGTTAAGTAGTTGCAAAGTGTGGTTTTTTTTGGCACATTGCAAATGTTGATATTTTTAAGTGAAATTGTAACATCACTGGTTTGAATGTATCTAATGGAATTGAAATATCACAGCAGTTTAATCTTATTACCAGGTATTATTAAAAATTTACGAACAAGTTCTCCTTTAACATTTCCATTTTACATCTTTGTTCTTTCTCCTTGAACTCATATTTTCATTTCACTTCTCACACAGAATTTTATTCTAGTACAATATAACTTTATGCTTGAATGTGTTTCATGGATCATCCTAGCATACTCCTCTGTAATAAAAACATGAATATGCATTAAATTTTAAATTTTTATGACCATAAAATTCTATGTGTTTAAATATATTCTTCTGGATTAGGTTATCATTACAATTATTAGTAGTATGTAACAGATCAGAAACAAAAACACATAACAATTTAATAATGATAAAACTTAAAAAAAATTATTACAAATGCATCTCTTAGTGAGATGAATGAAGTTGGCTTTTCCCCCTGTTTTCTTTCCCAGTTAGATCATATATAGATTGATGAGTGTGACTTATTGCTATAAGAAGATTCGCAACAACAAACGCAATGCACTGCCCTAGAGTCGAATCCAACTCATAGCGACCCCTCCTTGGGTTTCTGAGGCAATGTCACTATGGAAGTAGATTGCCCAACCTTCCTTCTCAGGGGTGGCTGGTGGATTTGAACCACCAGCCTTCTGGTTAGCAGTCAAATGTCTTAGGTACTATGCTACCAGAGTGCCTTATAAGAAAATAGAACACAGAATTCTGGTTTTACAACTCAAAATCATTAAAAGAAAGAAAGAAATTTTGCTGGTCTAATAGAGCCTGGTGAGCCCCCTGAGACTATGGCCTCTAGCTGCCCTTTAGGTCTGGAACTAAACTCACTCCTGTGGCTTCCAGCCAAACAATACACAGGCATATGGGGTGAACATTTACATCAGGTAGATACATTCCTTGGAGCAATCAGATTAATCATGGGAGAACAGAGGGCAGTGTTTGCACAGGGAGACAGTGTGAGAGGAGGTGCATGGGAGGGAAGGACACAGAGAAGGGGTAACTATGGGGAGGAAGTGGAAAGAGAGCTGTTAACATTGTGGGAAATTGCAGTCAATGTCATGAAACAAGATGTGTATGAACTGCTATATGGAAAATTAATTTGCTGTGTAAACTTTCACCTGAATCACAATAAAAGTTTTTTGTTTTTTTTTCAAATCCAGTTTTACAGAGGTAAGCACCAAGAATTTCTATTCACATAGGCAGATGGGAGTGCGAGGAATTTTGTTTCTATAATGTCATTTAACTCTCTGAAGTGCTTCTGCACCATGTGCCTAAAACTCACATACCAAATTACTAACTAATTTTGACAAAAGCCAAAACCTAGAAACCACTTGACTTGATAAGGACTCTTACCCTGCCTTTCTGAGTTATTCTCTTTCTCATTTTCTGGGAAGCACACCATTAAGGCTCTGCTGAGACTTATAAAGGACTATTAATTAGATCTGTTACTCTTTCCCTTGGAGGTATCTGATCTGTCCCAATATTCTCAGATAGGGTTTGAAAATTTCAGTCTATTAATTTAATTACACTTTTGTCAATACATTATTTTTAATAAAATGCTTTTCAGTTCATTCAATGTACTCAATAAATCTGCCACACAACTTCACTGTCAACTAATCCTGTTGATCAATCAAATCAGACGTATTTCCTGTTGAGAAAGTCTGACTTCAGAAATGTGTTAATGAGCATTTCAAGAAATACAATAATGTCCATCAACTGAGGAATGGTACATACACACAATGGAATACTATGCAATGCTAAAGAATAATGTAGAATCTGCAAAACACTGCATAATGTGGATGAACTTGGAGGACATTATGCTGAGTGAAATAAGTCA
>NW_006921785.1:5174670-5185352 GCF_000298275.1 Orycteropus afer afer
CACGAGTTGTAAGACATGTTCACCAAATGTTATAAACTGTGGTCAATGTCATGAGACAAAGTGTATGTGAACTGCTGTATGGAAAGTGAATTTGCTCTGTAAATCTTCACCCAAATCACAATTTACAAAAAAAAAGAAAAGAAAAAAGAAATGCAATAAAACATACCAGGAAGTAAAGAATGAACTCCCGAGAGAATGCCCTCAAAGCAGCCAGGCCAGGATTTACATGATTTTGATCCAATGTATTTAATGAAATAGATGAAAAATATTTCATCTATTTTATAAGTTATAAAGACAGAATAGCCCAATATGCAGTTACTGATTATTTAATTTGTAAAGTTTGTAATAATGATGTAATGTGAAGCCAAAATTCTAAGTATTCTTTTTTTAAAGATATGAGGAGTATGATAAAAATATTTTGTCAGTCTGTCTTCATTCAGTGAATTTGTGTGTGTTAAACTCTGGCATTTGGTTTTGGGAATTCATTAAATTAAGAATTAGAAATGACTCCATTAATTTCATTGGACATTTAGAGCAAGTTTTTCTATGTATGGAATAAAGGAGAAAGATAAATTCTGCTAAAAAAGTTAAAAAAAAAAAAAAAACCCTGGCTTGCAGCTAGCATAATTTAAATGGGAGGTAGAAAACATGAGACATTTTATTGGCTGAAATAAGATGAAGAATGACTCTGTCTGAAATAAACAATGTAATGATTTGGAAAAAAAATAACTTTTAACAGTTTTACTGAGTAAGGCATAGAAATATGAAAGACATCATATGGAAATCTTATCTGAATTTTTTTCAGTGTATCTTGAAAAACAGTCTATGTCCTGAAAACATTATGGGGAATAAAAGAGTTAAAGTTCTTAAACAAAAATTGTTATTAGTGTCTCCCCTCCTCTCTGCTATCTATTGGATTCAGAATTTCCCAACAGAGCCCAGATTTCCCATTTCTAATTTGCCTAAGGCATTTGACTGCTAACCAGAAGCTTTGCGGTTCAAACTTACCAGCCACTCCAGTAAGTAAAAGACTGGACAATCTACTTCCACAAAGATTTAATGGCCTTGGAAATCCAAAGAGGGTTGCTATGAATGGGAATGACTAGATGAAAGTGAGTTTTGGTTTGTTTGTTTGTTTGGAATGCTATGCTTCACCCTGCATATGAGTTGAAAGGCTGCATGCACTGGGGGTTTTGTTGTCTTGTTTAACCCTTAAGAGTGGCCTTTCTTTCTTTAGGAGCTCTGGTGGCTTAGTTCCTAAGGCATTTGACTGCTAATCAGAAGGCTGGTGGTTCAAACGGAGCAGTGAGTCCTCAGAAGGAACACTGGGCAATGTACTTCTGTATACTGCCTTGGAAACCCAAGGAGGGGTCACTGTGGGTTGGAACTGACTCGACAGCAGTGAGTTTGGAGTTTTTGGTTTTCTTTGTTTAGTGACCTGAGAGGTTTTTTACATCCTTCCAAGGGTGAGAGAGTATCTATCTTGCTTTCCTAAGGCATCTTGTTGTTAGCTGCCATCAAATCAGCCCCAATTTATGGTTACCCCATGCTCCACACAATGAAAGGCTACCTGGTCCCATTCCATCACTCTGATCAATTGTGGATTGGACAACATTCCATTGCGAACTATGCATTTTCAATGGCTGATTTTTTTAAATAGATCACCAGGCCATTCTTCCTAGTCTTAGCCTGGAACTCCTGCTGAACACTGTTGAGCTTCATAGCAACACTCGAGCCTCTACTCCAGGGTGGTGGCTTCGATTGAGGAAACTTGGCTAGGGATTGAACCCAGGACTTTCACATGGAAGGCAAGAATTCTACTACTGAACCACCACTGCCTCATATCTTAAGGTAGGAGAAGGGTTCAAGTGAACCCAGGTATATCCCAGGGAGATCAAGAAAGAGTACCTAGGGAAGGTAAGGATCCGGGCATTGATTCCCTTAATGCTTGAAATGCTTGTGACCCCTTGGCCCCATCTTGTACCTGCAAGGGTTTGCACCCCTCACTTTGAACACCACATCACTGCCATGCAAGGCACTGTCATCCAAGGTATAATCCAAACTCCTCAATCCAGGTTCCTGTGGAGAGGCCCCACCTATATTTCAGGTCCAGTTGTCCTTGTTGCCCTATACTTACCGTTGAACACACTCAGGTCCTTGCCTTCCCCCTTTCTGCTTCCACACCTTTGCTCCAGGCTGGAGCTGCCCCCTAGCCCCAAAGTCAACCAAGCTGAACATACCCTCCCTAGATACCAAAGTGCTTTGGTAGGACAGGACACTGGAGAGCAGGCATCACAACCATCAGGACCTGCCCTAGGGAAAGGCATTAGGGCAATAGTTCCCTTGTACCACCTCTACTAGATTCTCTGGGAATTTTTTGATTACTAACTCTGTTTCCTGAAAAAAAGCAGCACTTTTCTCCCATGGCTGTGGAAAATTGGCACTATTTGGCTTTTCTATTTCCAAAGCAGAATCTTGGCATATGCCAGGCTGGGTCACATGAGCGTAAAGGCAGTGTGGCTTATGGGAAATGCCAAGACCTGAAGTCAGAGCCCCTGGGCACCCACCTGACTCTGCAGCTCATCAGTGGTGTGAGTTGGAGTAAGTCACTTGTATTCCCTGAGCCCTAATTTCCCATGTTCAAAATGTGGATATTAATACTAAACTCACAAGAGTTTGGGGTAGGATTAAATGGGGCTACATACAGCACATAACAACAACAACAACAACAACATACCTGAGATAGGTATCTATCACACAGTGTCTGGAGATACACAGTGCCCTCTCTCCCTTTACTCCCCTCCCCTCCTCTGGCTTCTAGGTCCAGGACTTACAAGCCTTCTGCAGCCGCAAAGAGACTAACACAGTGCCCAGTGTGACCTCCTCACCATCCCATTGTTCCCTGCTCTTTGGTTCAGGGTGAAGATCCATCCATTCTCCTTCCTGCTCTCCCTGGAACAAGCAGAGAGCTCCTGCCCTATTTCCCCACCTTTAACCCTCACATCCCAGCAGGCAGGCTCCACACTCTGGGCTCTCTCCTTCCTCAACAACTCCTGTCCCAGTCCCTGCTCCTATCTCCAAAGTCGTCCTCAGCCTTCCCAAAGCCAGGGCCCTTCCTCTTTGAGCCTGGGTCACTAGGAATCACACACACACACATACACACACACATACACACACACTTTCCTTTTGAGCTGAAGCCAAACCCAGAAAGAAATGCAAAGTCCAAAGGAGAAAAATGGAGTCTATTTTTCATATTCTCCCAGGACCCAATGAACTTCAGGGTAATTAGACAGATATAGTGAGATGAATATGGGGCTCTTTTTTAATCCTAGGTCTATGTAATTGCCTCAGTTGGGAGAGTCATTAATAAAAGATTAATGGAAATAGCTTCTATAAAAACTGAATTACCCTGAGATGTGTTGCAACCTGCTGCCCAGAAATTCTTTAGGGAGTTGAGAGCTGTTAATAACTTCAGGTTGATGCTCTACCTTTACATAGCATGATGCCCCAGGCAGAGGGACTGTCTCCCCATTGCTGAGCCTTGAGCTCATTGTCAGAAGGAAAAACTGAGGTCAAGGTTAAACAACTAGTGTCTGTGGGGGCAGTCCTGTGCCTTCTAGGCCAGTAAGAGCTGGACAGGTGTCCTAATTATCTAAAATGCCCCTCAGCACCACCACCACCATCTCCATGGAAGGAAGCCAACAAAATCTCAGGCAGGAAAAAAAAAAAAAAAACCCCGACAGGAAGTACATTCCCTCAAATTCAGCAAAAGTTATCTTCAGGTAAGATCATACAGTTGACTTTGAGTTTTTGTTTTATTTTGTGCTATTATTCTGCTCTGAGCTTGCATTAATTTTATTAAGTGCTACTTTAAAGAATCTGGTACAGAGCATCTTTAAGCACACCTGATTATAAAAAGGTAGACAGGCTCATACTGCTCTCATTTTCAGGGTGAAAAATGAAGAGGGCAGAGAGCTTGAGGGCCTCAATGACCACAGGCCACTGGGCTAAGAGCAGAGACTCTTGTTATGCTTTTAAGATCTCTCTGGGCTGCATCTGCTGGAAGGACTCCAGACCCTCACTGCACAGTTCCACTGGGACTTCCCAGTCAAGCTTGCCATGACTATCATGACAGAGAATCGACAGCCAAGTACATTTGTAAAGCCAAGGACAGTGCTGCATCCACCTGAGGGACCTTAGGAACCGTAGTTAGAACAGGAAACCAGCCACTCAAAAGGTAAAAGAAAAAAAATGCATTACCGGACCAAAGGTAGAAACTGTATTTCAAGGTCATACAGAACTCTTCACTTTTTGAAGCTTCCAAGTTCTAATTTTACTTCCAGATGGTCAGGTAAAGCCAGAGGGTAGTGAATTGCTTTTCTTCTGGAAAGAAGTAACCACCAGCGTACTCCAGGTTTCACAAATTGCCTGCTATTACCTTAAATGGGAGCTCTGGTGGCATAGTGCCTAAGGCATTTGACTGCTAACCAGAAGGCTGACAGTTCAAACCCACCAGCCATTCCTCAGAAGGAAGGTTGGGCAATCTACTTCCATAGTGATACCGCCTCAGAAACCCAAGGAGGGGTTGCTATGAGTTGGATCTTATTTGACGGCAGTTGAGTTTTTGCTATTTTTATTACCTTAAATAATGAAATAAGGGAGGAAGAAAACAAAGATAACACACATACATACACATATATATGCACTTCCCCAGTTGTATTTTGAGTGCCTTCTGACCTCAGGGACTCATATTCCAGCATGATATCGGACAATGTTTCAGGGCTATCCATAAAGTTTTCCAGTAATATATCAGACAGTGCTTCACTGCTATTCATAAGATTTTTGCTGGCCAATTCTTTGAGAAGTGGATAGCTCCCCTCCTTCTTCCAAGTCTGTCTTAGTCTGGATATTCCACTGAAACCTGTCCACCATGGGTGATCCCACTGGTATTTGAAATACCAGTGGCATAGTCTCCAGCCTCACAGCAACATGCAAGTCACCACAGTATGACAAATGACAGATGAGTGGTGGACATATATACACACATACAAACATAACAAAACAAGGAAGAAAACTTTCATAACAACTCTCATCCTTGTTTCTGCAACTGGTCACAAGGTCGTAGCTGGTATTTAGAACTACTTTTTCTTCTACTATCTATTCCATACTCTCTTAATCTTCAGCAAGCAACTCAGCTGGTCATGGTTCTTTGCCTAGTGGGATGAGCCAAACCTTCATTTCTGAAGGGTGTGGGCCATTGGTAGTCCTGTCTGAATTGGGTTGTTGTAGTTTTCCATTGTCTTTAATCACAAGACGTGGTAGTACTAAGAAATGCCCTAAGTATGTATTCCAGACATGATCTTCTTTACCTCTGTTATGTAATAGCAGTCCAATTTCCCCTCGATAATCAGGATAATCACACCTGATGAGGAAAAACCCAAAGGGGTTAAGTGCCATTCTTAACTTTTAGTTCAGTGGAATCAATGTTGTGTGTCCTGGTGGGAGCATTCTTCCTTTTGGAACTAAGACCTCTAAACCAGCAAAGCATAGGGTTGTGGGCACGGGAAACAAACATTTTTATGAGTGGGTCACTAAGGGTAATTGTGAGTGATGTCACTCCTTTGATTCCTGGACCCATGAATCCTGGCTATGGGAGAAACAGTACTATATGTTGGACGCTGATTTAGAGCATATACAACCTCCTAGAGAATATTGCCCCTACCTTGTTAGGTATTGATGCCTAGCTGGCACCAAAATTGTGTCCTTAGAAGGTTATTCCATTGTTCTATTAAGCTAGCTTCTTTTTCAGAATGATGGGAAACATGGTAAGACCAGTGAATTCCATGAGCCAGGGCCCAATTCTACACTTCATTTGCTGGCACGTTAGTTTCTTGATCTGAAGTAATACTGAGTGGGGTACTGTGGTAGTAAATAAAGCATTCTGTCAGTCCACAGATGGTAGTTGTGACAGAAGCACTGCATGCAAGGAAGGCAAATTTGTATCCAGAGTAAGTGTCTGTCCCAGTAAGAACAAAACCCTACCTTTCCACAATGGAGGTGGCCCAATGTAGTCAATGGCCACCAGATTGCTGGCTGATCTCCCCGAGGAAAGGTGTCACTTCAGGGACTCAGTGTTGGTCTCTGCTGCTGGCCTAAATTCAGACTGTTTCCATGTTATGCTCCTTGCACAATTATCCCACATCCTTAATTGCCATTCCCATACATATTCCCCAGATTTCTGTTCATATACATTTGAAAATTAAAGTAGTTCTTCCAGAATGTATCATACTTCTTCATGAGTTACACTTTATATCTCACCTGCTGCGGCTTAAGTCTAGTTATAGGTCTATAAGCAAAAATGGGTGGGAGTAGGTCCTGAGGACATTCAGCAATGTCTTGCAAGGCAATTACCTCAGGAGGTTTCTCAGGCAAAGATTCCTCAGACAATACTGGATTAAACTCTTCAGATGTGGGTTAGAGGTCTGGGTCTACTGATATAAGTGATTCAGAAGAATTTAGGGGCTCAGTATCACCAGCTTCTACATTATCTGCCCATATGCCCCATCCCAGTTTTTAGGATCCTATTTCTTCTAAATCAATACCCTCACTTCAACCTCACCTTTCAAGGTTGGGAATTCAATTGGAATTATAATTCAGCCACTCCTAAGATAAGATTCTGGGTTTGGCCTTCAGAAATCTCAGCTCTGCTACTACAAGAAATAAGGCTTTCTTTCAGGGCACAAAGAGTAACCTGCAGGTCCTTTATGCAGCACTTGATGCCCAAGGTTGAGGGGCCTTCACCCAGCCCCTAGAGCTGGCACTCTGAATTTGGGCTTCTAACCTCCTAAACTGTAAGAAAACAAATTCCTGTTTGTCAAATCTATCCACTTGTGGCATTTCTGTTAAAGTAGTACCAGAGAACTGAGATAGAATTTGGTACCTAGAAAGTGGGGTGCTGCTCTAACAAATACCTAAAATGTGGAAGCAAAGGTAGAGTTCATCCTTGGGCCCAAGATCCCTGTGCTGAGATCACAGCACAGAGACAGAGGCAGCAAAGCTGCGAGACTGGCACAAGACAGAGTGATGGGTTTGCCAGCCCACAGAGTGAGAAAGTTGAATACCTTTGGGCAAGAGGCTTCCTTGCAGAGTGGGTTGCTTTCAGGCACTAATTGGTAGAAGAGGCTGGCACGAGACAGAGTGGCAGGCTTGCCACCCCACGGAGTGAAAGCTGAGTACCTTTGGCCAAGAAGTTTCCTGGTGGAGTGGGTTGCCTTCAGTCATTAATTGGTAGAAATGAAAAGACAAGGAAGATGAAAAGCAGAGATGCCTCAGTCTCAAAGGGGTAGGGCAATGGCCTCTGGTGTTTCAAAGGGTGGAACTGCCACAGCCCTCTAGTTTTCAAAGGGATCTTCACCAACTGAGTGCTGGATTGTGGGGTTGCCATACATGAGTGCCAGTGTGATGGGGCTTTATCTGTTGCCCAAAAGTGAGGGGTCATGGCTGTCATGCCCAAGGGGCAGAAAGACAGATCCTGCCCAAAAAGGGGGAGAGGTTACCACTCAGATGAACTGGGAGAATCTGGCCATCCAATGAAGGAGATCTGTACAAGTGCAAAGTTGACAAGGTGTGGAATGTGGTAATGTTGCATGTCAACTTGGCTGGACTGTGGTTCTAAGTGGTTTGACAGTTGAATGTAGTTATTCCCCATGATGAGATTGAAATCACCTCTAAGGTGGACTCTGCTGTGAGCAGCTAAGTAGTTGAAGGAGTGTTACCTTCAGAGTGTGGCCTATTTCCAGTATACATGGAGAAGGTTTGGGAAAGATCTCAAGCTTTTTGGCACATTTTGGATGCTACGTTTGACTAAGTCTTCAGCTCCAGTTTCTGGACTTGAACCAGTGGCCTGCCATGCTGTCTACCGTCTTGGGATTGTGTCATTTTACTTGCTGATCTTCATCAGTGTCAGCAGCCAGTAGCTGTGTGAGTTAAAAGAAGCCTCCAGCTCTAGTGGGCCTGGAACAAGAAGCAGAGTTGAAGCACACAGTCAAGGAGCCTTTACCCAGCCCCTAGAGGTGGCACTGAATTCAGAACTTCTAGCTCCCTAAACTGTGAAAGATAAATTCCTGTTTGTTAAAGCCATCCATTTGTGATATTGTGTTGTAGCAGCACTAGAGAACTGAGACAGTCCAGTATCTGCCAAACCACTGAATCATAGCCTAGACAAGTTAACACATAACATTAATTACCATACCTTAGTTTAATGTCCAACTTTTATTTATTCAAAACCCAGTCCTGGGCCTCCATTAGGCTTTCTATACTGTGTACATGCAAATGTTTTTCCTCATCCTGGAAAATTGTCTTTGTTTTGTCTTTGTCCTGACTAAGCTTGATAAAAGGTCTCTATACAATATGTTTGAATCTGGTTTCTTCCCCCCCCCCCCTTTTACAAATGGCATAGTCTGTGGCTTGATTCAAAGCCATCTTTCTCTGTAGGAGTCCTGGGAGTCAAGGACTGGAACAGGTGTCAGAGAAGGAGTTTCTTTATCCCACTATCTTCACGAAGCCCAGGAACCCTGTGAGGTAAGCACTCTTGGATTTTGAGCCTCATGTTTCAGTGTGGCTCTCCTAGACCTTCAAGTCTTGCTGTGTGGCAGAAGAGTGGATGACCAAACTATGGTACACGCACGTAATAGAATGCTATGCAGTACTAAATCATGGGAGAAGGAAGGGCTGCTTATGCACAGGGAGATAGCTCAAGTGGCAGGAGAGTATGGAGGGATGGACACTGGGAAGAGGTAACTATGGGGAGAAAATGGGAGGGGAGCTGTTGCATTGTGGTAAACTGTGGTCAATGACATGAGACAAAGTATATGTGAACTGCTGTATGGAAAGTGAATTTGCTCTGTAAATCTTCACCCAAATCACAATTAAAAAAAAAAAAAAGAATAATGTAGAGCCTGCAAAACATCGCATAATATGGATGAACTTAGAGGACATTACGCTGAGTGAAATAAGTCAATCACAGAAGGACAAATATAGTATTAGTTCATTGTTGTGGAGGGTCAAGGAAAGGTTTATACATGGAGGGAAACTTTCTTTGTTGGTTGCCAGAGGTGGGAGGCAAAGGGAGGGAATACTGCAAAAAAAAAAAAAAAATCATTGACCTATGTCACTTTAGTTTTGTGTATTTTACTGTACATAAATTATATTTCAATAAAATGCATTAAAAAAAAGTCTTTCTGTGTGTGTGTGGTTTTTTGTTTTTTTTGTTTTTTTTTTCCTTCTATGTGAGAACTCTTAATGCTTCCTATTTGCATATGTTTAGAGACCATATTTTAGCACCTCTAGAAGTATTTGGTTGTATCTACAGTCTTAAAATTTTCAAGAAAAATTATACACATGCTGAACTCTGGCCTAATAAGTTTTCCCTTTTTTTTTTTTGGCCTAGTAAGTTTTTCTTTGACATTTTCTGTTTTCCTTTTTTTTTCTCTCTCTCCCCCGCTCTTCCTGTCCCTCTCTCCCTCCCTCTTTCTTTCTTTCTCTTCCTTCCTTCCTTTCCTTCTCTCTCTCCCCCTCTCCCTCCTTCCCTCACCCCGTCCCTCCCTCCCTCTTTCCTCATCTCTTGCAAGGATCTTGTTTTTCCCTCACTGGTGGCAGAGATGTGAGGTTCTGGTTCTGTCTCTTATCAGATTGTTTGTCTCCTCTGGTGGCAACAGTATGAGATTCTGACTAAACATTTCTATTTGTTTTATTTGTAAGCACTTGGTCTGCTTCCTTGCATGTTTGATCTGGAACTCTGTTTTGATAACCTAGGTTTATGCCTTTTGGTAAGAAGTTCTAAACCAAATACAATAATATTTCACTGTTGCTAAATGCTGCTGTTTGATTGTGTATGTCTGTGTGTGTGTGCATGTATTGGGTAGAATCAACAAATCTTGCAAGAAATTTGCAGGGGGAATGGGCAACACCTGGCCTATTTTGTAGAAACTTTGAAATACATGTTGTTAATTGATAAAATGGAGAATGCCATGTCTAAAGGTCAGGCTGGACCCCTCTCAAGTACATCAGTGGCTAAATATGTTAGCATTATGAGCACCGTTACTATTTTATACAATGAACATTTGTATGCAATTACCAAGGAATTCTTTAGAAAGTCGGTGGTCACTTTTGGGACGAGGTTCTCAGACTAGATCTAAGAGAGATCTCTGGTAATTTTAAGATCAGTCGGCCTACCTGAAACAGCTTGAAATTACATAGCTGCTTGTGTATATGTGTGTGTTGCCTAGTTTTATGTTGTGTTGTTTCAACAATGTTATGCTGTTGTTTGTCAAAAAATGGAACAGCATAAGGAAAAGCAGAGGCAGAGACCTAAGTCTGTTTAAACAGACTTCAGTGACCAAGTGAATATATGATTCTCAGTTGAGATGGCATTCACTGGGACGAAATCTGTGGTGGGTCACCCAGAAGAGTGGATGAGACTCTGTCTTGAGGACTTGGGTTCTAATCTAAAGAGAGCATTCAATGTGGATTTCCTTTATATCTTTCTCCGTGTATCACCATGTAGTTGCCCTAAGCCTCAGCTCCAGATAAAACTGCTTCTTGTAATTATCTTATGAATTAGGTTTTCAGTAGCTACTCTAAGAAACTTTAAAACAAATTAGTTCTTTCAACAGTGCATTGGG
>NW_006921785.1:5185522-5186573 GCF_000298275.1 Orycteropus afer afer
TATCACTACAGAAGTAGATTGCCCCATCTTCCTTCCGAGGAGTGGCTGGTGGGTTTGAACTGCCAGCCTTCTGGTTAGCAGTCAAGTGCCTTAGGCAATAAGAGGGTTTTTTATTTGTTTGTTTTTAACAAGGCCTTAAAAAGAAACAAATTATTCTTTCTAAGAAAATCTCATGAAGCACGCAAAAGATAGGATTATGAAAATATATACAATGTTTACCTCTGGATGATACTATTAAATTAATAATATTTGTTCAGGGAGCTTGCTCTGATTTGGTCTAATGATAAATACTTATGAATTAGATAGTCCCAGTATTACAAAAAATTAATGAAATGAATTCATTTTGACAAAAGTGTTTTGTGTTTATGACAACCTTGAAGGTGAAATCTCTCCAAGTAATTTAAGTTGAATATTATAGAATGTTTTGTTTAAAGACAGAGATCATTTGTCTTAAAGTGAAATTGGTTTTTGTGTCTTTAACATGTAAATGAACAAGGATGATCTATTCTTGTCTTTGAATATAAGCTGAAAGTTGGGAGGGAAAGGCAAGATCAGGCTTCTTTGGCCATAGTCTCTGAGGTCATTATAGCTTTAGGGAAGCTTTTAAAGGATCCCTATCAAAATCGGTGTAGACTTTTTCAGACAAAAGGAAATAAGAAAATATGTTGATAAAACATTAAACATAATTAAAGAACAAAGGGAAACATGGTTAAAGAGTTAAAAGAATTAAGAAAAACATTGGACAAACAAAATGAGGATCTAAAATAAGAGATATTGTTCCTGAAAAGAACAGTAACTGAAATGAGAAACACAATAGAAAGACTTATGAGCAGATTTAATCAGGCAGAAGAAAGAATTAGAGGATAAGATAGTTAAAATTATAGACACTGAAGAGCAAGAGTGGAGTGTGTGTATATATGAGCTCTGGTAGCGCAGTGCCTAAGACACTTGACTGCTAGTCAAGTGTTTGAACCACTAGGTTGGGCAATCTAGTTCTGTAGTGATACTGCACTGTCTTGGAAACCCAAGAAGTTGGGAGTCACTATGAGTC
>NW_006921785.1:5186812-5196720 GCF_000298275.1 Orycteropus afer afer
CTTCTTCTGACTCATGAAGCTGCAGGGGCTAATGACCCAAGATCAGCAGGCAATATGGTAGGCCACTGGTTCAAGTCCAAAGAACCAGAGGTCAGATGATGATGAGCCAGATGTAGGATCCAGATTGAGCAAAAAGCCAGAAAACTTTACCAGGACATCCATATATATTGGAAGCAACCCACACCCCTGAGGAAACTCCCTGTAAACTGAACTGTGATGGTTAATGTTATATGTCAACTTGGCTAGGCCATGAGTCTCGGTATTATGTAATTATCCTCCATTTTTTCATCTGATATAAGGGAAGTTTCCTTGGAAATCTGGCCTGATATATATGGATGGTCTGGCAAAGCTTGCTCTCTGTCAATCCTGCATCCAACTCATTATCAACTGACCTCCAATTCTTGAAACATGAGCCAACAGCCTTCCACTTGACCTACAGATTTTGGGATTTCCTAGCTCCCACCACTCAGTGAGCCAACAGCCTGCTATCTGACCTGCCAATTTGGGGTTCATCATCTCCTGCAGCCACATGAATGATGAGAAGACTCCAGCCTGATACCTGACCCACAGATTTGAGACTTGCCAGTCTCCACAATTGCATGAACTATTTCTCTAAATATAATTGGTATATATATGGGAGCTCTGGTGGCATAGTGCCTAAGGCATTAGACTGCTAACCAAAAGGCTGGCAGTTCAAACCCACCAGCCACTCCTCGGAAAGAAGATGGGGCAATTATATATCTTACTGGTTTTGCTCCTCTTGAGAACCAAAGGATCCACTGGACACCTACATTCCAGCCTCCAGTCTGAGAAGTCCACATGGTTTTATACCTGCCTCAGCAATAGGAAAATGACTACATTTCACCAACTGTCATCAAAATCAGTGAAGTTCTTGAAGATTCTACTGTCCAAGGACTGAAAACCTCAGAGGTAGAGAGTCCTACAGGACCCCAATCAAAGGTTGACTGTTAGGTAGCTTTTTAGGCAACCAACCAAACCATTTGCCATGGAGTCAATTAACTCATGTGTGTTAGAGTAGAACTGTGCTCCAATGCTGATTCAATGCCTGATCCTTCAGAAGATCACCAGGCCTTTCTTTAGGACACCTTTAGCTTATTCAAACTGCAACCTCTCAGCCAGCAGCCTAGGGCATTAATTTTTGCACCCAGAAGACCCTTTTGTAGCAAATACAGTCTGACTTGTTTTTAATAGTGCTGTGAATAAAGGAGGGAAGAATTTCTTCCCTCTAAGTGCTGGCCCTCCCACTTCTCAGGCTACAGCTCTCTATATGAATTTATGATAATGCTGCTGTTTGAAGTTTGCAAATGAGGCCAAGGGGCTGATTCACTGCTGCCTGGGTGTCAACAGAGGAGAGAAGCTGTCATCTCAATTTTTCTCTCAATATCTCTCAAGTATTACTGTAAGACATCTTCCACACCCCCTTCCTCTGGATGGTGGAATTGAGCTGCCACTGCTTTGACACATCAATGCAGAGCACCAGCACACTTCAGGGTCTAGAGGACATAGCCAATGAGCTTATTTAGAAGAAGTTATTTTTTCAAATACCCATGTTCTGCCTCCTTGTGATGCGGATTATACCTTCTCTCAGCTTTGGATATAAGGTATTTGGAGCATGTTAACCCGACTGATAATGCAAAGATAATCCTTTAGGAGAAGCCAGAATGATAACATGAGGTAATTATTTCAAACAAAGATGGTTTCACAAGGCTGCATGGGAAGACTTGGAAATGGCCTCTTGTGGATTTTGGTGTTTTGGTGACAAGGCAGAAAGAGAAATGGCAGGAACAGGACACCTGGTGGAGGTCCAGGCTCTACCCCCAGTTCACAGAGGGACCCCCAACACATTATTCCTCCCGTCTTCATCTCATTCTGTGTAATTTAAGGAGCTTCATCAGATGGTCTCTTCTAGTTTAATATCCATGACCATTAATTGATTTTCATTTTGTTAAATGCTCTGGTTTAAATTAATATGATCTTGGTAGCTTATAAAAAATAAATTTGGCTCAAGATTTTAAAAACTTAAGTGAACAAATTGAAAAGAAAGGAAAAGTAAAGTTGGGAAACTGAAATAAAATTAGACACCAAGCTGCATAATAAGGCACTATATACGTTGCTACAGGTCGGGCCAATACTCTATCTCTGAGCTTCCTAGTAGTCATAGTAAGGAGGAAGTTGCAATCAGTTTACTAACCTGATAGCATAGATAAAGTAAAGATAAACCAGTTGTTTAGGAAAAACTCAACTCTTGCTGGTGCTAAGACCTAAGAAAAATTTCTCACTTAGATCTTCAAAAAGAGGGCACACTGTTGTGTTACAAGCAAACTCTCAACACTGTCCTTTTAGGAAGCACTTTTACCTTCTTACAAGGTCCCCCAGTGTTGGCTGGTGACATAATGCAAAAGTCTTTTGGTGAGCTCAATTTGACTTGGTCCAAAACCTGTAGTCCACATCTGAAATTCTCTGATGGGAATAATAGCAGAATAACTAGGACTGTATTTCTCAAACACTGCCTCAGGGAGTCCCCAAGACATAGTCTTCATCTGACAAACAACACTGACTTCAAGCAGTACTTTTCAATAATTTTCATGAAAATTCCAGTCAAGTTAGAAGGAAATAAATGCACATGCCCCAGGGTCTCGTGGGCCAACAAGTCATCCTCCCTCAGTGCTAATCTAGTGTTAATCGAACGGCACACCGTTGTTCCTTGCCTACTGCCCTCCTTCCCACCTCCACCTCTGCTGCTGTCCCTGCTACTCAAAAAACCAAACTCACTGCCGTCAAGTCAGATCTGACTCATAGTGAACCCTCCTTGGGTTTCCAAGGCAGTATCACTATGAAAGTAAGATTGCCCCATCTTCCTTCCAAGGAGTGGGTGGTGAATTTGAACTGCCAGCCTTGTGGTTAGCAGTCAAATGCCTTAGGCACTATGCCACCAGAGCTCCCCTTCCCTCCTACTCAGGGGCAATGAAAAGCCCAAAGCAAGCCAATATTGGTCCTCATGATGTAGCTTTTCATAGCTCCTCATTGCCCCACTGAGTAAGGCTCAAGCCCTCAGGATGCTGCTCAAGGCTCTGGGTGAGTGATCTCTCTTCCCACCACAAGCCTTCTCCTCTGGCCTCAACAATAATACTTCCCTTTCCTCCCCTACCTCCAAACCACGCCCCCAACACTCTGGTCAGCCCAGTTGCCTTTGTGCAGACAGGTCCCAGCCTCTGCATGTTCTCTCTCTACCTCTGTCCCCTTCCAGGTTCCTCTCCTGCCATTTATCTCATCCTCCAAGGCCCAGCCCAACAACCACCAAAGCTAAGCCTTCCCTGTTCTCCAGGAGCTGTAACTCCCCTCTCTCTTATAGCACTTGGTCAAGACCACATTGATTGACATAGCTCTTGTTACTGAGCTCTGTCTGGGCCAGGTGCCAGCCAGCCTCTGGGGACAAGGAGAGAAAAGCCTTCAGCCCATAATAGGGTTTGAGTTTGTTAAGTTTAGGTCTGTCTTCCCAACTTGACTAGGGGCTGCTTGAGGGCAAAGCCTCAGGTCACAAGTCTCAGTCTTCCTGGGGCTCAACCCTCAACCTATATCTGCATCTGAGGTTCAGCAAGTGTCTGCAAAATTCACCTGCTGAGGGGTTGCACGATGTGTACGGATACCTCAGGGATAGTTTGCCCCTTGAGTGGGTTGGGAGCCTGCAAGCAGGCAAGCCCAGGAGCTGGATAATCTGGGGAGGGCAGGGACTTCTAATGCTTTTGTTGCAGCAGGTTTGGACTAGACAGTGGCCAAAGGCCAGAGTGGGAGGGTGGTGGTCTCCCCAGAGATAAGCACCTGAAACACTGTGCTTATTGATATTTCTTGCTACACCTGTTTATTTAACCAAAGCATTCTGATCACAATGACCATCAAAGCTTGTTGACATATTTGAAAGTCTGCATTCATGCAACTCAGGCTTCAGCCTACCATCCACCAGCTGTGCCATGTATTAATTAAAACATGGCTGAGGTAAGCCGGGCTAATCCTCTGGGGGCAAGGTGGGGCTTATTTTTCAAAGAGATACAGTTTCAGTTCACAGGGTGTACTAGTTTGCTTTTCAGAGTTGCAAATGGGCATTTGTTGTACACCCAGTGGGCCTTTTCTGTAGCATGGTTCCTATGCACCCCCAAGTACTGAGGTAGCTGAGCAGGAATGTGTAGTGTGTGTGTACATGTGACAGACATGCATCACATGTTAGTGCTTGTTCATGTGGGTGTCTGTTCAACTGACAGGTCCCAGCATTCAGTGGCGCACCTGCCTACAGTGAATGCACTTGGCAGATGAAGTTCTATTGTTTTGTGTTGTGACCAAGTTCCATTTGCTGTTGGTTGTACATCAAGTGCAAAGGAAGTTGTAACATTCACATCAGTCCAGAGAGAGAGAGAGAGAGAGAGAGAGAGAGAGAGGGAAACTTTGTGTTTCTGCTGGAGTTCTTATGATGATAATTGCTAGGACTTTGTAATCTCCCTCAAAAACAAACTGCCAGGCTAGGAATACTTTGATTATCACCAGTTCCTCATGGAAGGGCTCAGTGGATTCTTCTTATGCAAGTTATTTGACTCCTTCTGAATGGTAGCTTGGGACCTCTATTGCACAACTACATGGGGGGGGGAGGCTTTGACATGAAATGTAGCCCCTTGAAATGCAGGGGTCCTAATAGAAGGAGCCCAGGAATGGCAATTGGAAGCTCTGGAGACTGGGGTCTAGCCCCTGACCCATTGTGTGATCTTAGAAAATTACCCCTTGTTTTCTCTTTTGCAAGATGAAAGGGTCACATTGTCATTTCTAAGGTCCCTTCGATCTCAAAATGGAGCTGTTCCATTGATTTTGGTGAGAAGCATAGATTCCTAAAAAATGTCAGACTTCTAAAATATGGGTATGACATGAAAAAGCATGAGAGGAATATAGCAAGGAAAAGAGGATGGGAGGGTGGGATGTCAAAGGGTTGGAGGATGGCTAGATCAGGGTGTTAATTCCACCCATCTTACATCTGCCTCTTCAAATCTCACTTTCCTAAAGCAAACATGAACTACTGTTCAGTGAGACTTGAAACCTTAACCTTGAACACAGGAGAAGAGTATAATGGTTTTTTTACTATGTAATTGCCTTGGTTTTCCAGTGCTGCTATAACAGAAACACCGCACGTGACTGGTTTTAACAAACAGAAATTCATTCTCTTACATTTTAGGAGGTTAGAAGTCCATATTCAGAGTGCTGGCCCAAGGGGCTGGGTGAAAGCTCCTAGACCTTGGGCTCTAACTCTGCCTCTTGTTCCAGGCCCACCGGGGCTGGAAGTATCTCCTAACGCAGACAGCTGCTGGCTGCTGAAGCTGATTAATCCAAAGTTAGCAGGTAAAATGGCACAATCCCAAGATAAGCAGGCAACACAACAGGCCACTGGTTCAAATCCAGGAACAATCCAAAGATCGCCAGGCAACATGGCAGGCCACTGGTTCAAATCCAGGAACTAGAGATGAAAACTCAGCCAAATGAAGGATCCAGATGTGCCAAAAAGCTAGAGACCTTCCTCAAAGCTCCTCCATATATACTGGAAGCAGGCCAAGCCCCAAAAGCAACTCCCTTTCCACTGATTAATGTCTCATAGCAGATTCCACTATGGTGGTGATTACAATCTCATTACGGTGAATAACTACATCCAGCTGCTAAGCCAAGCTGACACACAACCTAGACCACATATGGTTTATATGACCACATAAACTTTGAGAAGTCAGTTAACCTCTCCTTGCATCTGTTTCCTCATCTTTAAATGGAGTTAATAAAGTACTTCCTCAAAGGGTCCCTGTAAGGATTAAATGAGACAATACAATGCACATGACACAGTGTCTAACACAATGAAAGGACTGAATGGCTGTGAAATTACTCTAAGTGAAGGAATAAAGTTTGATCACAGCTTGCTTGAGCCTATCCAACCAGAGAGTTTGGCACCAAACTCTGCAGGTCCTAAGCCTGGACTCTTGCATCAAAGCTATGGCTTCCTCTCCCATTTACTCTGTAGAATCACTCAAAAACTATTTTATCCCTGAGAGATGCAGTTTAGTATTTCTATGGGATTTTCCCTCTTGTCTCCAGGAGTCCTCACTTCCATCTTCCCAGGAGAGAAGACTATTCCAGCACATCACCTCCTTTGATTGTATAAGGAACTGTGCACAGCATTGCCTTGTTGAGGCCATAAAGCTTAGTCAGAATAAGCATCTCAGCAGGTTCTGCAACCCAAACACCATTGCCTTCATGTTGGCAATTCACAGCAAGTGTGGTGTTTGTGTGTTTCACTGGATTACAGAAAACTTTTCAGCACCAGCCAGGGGGTCCTGGCTTCCCCCTTGAGCCTTTTTCTGTGTCCAGAATTTGGTGGCAGGGCCACCCACATGCACTCATGTAGGTAGTACTCATTATGGTCTGTGTGAGAGGCGCCACCCCTGAAACTGTGCAGTGTAAAACCTCAGCAGATTTACACAATGTTCCTGTCCCCAAACCCCATGGTAATTTATTTCACACTCCTTCAAGTAATTTAAAGGCCTAAGGAACAGCTAAGTAGTCCCAGTGATGCAGTGATTAAGCACTCAGCTGCTACATCAAAGGTCAGTTGGTTGAACCCATGAGCCATTCCATGGGAGAAAGATGAGGCAGTCTACTTTGGTAAAGATTTACAGCATTAGAAACCCTATGGGTCAGTTCTACTCTGTCCTACAGGGTCACTATGAGGCAGAATTGACTTGATAATGGTGGGTTTGATTTTTGGTTTTAAGGAACAGCTGGACAGGCATTGGGCAAGAGCAGTTCAAAGTAGTTCCAGGCATGCTCTTTTGAAACAGTCTGCCATTTGAAATGATATTCTAAGAATAAGAATATCAATCTCCATCCCACCCAATTAGGAAAGGGAAAAGCTAGAGGAAAGGACACAGCAGGAGAAGCTCTAAAATAAGCACTCAGCCAGTCCCTTTCTGGGGGCCTGCCCCCTGGACTTCAGGCTACAGGCAGGTCTGCCATCAGCTCAGCACAGAAGCCACATTCTCTGAGATGCTTTATGGGCATGAGTGTGCAGGCAGGTGCCAAGAAGGGAGCCTTACACTAAAGGCAGCTGCACACCATTCATTCCAAATAGTCTGACAAATTTGGCCTAAGCATTGCCAGGGTTTTGCCCAAGAAAATAGGCCTTTCCTTCCCTACTCTGTGTTTAATGAGTCACTTTTCACATTTGAATTTGTGTAGCAATTGAGAAGTGGTGGTGCATTTATTCTTAATAATGTTACTGAAAAATACCAGTAATTACATAATGACTACAGAAAATCACATTTATGGATGTGAAGAGAGGAATGATTTTTATTTCATTTCCTCAATGAATATGCAATTATGTGCTATGAAAGCACCTTCCTGACTCATAAAATGACCACTTTTTGTCCTTGTGAGAAGAGATTTGTGCTCATTTGTGCAGTCAGGTAGCCCAAGATATTTTGGGGTAAGCTATCCTCCCTGGTGCTCCCAGATAACACTGCTCTATCCTAAGCTGGCTATTGCAATCAGATCTGTCCCCACATGCCCTAGTGTTGTACAGAAAGAAGCAGGGAGAGAATATTTAGCATTGCGTATGAGCACAGTGCCTAAGGCACTTGACTGCTAACCAGAAGGCTGGCGGTTCAAACCCACCAGCCACTCCTCGGAAGGAAGGTTGGGCAATCCTACTTCTGTAGTGATACTGCCTTGGAAACCCAAGGAGGGGTCGCTATGAGTCAGGGCCGACTTGACGGCACATAACAACAACAACAACATGATACCCACACACCCCTTCTGAAGGAGAGAAGCCCACCACCCTCCCAGATCCAAAACCAATGATGCTCCCTCCAGCAAGGTACCTTCCTTGGTGGCCCAAACTAAGCTCTGCTCCATTTTTAAAAGGAGGAAGAGGAGTCCTAAGGGATCCTAAGGCAGGAATTCTGTGTTTGCCTCCTCATCCTGGGTCCATATCTACAGTGCATTGCCCAGCCCCTCCCCTTGCAAAAGATGACTGAGTTCTAGCTGATGGAATTTTGGTATAAATGCTAAGGGCCAGTTGCAATCCTGGCAATTGTTACACAAATCACCCACATGCAGTGAGGAGTGTAAGAAAGGGGAGCCCGTTGAAAGAAGGAGACATACGCTGAATGACTATGTGGAGCTGAGGGGCACCCACCCTGCAGAAGACTGAGTCCTGAGTAAGAAATAAATTCTTACTGTGTTAAAGCCACTGACCTTTGGGATTATGGGTTACAGTTGCTAGGCTCACCTGACTAATAAAGCTGTAGAGATAAAGACCTGGGTGTGCCAGGCCCAGAATGTTCACAGAGGACATCTCTCTGAGATATAACTACAGGAAAAACCAATAAGCCGCCAAAATGCCTAATTTCCCACTTGTAACATCTCTTTCTTTCTTTTACTGTTAACCTGGTGCCTTCCACCTGCTCCTCACTGGACCCAAACTCCCTCACACTAAGTTTTAGTGACTCTATGGCCCCAGGTAAGCTTGCATTTGCAAAGAGGTTGCTGGATAGGGCAATGTTCAACTCAAAAGCAGAACGCCCTGAGCACACAATCTTCAGCCTATGAGGTAGGTCACTGAAGGGATAATTCAGGGAAATGAGTCCTTCACAGCCCTCTCAAACCATGCTAGCCTCAGACTCAGATGAGAAGATCAGACTATAAGGTCCCCGGAGGACCATCTGACCTAAGCCTCATGTAGATGCATTCTCTGCACCTTGTTCCTGAGTACCCTATGTGCGCTATCATCCAACCTCTACCAACATGTCCACACCAGCAGTGTATTTGTCATGTATCTGCATGTAGCACCCCAAGCAGCCTGGGCAAAGCCTCCTCTGGGGGCATCATTTGTCTATCAGTGTGGTAGTTATGTTTGTGTGAGTAGCTGGGCAGCTGGTGGTAGCTATTCCCCATGATGAGACTGGCAATCAACTCTATGGTAGGATCTACCACAAGCAGCTGAGTAGCTGCCTTTGGGATGTGGTCTGCTTCTTGTATATAAGAAGAAGCCTTGGGAGTGGTCACTAGCCTATGGCACGCTGGGACCCTGCATGTAGCTGTGTCATTGTTCGGCAGCCTGCTATGCTCTGTTGACCTTGGGACTTACGATGGACTTAAGTTAATGGCCCGCTGTGTGGTTTGGTAACATCAGGACTGTGCCTTTTTACTTGTCAACCTTGGGCTTGTCAGCCTCAGCAGTGAGCAGCTGTCTGAGTGAAGAAAAGCCTCTAGCTTCAGTGGCCATGGAGCTGGAGGCAGAGCTGAAGCCCAAGGCTGAGGGGCTTTCACCCAGCCCTTAGAGCCAGGCACTTTGAACTTGGACTTAAAGCCTCCAAATTGTAAGAATAAACTCCTGTTTGTTGAGGCCATCCCATTTCTGGTATATTTCTTGTCAGAGTGGCATTAGGTAACCAGAACAATCAGTTTGTAGTACTGTGGTGGCTTGACTGTTGCTCTGAGGTTGAAAGCTATGCCACTGGTATTTCAAATACCAGTATGTCACCCATGGTGGACAGGTTTCAATGGAGCTTCCAGACTAGGACAGACTTGGAAGAAGAAAGGGGCTATCTACTTCTCAAAGAATTGGTCAGTGAAAACCATATGAATAGTAGTAGATATACTACTGGCAAACTTTATGAATAGCCCTGAAACATTGTCTGATATAGTGCCGGAAGATGAGCCCTTCAGGTCAGAAGGCACTCAAAATATAACTGGAGAAGAGTTGCCTCCTCAGAGTAGAGCTGATCTTAATGATGTGGATGGAGTAAAGCTTTCAAGACCTCCATTTGCTGATGTAACGTGACTCAAAATGAGAAGAAACAGGTGCAAAC
>NW_006921785.1:5198520-5201319 GCF_000298275.1 Orycteropus afer afer
AAGATAATTCAAAGATGGCTACAGCCGTATATTGACAGAGAACTTTTAGAAATGCAAGCTGGATTCAGAAGAGGATGTGGAATGAGAGGTGTCATTGCTGATGTCAAATGGATCTTGACTGAAAGCAAAGAATACCAGAAAGTTGTTTACTTGTGTTTTATTGACTATGCAAAACCATTCAATTTTGTGAATCATAACAAATTTTGGATAACATTGAGAAGAATGGGAATTCCAGAACACTTAATTGTGCTCATGAGGAACCTATACATAGACCAGGAGCCTGTTGTTCAAACAGAACAAGGGGATACTGAATGGTTTAAAATCATGAAGGGAGTGCATCAGGGTTGTATCCTTTCACCATACTTATTCAATCTGTATGTTGAGCAAATAATCTGAAGAGCTGGACTATATGAAGAAGAAGGTGGCATCAGGATTGGAGGAAGACTCATTAACAACATGTGATGTGCAGATAACACAACTTTGCTTGCTGAAGGTGAGGATGACTTGAAACACTTACTGATGAAAATTAAAGACTTCAGTCTGCAGTATGGATTACATCTCAGTATAAAGAAAACAAAAATCCTCACAACTGGGCCAATAAGCAGCATCATGATAAATGGAGAAAAGATTGAAGTTGTCAAAGATTTCATATTACTCGGTTCTACAGTCAACACCAATGGAAGCAGCAGTTAAGACATCAGACTCCGTATTGCACTGGGCAAAATTCATCATGAAAAATCTTTAGTCTCGTGGACTTTCCCTTCATAACACTTGATATGTATGGTTAATTTAAAGTGCTGAAGAGCAAAGATGTCTCTTTGAAGACTAAGGTGTGCCTAAGTCAAGCCATGGTATTTTCAATTGTCTCATATGCATGTGAGAGCACCACCCTTCCATCTTGGGCTTACACTTCCTGGTCTCTTGGTACATGTACCCTGGGGGTTGTGAGAATTTCTGATGCCAGTAGAGAGGGCTTGGGAGGGTGATTTGCACCCTTAGGCTCTGCCTGCCCTCACACACACTCCCGGCAGGGAGCATGGCATTGTCTGAACAAAGCAGTGCATGCCACGAGCAGTGATACAGCTGATGGAAACAAGCAGCAGGAGGCCAGGATGATGAGGGCTCCCAGGCACAAGGCTACCTCCCTGCCTGGCCAGAACTGGGCCATCATCCTGCCTCCTCTTTGGATCTGCCAGGCATGAATGGTCCCCTAAGTCCCCTAAGCAGTCCCCTAAGTGCCTGGATGAAGGGTTGTAGCCCTAAATGGTGCTTTTTGCCCTGGGATGGCCTCAGGGTGTATGAGCTGGTCATTCAGCATGGGGGTCATCCTGACAGCCCAGCCCCAAGGTTCATGCCCTGTGGTTAGCTCTGAGGTCCCTGCAACCCAGACAAGATGGCCTTTCTTTCCCATTCCCCTAAAACATTCTGTTTTAGAGTCCAGTATTGTATTTCCAGCTTCACATATACATTTGCTATTGAGAAAGAGTAATTAAGGGTGATGGAAACATTTTGGAAATAAATCATAGTGATGGTTGTACACATTAGAAATGTTAAAATGCATATGCTTTGTGATATGTATATGTACACACACACATATACGCACACATTTACCACAATTTTAAAAAAATGAAATCAAATTGACAAACAGCAATTAGACAGGAAACTTAGGGGACAGTGAGTTTATGTTAATTAGGGAGGAACTCTTCAGAAAAGGAGAGTGAGAATGGTTGCGCAACTCACAGAATATAAACAATGACTCTGAATTGTGTCTGTAGAAATTATTAAATTGATGTACGGTCTCCTTGTGTATATTCTCAACAAAAATTAAAATAATTTAAAAAAAAAGAAAGTAAAAGAAGCAAAAACAAAGGATGGTTTGGGCAGCTATAAATAGTTCTGACCCATATTCAACCATCAGCCACCTCAAATCATTTTCGAAGAGATCATAAAATCTTGGAGATCCTTCTAAAAAAAACAAAACAAACTTTAAAAAAAGAGAGGAAGTTACTTTTCACCTCATCCAGCATTGGCCTATGGTCCATGTGACATTCAAAGCTGTCCTGATTGTTACAAAATTCATCATGAAAAATCTTTAGTCTCGTGGACTTTCCCTTCATAACACTTGATATGTATGGTTAATTGGTTCTAAAAAGCTGATTCTAAAACATATAGGGAAAACAAATACAGGAGCCAAAGCAATTTGGGATAAAGGAGAGCAAATTTGGAGGATGTACAGCCCCTGATTTCAAGACCTACTCTAGCTTGATAGTGAGTGTGGTCCTAGTGAAAAACTAGACTGAAATCAATGGGGCAAATAGAGAACCTAGAAAGAGGCCCACACATAAATGGTCAATTTGATTTCTGACAAAGGGGCCGGAATTTTGTAATACATATCACTACTATAATCTAAAATTATTTGTCTAAGTATTTGATAAATATGTGTCCCCCCTTCTAGGCTGTATGCCCTGGAGGACAAAGGTGTGTCTGTCTTGTTCACAGCTATGTCCCCAACATGTAATACAATGCCTGGCACAAACTGGAAGCTCAACAAATGTTTTTCAAAGGAAGGAAGGCAGGATTGCTGGCTGGCAGGCAGGCTTTCTTGATCTTTCAGGCATGAATGGGATCTTTCTCCAAAACTCAGCCTTCTGTCAACTCCCACTAGCCTATTCTTTTGTTCTTCACACATACTTGTTGTTGTTGTTGTTGTTGTTGTTGTGTGCCGTTGAGTCGGCCCCGACTCATAGCGACCCCTCCTTGGGTTTCCGAGGCAGTATCACTACGGAAGTAGGATTGCCC
>NW_006921785.1:5201523-5214223 GCF_000298275.1 Orycteropus afer afer
AGGAGTGGATAGTTAAGATCACTGTATTCACTTCAGTGCCATTGTTTAAACAGCCCCAAGCCTAAAAGACCTTTTGGAGCTCCTTCTGCTCCTCCTGGGGCCTCTCCTTTGGGATCAGTTGGCTGTGGTCTGGGTGGGGCTCAGTTTGTGGACAGAGCTGCACAAGTAAGAAGAGGTCATCTCACTCATGAGTCATTCTCACAGGGGAAGTGCTGCACTAGGTGGCAAGGATTCTCTGAGAAATGGTTACTGAAACTGGCTTCCACTAAGACATTTTTGCTGGCAGGAAAATTAAAATCTGCCTCTTGGAAATAGGAGCTCTTCTTATCAAATTAAAAAATAATATCATTTATCCAAGGAGCCCTGGTGGCAAAGTGGTTAACCACTTTGTGGCTAACCCAGAGTTTAGCAGTTTGAACCCACCTAGCCACTCCACTAGAGGAAGACCTGGCAATCTGCTCCAATAAAGATTACAGCCAACAAAATCCTATGGGGCAGTTCTTCTCTGTTATAGGGAGTTGCTATCAATTGAAATCAACTGGATGGCATCTAACAACAGCAGCAGCATTTGTCATTTTTTATTTTGGTAAAAATCTTTATGAACAAAAGAAGCAGCAATCCTCACCCAAGCTGAGCCCTCTGCTGTGTTGTTTCTCATTTCCAATGAGAAAGGACAGCCTCCTCTCTCCGGTGGCAGGGTTAACCTTAAGAATGCTGCTCCTCGGAAGGAAGGTTGGGCAATCTACTTCTGTAGTGATACTGCCTTGGAAACTCAAGGAGGGGTCGCTATGAGTCAGGCCCGACTCGATGGCATATAACAACAACACAACAACAGCTGTTTTCTTTTAGGGCTGAGCTGATTCTGCTTTGTGTATTGTCTCATAATATTAAAAACACAACCAAAACCTCATGAACACATGCTAATTTTTCCCAACGTTTTTTGCTTTCATTTGTTTTCCTCCATTGCATCTCCAAAGTCAGAATGTCCTTACCCCACGGTAATATACATGAACCTCTGTTTTGGTTTGCTAGTGCTGCTCTAACAGAAAATACCCAAATGGGTGCTTTAACAAACAGGGATTTATTATCTCACAGTTTGGGAGGCTAGAAGTCTGAGCTCAAAGTGCCAGCTCTAGGGGCTGGGTGACGGCTCCTCGACCTTGAGCTTCAGTTCTGCCTCTCGCTCCCAGCCCACTGAAGCTGGTGGCTTCTCTTAACTCAGACAGCTGCTGGCTGCTGAAGCTAACAAACCCAAGGTTGACAAGTAAAATAGCACAGTCCCAATATTACCAAGCAACACGGCAGGCCACTCATTCAAGTCCAGAAATAGTCCCAAGATAGGCAGCAACATGGCAGACTGCTGAATGAAGACTGAGCTACATGCAGTGTCCAAGTGTGCCAAAAAGCTCACGACTGTTCTCAAAGTATCTTCTTATATACTGGAAGCAGACTACATCAGCTACTCAGCTACTCACAGTAGATTCCACTATGGAGCTGATTACAAGTCTCATCTTGGGGAATAATACATCCAGCTACCCAGCCACTCAAAACAAGGCCCATCCAAGTTGATACATAACCTTAACTATCACATCTTCTTTCAGGGACTTCTGGAACCATCCTCACTCCTTTCTGCAGCCTCAGGAGAGGGGAGGCGCAGACAAAGGCTGAAGCAAGCCCTTCCCAACCAGTGCCCATTTTTGGAATATTTGCTATGTGCAGTATATAAGACAGGGCTCAGAGAGAGTTACAGCAAAAGAGACAGAAACTGTGGCAGGGCCTAAAGACAGAACACTGAATTGGGAGACAGGAGGCCAGGGTTCTTGTCCTAGCACTGACACTTGCTCCCTGTATGAAATCAGCAAACTTTCATGAGCTCTCTAAGCCTTAGAGGCCTTATCTGTAGTAACACAAGAATAAACAAAATAAATTTCTTCCTTGCCTATCTCTTAGGAAGCCATAATAATCAAATGTAAAAAGGTTCAATGAACAGGCAAGTGAGAAGCTGTTTGTTGTTAGGTCCATGGAGTCAGTTTTGACTCACGGAGACCCTGTGCACAACAGAGAAAAACTGCCTGGTCCTGCACCATCCTCACAATCATTGCTATATGCTTGAGCTCATCATTACAGCCACTGTGTCAGATCATCTTGTTGAGATTTTTCCCCTTTTTTGCTTACCCTCTACTTTACAAAGCATGATATTCTTCTCCAGGGACTGGTCCCTCCTGAAAATATGACCAAAGTATGAGAGATGAGAAATCTGGCCATTCTCACTTCTAAGGAGAATTCCAGCTATACTTCCTGCAAGACAGATTTGTTCATTCTTCTAGCAGTCCATGGCATATTCAACATTCTTCACCAACATCACAACTCAAATGCATCAGTTCTTCTGTGGTCTTCCTATTCATTGTCCAACTGAGGCCACTGAAAATACCATGGCTTGGATCAGGTCCACCTTAGTCTTCAAAGTGACATCTTTGCTCTTTACACTTTAAAGAGGTCTTTTGCAACACATTTGCCCAATTAAACCCTCATCCTCATCTGATTTCTCAACTGCTGCTTTCATGGACATTGATGGTAGATCCAAGTAAATGAAATCCTTGACAACTTCAATCTTTTCTCCATTTATTCTGATGTTGCTTATTGGTCTAGTTGTGAGGATTTTGGTTTTCTGTATGTTGAGGTGTAATCCATACTGTGGTCTTTAATCTTCATCAGTATGTGCATTAAGTCTTCTTCACTTTCAGAAAGCAAGTTTACATCATTTGCAAATCACAGGTTGTTGATGAGTTTTTCTCCAATCCTGATGCCACGTACTTCTTCATATGGTCCAGCTTTTCAGATTACTTGCTCAGCATACATATTGAATAAGTATGATGAAAAGATACAACTCTGATGCACACCTTTCCTGATTTTAAACCATGCAATATCCCCTTGTTCTGTTCAAACAACTGCCTCTTGGTCTATGTACAGGTTCTTAATAAGTACAATTAAGAGTTCTGGAATTCCCACTCTCACAAAGTTATCCATAATTTGTTGTAATCCACACAGTTGAATGTCTTTACGTAATCAATAAAACACAGGTAAACATCTTTCTGATATTCTCTGCTTTTAGCCAAGATCCCTCTGGCATCAGCAGTGGTATCCCTAGTTCCATATCCTCTTCTGAATCTGGCTTGAATTTCTGGCAGTTCCTTGTTGATGTACTGCTGCAACCATTTTTTAATTGTTTTCTGCAAAACTTCACTGGCCTGTGATATTAATGATACTGTTCAATAATTTGTATATTCTGTTGAGGAGTAGCAATGTATTAAAAATTAGAAGTAGCCTTTCCTTTCTGTTAATCATGATGAAATAATTCAAAAAAGCCTAGTGATAATGGTTGCATAATATGATGAGCATAATCAATGTGACTGAATTAAACGTGTAAAACTTTTTGAATTGGCAAATATTTTGTCATATATATTTTTCCCACAAAAAATAAAGTAGCCTTTCCCATCAAATTCTAATTTGAAAAGAAAAAAATTCTGGTAAAATGGTATTCATTTCTTAGGGCTGCCATAACAAAATACCACAAATTGGGTGACTCACAACAACAGCAATGTATTCTCTCACAATTCTGGAGGCCAGCAGTCTGAAATCAAGGTGCTTGCTCTCTCCAAAGGCTTAAGGAGAGAGTCTTTCCCCGACTCTTCCAGCTCCTGGTGGCTCTAGGTATTCCTCTAGGTATTCTAATCTCTGCCTCCTGTCTTCCCATGGCTTTCTCCTCTCCTTTGTGTCTTCTGTTCTCTTCTATCTCTTATAAGGACATTTGCCATTGTACTGGAGCCTACCTGGATAATCCAGGGTTATCTCATCTCAAGATCCTTCACTTAATTACATCTGTAAAACATTTTTGCCAAATAAGTTCACATTCACAGGTTTCCAAGGTTAGGATTGGACATATCTTTTGAGGGTCCACCATTCAACCCATTACACACACACACACACACACAAAAACCCACACCCAGGACCAAACCCTCATAATTATGAGCACCTGCATGGGTGTCATTTTAACTAGCAATTGTCTTCCACTTTGAAATTAGTACATCTCAGAAATATCAAATTATTCAACTGGAGACTGATCTGGGAGGCATTAATATCCAGTTTTAAAGAAGAAAAAACTGAGACCCAGAAAGCTGAGTGGTGTGCTTAAGATCACACGATTTCTAGGAATTAGAGCTGGGGCCTAACCCAGGCCCATTTGGCAGGAGAATCTAAGATCTTTTCTCTCTCTAGGGAAAGGAGGTGTTTTATTTATAAGGAGAAAGTTGGGGCACTTAGCCTGCAGCTGCAGAAACTGCATTAGTAAGTACTGCGCTGTGCTCAGTTAGTGACTGGAGCAGCCCACAACAGTCATGGCACAATGAAAATACAGGATGAGTCCCAAAGGGTGGTGGAGGGGTCCTTCTGCCTATCATGTCCCCACAGCAGGAGATCTGAGTGGGGCTGTTTTATGGCTGCTGCACTATGACTGTTTACATGAAGTCCTAGTTAACTACTTGCATCAAGTTGACTCCAACTCATGGACACCCAGTGTGGGTCAGAGCAGAACTGTGCTCCACAGCATTTTCAGTGGCTGATTTTTCATAAGTAGATCACTAGGCCTTTCTTCTGAGGCCCCTCTGACTGGACCCAAACTTCCAGACTTTCAGTTAGCAGCCAAGCACGTTAAGCATTACACCATCCAGAGATTCCACATGAAGGCTAAGAACAGGTAAAACCAGTACATGGGGAAAAAAATATTTGGAAGAGTGGTGATCTTGAGCAGGGAATGGGGCTGATGGAGTGGTTATTGATGGGAGGGGGCATAAGAGAGATATTGTGCTGCCAGAAGTGTTTTGTCTTGATCTGGAGGTGGTTCCAAGTGTACACAAATGGAAAATGCAGTGAAGCGTTGAGGCGTACACTTAAGATCTGTGCATTTGACTGCATGTGTGTTATATTTCAATAAATATGGTAAAGGCAATGCTCTTCCAGCCCTATTCTTTCCCTGGACCACTTGCTATTGTGTTTCTGATGAGAACATTTACTTCAGCAGTAAACCAAAAAACCAAACTCCCGGCCAGGCCATCGAGTTGGATCCCACTCACAGCAACTCCTCCTTGGGTTTCCAAAGCAGTATCATGATGGAAGTAGATTGCCCAACCTACCTTCCAAGGAGTGGTTGGGAGGTTTGAACCACCAGCCTTCTGGTTAGCAGTCAAGTGCCTTAGGCACTACACCACCAGAGCTCCCCACTTCAGCAGTAGGAGGACCTTTTGTAGGTGCTAAATAAAGTTTATTTATTTATGAAAAGAGTCCCTGGGTGGCACAAATGGTTCAGTGCCCAACTGCTAGCCAAAAGTTTGGTGGTTTGAACCCTACTAGAGGCACCTTGGAATACAGGCTTGTCAATCTGCTTCTGAAAGGTCACAGCCTTGAAAGCCCTATGGAGAAATTCCACTCTGCACTTGAGGTCACTCTGAGTTGGAGTCAATTCAATAGCAACTAACAACAAATAAAATTTCAATGAATTTAATTTGGTGTTGTACAGAGTCAAGCAAAATACGGGCCCAAAATGTTCATAAAGGCAGCTTCATGGTTCATCCTCAGGCTCAGCTGAGGCCCTTTAGGCAGCTGAGTAAAAAGAGATGGGTGCTGGTGGGTGGTAGTCAGAGAAGGTGCTGAGCAGGTTGGAGCAGTGGAATGCCAGATGACAGTAACTTGGAAGGTGGCCTAGGACAGAAAAAGAAACAAGATCATGGATGGGCCTGCTACAGGCAGTCCAGCCATGCTGCCTCCTCGAACACCGTAGTCCCAGATGCCAGCCCCTGGTGGGCATTTCCCTCTTCAACCTGGGGCATACAGGGCATCTAGCTGCTTCTGGCCCCAGCTGGCAAGCACTTCCTCTAGGCAGACCACAGGAGAAGACAAAATTAACCTCTGCAAGTGGTACTCTCAGCTCCCCTCACCTCTCTTGACCCTGGGCTAGTTGTTCTAAATTGCTGTTAAGAAGCTGAGGTCCAGCCATCTGGACACTAGACCAGCAGCCTTTCCCCCTGTCAGCCTAGGAGAGGGAGTGAAAGTATTCAAACCAGGAGTAGTGACATAAGTGCAATCTAGGCACCTGCAGAGGTAAACTCCCCAAACCACAGAGACTGAGTTTAGGAAGGTGACTTACCCACTTCACAGTCCAAACAATGAACTGCCTTCTCTAAATGCAAGTGAATCTGGTGGTAATTTCAAATGGCCATTCTAGAAGTTTCCCAGAGTCTGCTTGCCCACCTGAATGAGGGACAAAGGGAAATAAGAGCAGCGTAGAGTCAGCAACACTGAGCACTTACTGTGGGTCAGGTCTGGCAATGGGGGCTGGGAGGTGAACAGTGAGCTACTTCACATCCTCTGGAACCTCAGGTCTTTATTCAGCAAACCTTTACTGAGCCCTACCATGTGCAAGGACATGGAGATGGAGGCCCCACAGGCCCTACTCCTGAGCTCAAACATTCAGGACTCTCCCTTGGATCCTGTGCTAAGCCCTGTGGGCAACCCAAAGGGGAATAAGGCAGCACTGCCTCTGCTCTCAAGCAGCTTGTCCTCCAGGTGGGTCCAGATACCTCTTATTAGAAGTGAGTGAGAGAGGGCGGACAAATGGGATAAATAAAGTCAGATGGAATTCTGAGGGAGAAGAGATGGGAGAAAATGAAGAGCTTCAGGCTGAAAGATCAGAGCAGAATCAGCCAGCCAGAGAAGCAAGGCTGACCTCTTTATTCGTAGAGCAAATGTTGGAGAAAGGCTGAGTAATTCAATCCTATTTTTCCACAGATTGCATTGTAATTTCAGAGATGGTGACCATCCCTCCACACCCATACTATTTCTCATTAGCATCCCAGGCAACCCAAGAGGTGGTTGCCCTGGCTCTACAATTAGGGTACTTTACCTGCTTGCACAGTGCCTTAGAGAGCATAGGAGTGTGGAGAAGTACAGTAGATTCTTTTCATCTATGATAAATATATTCTATAAAACCCACTGCCATTGAGTCAATTCCAACTCATAGGGAAACTTTAAGACAGAATAGAACTGCCACAGAGGGTTTCTAAGGCTGTAAATCTTTGCAGAAGCAGATTGCCTTATCTTTCTCCCACAGAGCACCCGGTGGATTCAAACTGCGAGTCCTTTGGTTAGTATCCCAACGTTTAACCACAGTGCAACCAGAGCACCTTATAGCCTATAAAGTCACCACAAACACTGAATTAATGAATATGAACCATTGCTCCTACGGGAAATACAGGATTAGACTCCTGTGAACCTTTGGCCACAGGATTTTCATCAGCTAGTATACAATCTTGTTTTTTGTGTGTTTCTGTTTTAAAACACCTTATTTAATATATAATGTTGATTTATTAACATTGAGCATATGGCCAGTAGCACTATGATTCATGCCTGAACAAAGTTTGTCTAACACATGTATTTTCTCTGTGAGGCACATCACAGTTTTCTTGCACTTAGGAACACCAGGCAGCCCTTCAGCACTATGCTCAGGAACCATTTTAAACAGCGAAATCACCAACAGAAAACACAAAAATGTGAAAAACATGGCGCTAAACAGACCATTTTATTTGTTTACAGTATGAGAGCTGAAACAAGAAGACAGAGTATTGCCTTGTTCGACTTCAGCAGGGAATGTGAGAATTGCATGACTCAATTTTTTTTTTGCCACTCTGAGCAGGTCTGCAAATGACCACAAAAATGCCAGGAGTCTTGATTTGGGAGTTATAAGGAAATCTTAATGAGTAGGTAAATTCACTCAGAATGAGAAGAAACAGCTAAAAATATTCATTAATAATCAGAGCTTGGAATGTACAAAGTATGAATCTAGGAAAATTGGAAGTTGTCAAAAATAAAATGGAACACATAAAGATTGATATCCTAGGCATTAGTGAGCTGAAATGGATTGGTATTAGCCATTTTGAATCAGATAATCATGTGGTCTACTATGCTGGGAATCATAAATTAAAGAAGAATGGTGTTGTGTTCATCATCAAAAAGAACATTTCAAGATCTATCCTGAAGTACAGTGCTGTCAGTGATAAGATAATATCCATATCCCTAAAGGAAGACCTGTTAATATAACTATTATTCAAATTTACACACCAACCACTTAAGCCAAAAATGAAGAAATTGAAGAATTTTACCAGTTTCCACACCTTGAAAGTGACCAAACATTCAATGAAGATGTATCGATAATTGCTGGTAATTGGAATGTAAATGTTGGAAATAAAGTATCGATATTTGGAAAATATGGCCTTGGTGAAAGAAATGATGCCAGAGACCACATGACAGAATTTTGCAAGGGCAATGACTTACTCATTCCAAATACCTTTTTTGAACAGCATAAATAGACTATACATATGGACGGGAGTTCTGGTAGCGTAGTGCCTAAGGCATTTGACTGCTAACCAGAAGGCTGGCGGTTCAAACTCACCAGCCACTCCTCGGAAGGAAGGTTGGACAATCTACTTCCGTAGTGATATTGCCTCGGAATCCCAACGAGGGGTCTCTATGAGTCGGGTCCGACTCGATGGCACATAACAACAACAACATACATATGGACCTCACCAGACAGAATACACAGGAATCAAACTGACTACATCTGTAGAAAGAGTGATGGAGAAGCTCAATATCATCAGTCAGAACAAGAGCAAGGGCTGATTGTGGAACAGACCATCAACTGCTCAAATGCAAGTTCAAGTTGAAACTGAAGAAAATTAAAACAAGTTCACCCACTGCCATCAAGTCAATTCCTACTCATAACAACCCTACAGGACAAAGTAGATCTGCTTCATAGTGTTTCCAAGGCTGTAAATTTTTACAGAACCAGACTGCCACATCTTTCTCCCATGGAACAGCTGGTGGCTTTGAACCACCGGCCTTTTGCTTACCACTCAAATGTTTTAACTTCTACACCACCAGAGCTCCTAAAACAAGTCTATGACAGCCAAAATATGACCTTGACTATATCTCATTGGAACTTAGTACCTGACGAATAGATTGACACAGTGAACACCAGTGACCAAAGACCAGATGAGTTATGGGATGACATTAAGACCATCATACATGAAAGAAAGCAAAAGGTCATTAAAAAGACAGGAAAGGAAGAAAAGAACAAAATGGATGTCAGAAGAGATTCTGAAACTTGCTCTTGATCAGAGAGTAGCTAAAGCAAATGGAAGAAATGACAAGAAAAAAGAGCTGAACAAAAGATTTCAAAGTGTGGCTTCAGAAGACAAAGTAAAATATTACAACAAAATGTGCATAGACCTAGAGTTATAAAACCAAAAGGGAAGAACATGCTAGGCATTTCACAAGCTGAAAGAACTGAAGAAAAAATTTAAGACTTGAGTTGAAATACTGGAGGGTTCAATGGGAAAAATATTGGATGATGCAGGAAACATCAAAAGAAGATGGAAGGACTACACAGAGTCCCTGTACCAAAAAGAATTGGTTGATGTTCAACCATTTCAGGAGGTAGCATATGACCAAGAACCAATGGTATGGAAGGAAGAAGTCCAAGCTGCACTGAAGGAACCGGCATAAAACAAAGCTCCAGGAATTACTAGAATACCTATTGAAATGTTTCAACAAATGGATGCAGCACTGGAGGTGCTCACTCATTTATGCCAAGAAATTTGGTAGGCAGTTTCCTGGCCAACCAACTAGAAGAGATCTTTATTTGTGCCCATTCCAAAGAAAGATGATCCAATAAAATGTGGAAATTATTGAACAATATCATTAATATCCCACACAAGTAAAATTTTGCTGAAGATAATTGAAAAATAGTAGCAGCAGTATATTGTCAGGGAACTACCAGAAATTCAAGCTGGATTCAGAAGAGGACATGGAATAAGCGTATTATTGCTGCTGTCACATGGATATTGACTGAAAGCAAAGACTACCAGAAAGATGCTGTGAATAGTTAAGGTTATGTGTTGACTTGGCTGGGCCTGGTTTTGAGTGGCTGAACAGCTGGATGTAGTTATTCCTCATGGTGAGGTTGGTAATCATCTCCGTAGTGGAATCTACTGGTGCAGCTGCTTCACTGGTGGTCTGCTTCCAGTATATAAGGAGAAGCATTGAGAAAGGTGTCTAGCTTTTGGCACACTTGAATCTTGCATGTAGCCCAGTCTTCATTTAACAGCCTGCCATGTTTCCTGCCAGTCTTGGGACTGTCTCTGGACTTGAATTAGTGGCCTGGCACGTTGTATGGTAATATTGGGACTGTGCCATTGTGTTTGTTGACCTTGGGTCTGTCAGCCTCAACAGCCAGCAATTGCCTGAGTGAAGAGACACCTCTAGCTCCATTGGGCTGGGAGCAAGAGGCAGAGCTGAAGCCCAAGGTCAAGGGGCTTTCACCCAGCCCCTAGAACTTGGCACTTTGAACTCAGACTTCTAGATTCTAAAACTGTAAGAGAATAAACTCTTTTTTGTTAAAGCCATCCATTTGTAGTATTTTCTTCTAGAGTAGCACAAAGTAACCAAAACAGATGCTTACTTGTGTTTTATTGATTATGCAAAGGCATTCGACTGTACGGATCATAACATATTATGGATAACATTGTGAAGAATGGGAATTCTACAACACTTAATTATGCTCATGAGGAATCTGTACTTAGACCAAGAGGTAATTGTTCAAATAGAACAAGGGGATACTGCATGGTTTAAAATCAGGTAAAGTGTGTGTCAAGGTTGTATCCTTTCACCATAATTATTCAGTCCACTGAGCAAATAATCTGAGAAGCTGGACTACATGAAGAGAATGCAGTATTAGGATTGGAGGAAGATTCATTAACAACCTGTGATATGCAGGTAACACAAACTTGCTTGCTGTGGTAGTTGTGTTTGTGTGTCAACTCGCTGGGCCTGGTTGACTGGCTGGGCAGCTGGTGGCCCCATGATGAGACTGGCAATCAACTCCATGGTGGGATCTCCATGAGCAGCTGAGTAAGTGCCTTTGGGTCTTTGTGGCCTGCTTCCTGTATATAAGGAGAAGCCTTGGGAATGGTTTCTAGCCTATGGCATGCTTGGACCCTGCATGTAGCTGTGTCATTGTTCAGCAGCCTACTATGCTCTGCCGACCTTGGGACTTACAATGGACTTAAGTTAATGGCCTGCCATGTGGTTTGGTAACATTGGGACTGTGCCCTTTTTCCTTGTCAACCCTGGGGCTTCTCAGCCTCAGCAGCCAGCAGCTGTCTGAATGAAGAAATGCCTCTAGCTCCAGTGGGCTGGGAGCAGGAGGCAGAGCTGGACCCCAAGGTTGAGGGGCTTTCACCCAGCCCCTAGAGCCTGGCACTTTGAACTTGGACTTAGAGCCTCCAGATTATAAAAATAAACTCCTGTTGGTTAAGGGTATCCCATTTGTGGTATATTTCTTGTCAGAGCAGCACTAGGTAACCAGAACACTTGCTAAAAGTGAAGATGACTTGAAGCACTTACTGATGAAGATCAAAACCTACAGGCATCAGTACGGATCATATGTCAACATAAAGAAACAAAAATCCTCACAACTGGACCAATAAGCAACATCATGGTAAACAGAGAAAAGATAGAACTTGTCAAGGATTTCATTTTACTAACATCCATAATCAACATCCATGGAAGCAGCAGTCAAAAAATCAGAAGATGTATTGCAGTGGGCAATCTGCTGCAAAAGACCTCTTTAAAATGTTTAAGAGCAAAGATGTTACTTTGAAGACTAAGGTGCACCTGACTCAAACCATGGTATTTTCAATAGCCTCATATGCATGTGAAATCTGGACAGTAAATAAGGACAAATGAAGAATTGATGCCTTTGAATTGTGGTGTTGGTAAAAAAATATTGAAAATCCCATGAAAGAATTACGGAAGAATGAAAAAAGACTGTCTTAGAAGAGGTACAACAAGAATGCTCCTTAGAAGCAAGAATGGCTAGACTTCGTCTCACATTTTGGTCATGTTGTCAGAAGGGACCAGTCCCTAGAGAAGGATATCATACTTGATAAAGTAGAAGGTCACTGGCAAGTGGGAACACCCTCAATGAGATAGGCTGATACAGTGACTGTAACGATGGGCTCAAGCATAACAAAGATTGTGAGGCTGGCACAGGATCAGGCAGTGTTTCGTTCTGGTGTACATAGGCCTGATATGAGTGGAAGTGACTCCACAACACCTATTAACAACAACAATAGGCAAATACACAAAAATGGAATTTGTGAATAATGAGGATCAACTACATCTGACTCCCACAGCTGGTGCTTAATTCAGTCTGAAGCCGTTGAGGTTATAGCCATACCAACAATCACACAAATCACCAAAACTCAGTGCTCATCAAGACTATAGATCCAAGTTCCCACTTCTAAACCTTGATTCTCTTTTCAGAACATTCAGAATTTCAGCCAGACTTATACAGTGAAGAATTTCCATGAACCTAGACCAGAGACAATTTATTTTTTATTTATTTATTTTATTATTTATTTTGATTTGGGTGAAGATTTACAGAGCAAATTCACTTTCCATACAGCAGTTCACATACACTTTGTCTCATGTCATTGACCACAGTTTACCACAATGCAATAGCTCCCCTTCCACTTCCTCCCCATAGTTACCTCTTCCCAGTGTCCATCCTTCCATGCTCTCCTGCCACCTG
>NW_006921785.1:5215163-5215922 GCF_000298275.1 Orycteropus afer afer
CAACAAAGAAAATTTCCTTCAATAGATAAACCTTTCCTTAACTTTTACAATAATGGACTAATACAATATTTGTCCTTTTGTGGACCAGAGACAATTTAGATGACATCTTTATAATGACTGTGAAATTTACTGATCCTCCTATGAATAGGAGAGAGAGGTCCTAGATGGTGCATACAGCTAAGCAGAAGGATGGAGTTTTGAGCAGACCCAGAGGTACCTCAGAAGAAAAGCCTGGCAATTAACTTTTAAAAAATCAGTCATTGAAAATGCTGTGGAGCACAATTCTATTCTGACATATGTGGGGTCACTGTGAATTGAAGTCGACTCAATAGAAAAATAATCTATAGTTTTATAGACTTCATAGCCATTGAGTCAACTGCAACTCATAGTGACCCCACATGTGCAGAGCAAAATGACATTGCATAGGGTTTTCAAGGCTGTGGTCTTTTGGAAGCAGATTGCCAGGCCTCACTTCCAAAGCAGCTCTGAGTGGATTTGAACCACCAAGCTTTTTGGGCAGTGCTTTTGGTTAGTAGCCATTTGTACCACCCAGGGACTCCTACGTATATTATGTATATGGCAGATAGATAGATAGTTGATAGAGAGACTAGATAACTGGAAGTAGTGCTAAATACCATTAAACATTTTTGTGGGCTGGTAAACCTGGGTGTTGTTGTGTTGTTGTTGTTATGTGCTGTCAAGTCAGACCCGAATCACAGCGACCCCTCCTTGGGTTTCTGAGGCAGTATCACTATGGAA
>NW_006921785.1:5226823-5233303 GCF_000298275.1 Orycteropus afer afer
TATCTTCTGTGTCTGTGTTAATTGGTTTCCCTTTTCTTTGTTGAAGAGGGTCTGTGCAATCCTTCTGCCTAGTCCGCCATCTTGCCCTGCCTCCTCTTTTTACTTTCTTGTTGGTATCCTTTGAAGCACAGAAGTTTTTAATTTTGTTGGTGTCCAATTTAACCATTATTCTTCTGTTGCTTGTGCTTTTAGTGTCTTATCTAAGAAATCATTGCTTAATCCAAGCTCACTTACATTTGCACTATGTTTTTTCTAAAAGATTAATAATTTTAGCTCTCACATTTAGGTCCTTGATCCATTTTGAGTTAATTTCTGTATATGATGTGTGGTAGAATTCCAACTTCATTCTGTTGCATGTGCATATCCAGCTGTCCCAGCACCATTTGTTGAAAAGACTATTTTTTCTCCCATTGAATTTTCTTGGCACCCTTGTTACAAATCAATTAACCATAAATGTGAGGATTTATTTCTGGACTCTTCATTCTATTCCATTGATCTATATAACCAAACCAAAAAAACCAAACTCACTGCCATTGAGTCAATTCAACTCATAGCGACCCCTCCTTGGGCTTCTGAGGCAGTATCTCTACAGAAGTAGATTGCTGTGCCAGTGGACAGGTATTCTCTTAGCTATGGTTTTCCCAAGTGGTGGGTTTGAACCGCCAGCCTTCTGGTTAGTAGTCAAATACCTTAAACACTATGCCACTTGAACTCCCATGATCTATATAGGCTACTTTAAAATATATGTATGTAAGATTATTCATTTCCCTATAAGGACCATTTGGCGTGTAACTAACTCATGTAACTAACAAGTAGAGCTTTTTATCATTGTTGTTGTTGTTATGTACTGTCGAGTTGGACCCGACTTAGCGACCCCTCCTTGAGTTTCCAAGGCAGTATCACTACGGAAGTAGATTGCCCCATCTTCCTTCTGAGGAGTGGCTGGAGGGTTTGAACCACCATCCTTCTGGTTAGCAGTCAAGTGCCTTAGGGACTACGCTACCAGAGCTCCCACTTTTATCATTATTCACTTCTAAATATTTTCATAATTTTAGACTATGCTTAATTACCCTTCGAGCCTGGAACTGAACTCACCTCCATATCTCAACTTTCAGCCAAACAATAGACAGGCTATAAGATCAAAAATAACTCCAAGAAGGTACACACTTTTTAGATCAATCAACAATAGGAGATCAAAAGAGCATCATTTGCCCAGGGATAAAGCTCAGAAGGAAGGAATGAATAGGAAAGAAGGACAAAGGGAAATGGTAAACACAGCGAGGAAGTAGGAAGAGTGCTGTTACATGGTGGGGATGGCAAATAATGCCACAAAATACAATGTGAATGAACTGTTGAATGGAAAACAAATTTGTAAGCTTTCACCCAAATCACAATAAAAAGTTTAAAAAAAAAAAAGTGCTTATTTTGCCCTTACATTTGAAGCTATTACTGTCTTGGCTTTTGGCCTTTATAGAAAATGGTGAGGTTTGCCATCTACTTTTCGTCCTTTGGAGGGGCTCTTTTCTCTCTAATTGTTTTTAAAATTTTACCTTTGTTCCTGGAGTTCTGAGGTTTCACTGTGATGCATTTAAGTGTGGGGTGAGTTTTGTTTATCCAGCGTAGGACCCACAGTGCTTCTCTATTGTGAAATTCATTAATTCTTAAAAATATGCAGCCATTATCACTTTCAATATTCTGTTCTCTGTATTTTGGACCAGAGTATGGTTTGTATTTACTTCTTCAGGCAAATCAAAACGATCAGCAGTCTGAAATTTTTGGCTTTGGATTTTCCTTGAATTTTAATTCAAATTTAAATCTATATGAGACACAAGCCTGGGGTTTTGATTTCTCAAGGGAAAACTTCTCACTTAAGGCCCAAGCAGAGACAACCATGCTTTCTTGCTGTCTTGCTGTGCCAGTGAACAGGTATTCTCTCAGCTATGGCTTCCAAAGAGTACAGCCCTTTGAGAACATGAGCTTTAAATAGTTTTAAATGTGAGCTTTCCAACTCCCTGCCTGATGTGGGCCCAAGGTCTCATTTCCTGCCCTTATGTGGCCATGAAAACCCAAGCTTCTATGTTACCAAAACGGATAACACCATGACCATAGCTACTTCAGCCATCATTCTCTACTTCTAAGAACCCTTCCATTCCAGAAGTGAGCAGAATCAGCTCACTGACTCCTTCAGTAAGCTTTCAGTTCCTTCCTTGTTTCTGGTGCCTGATAATCTTCTTTTTATGTTTACACACTTGATTATTCATTTACAATAATTTTTGTTGTAGTTTATGTGATATTTATAGGTATTTGTGGCAAAAGTGTTTACATTTATCTAACATATTCCTATCATTCATTTTTTCTCCCTGGGCTTTATAGGGATTTAAATCAACACTGTTTACCATTCATCTACCACAATGTCTATTTGGTAAGTAACTATTCCTTATAAGAATCAGGGTGTTTTAGGCCAGTAGGGATTTTACAGATAGTCTTAGCCCTTCATGGGCTAAAGTTTGGTCCCTACTATAGTAGTACCTTTACTCAGGCTAGATTCTGGTACAACTATTTTCTCTTTCCATTTTGCTGCCTGATTCTGCTTCTATTCTGGTTCACTAATTGTGTAGATTATGGGTCTTTCATCAAAGCATTTAACATCCATTTTGGAAACAGCCAATGATCATATCAATAAATAGATTCTCATTTTAATTCCAGTATTTTCAGATAGAACAAGAGGTTAAGAGAGTTTAACTGACGTACTTTATACTACACTGGTGGCAGTGACTTTAACCAGAAGTGAAGAGCTCTTCCAGACCCCTCACTTAAGTAGTGAGTGATTAAAGTTTTTGATTAATATTTCTTGCCTTTTTTTCTTTACTATTAGGTAGCTGTTTATCAACCTGAATTTATTCGCTATTAAACAGGATGATACTCTGTACTCTCTTTGATCTTAGAAAAATTTCTCCCCCCTAATTGGCATGTAAGGAGCTCTGGTGGCATAATGGGTAAGACATTTGGCTGCTAACCAGAAAGCTGGTGGGTTCAAACCCGCCAGCTGCTCCATGGGAGGAAGATGAAGCAATCTACTTCCATAAAGATTTACAGCCTTAGTAACTCAGCAGGGTTACTATGAGTCAGCAACTCAGCAGCACTAATTTTGTTGTTTAGTAATTGGCTTGTAGGCCATAGGTAATATTGACATCCCTCTAATCTACTGATGCTGGACTTGAGAGAACTCAAGAATATTTCTTATGCCAAAAAGTGGCATAAAGGCCCATGTCAAGTGGAAATATTTCAATGCATTTGGCAGATGATTTATGTCCCAAGATGTTACAACAAGCTCAGAGAAGATGGGAGATCTTCTAGGACAGTCAGCTGCTGCTAGTCATCAAATGGATTGTTAAGGTGATAGAAGTCACTATGAGGAGTCATTAAAACTAGAATAGAATGCAAAATGCTCAATGGTTTTGTGATTTATACAATTGTCTTGTTCGAAAGCTTACCCTATGGGCTTGTTGTTGTTGTTATGTGCCGTTGAGTTGGACCCAACTCATAGTGACCCCTCCTTGAGTTTCCAAGGCAGTATCACTACGGAAGTAGATTGCCCAACCTTCCTTCCGAGGAGTGGCTAGAGGATTTGAACTGCCAGCCTTCTGGATAGCAGTCAAGTGCCTTAGGCACTATGCTACCAGAGCTAACTCTATCCCAATGCGAAGCAACCATCAACACATTAGAGTAGTCTTTGTTTTCTCTATATTATTGCAGGATATAGGGGCAACCAGCACTCAGATGAGAGTCCTGTCATTAACCAGAGATCTGTAGTCCCATTGGAGCTAGAACCATATAGGACATCTCCTCTTCCTCCTGTTACCTCCTTTGCAAGCTGCTTCTAAGATATAAGACCAAATTAAATTTTTAAAAAAGAGCAAAACTTTGATTACTCAGAGTCAGCAGGGGAAATGCTGAGTTTAGAAATAAAAAAATTCAAAAAGTCATCAGCAAACTAAAAGACTATGTATCAAAATGGTGCTCCATTTTCAGCTGTTCCATCATGCCCACTCAGGAATGATGAGTCCCAGGCTAACTTATCAGTCAGCACGATGCTGCATCTGCTCCATCATAATTATTCTGATACTTAGGAGAACTGACCTGGAATGAGAGCGTAGGAATTGCATAATCTATTCTGAGTGCACAGCAGTTTTAAGTACATTCCCTTGGGGAAGTGGAAATACAGGTCACTATAATTTGCATAGGCTAAAAGTAATTTGATTTCATTAAGCTTCTTAAAATACAACAAATTACAGAATCATAAAATCTCAAGGTTAGAAGGGAATGTAAAAGTTATCTATTGTGTGCCATCAGGTAGGTTCTGACCATAGCAACCTTATATGACAGAGTAGAACTGCCCCATAGGGTGTCCCAGGCGGTAATCTTTACAGGAACTGATTGCCAGGTCTTTTCTCCCAGTCAGCTGCTGGTCAATTCAAATTACAAACATTTTAGTTAGCAGCCGAGTGCCTGACCATTATGCCACCAGGGCTCTATAAAGGTTATCTATTAGTCCATCTAATTCAGAGACCTCCTCCATAGTATCTTTACTGATTGGTGGTATACCTCTGCTTCACAGATGGAGAACTTAATACTCCTCAAGCCAGGTTGATGAGTCTATTCCTTCCCCGCTACTGGGAGGCAGAAAGTTCCTAGGGAAGGTTGCAGCTTTTCAAAAGCCAGGTTTTGGGGAAAACCAAATGCTGAGCCACTGTAGCAGACTCTCCACTCTATGATTCCAAACCTTTCCCTTCTTGTCTCAAACCCTATTCCCACCACTTCTTCCCATCTCTCATCAGGCTCCCTCATTTATTTCCACATTTACTGAGAAAATCAAGACAACTAGATAAAAGCCATCAGCCTCTCTCCCCTCAGCCCTCTGTCATTGCTCATCATTCCCCTTTGCACAAAGAAGTATCTCTCTTCTTGTCTCAAAGTAAACCTTCCTCTCTTGCTGGGGTCCCTACCCTGCTGTCATCTGTTAAATTTGAATGACCAGTGAAGTCATCTCTCTCCTGTGACTCCAAATTCTACCCTTGTTCTGGACCCTTCTCCTCAGGCTATAAACATGTTCAGGTCCTCCTTATACTTCCTGGGTGGTACAAATTGTTAAGCACTAAGCTGCTGTCTAAGGAGCTCTGGTAGCACAGTACCTAAGGCATCTGACTGCTAACCAGAAGGTTGGTGGTTCAAATCTACCAGCTGCTCCACAGAAGCAAGACTGGGCAATCTACTTCCATAAAGATTTACCGCCTCGGAAACCCAATGGGGGTTGCTATGAGTCAGAATCAACTCAACAGCAGTGGGTTTCAGTTTTCAGTTTTCTGTTATTAGCCTATTTGAAAGGGAGTGGATGTATTGTTATTGATATTAGTTGCCATCAAGTTGATACCGATTCATGGAGATCCATATGTGCAGAGTAGAATGGCTCCAAAGGGTTTTCAAGTTTGTGACCTGTCAGAGCAGATCATAAGGCTTTTCTTCTGAAGCACCTCTGGAACTTTTTTGGTGGCAGTCTTTTGTGCCACCCACGGACTCCTATTGGGGGTATAGTATTAAAATAGTCTTTTCTGACCAGATTGGGGGATCTGTCTGGAGTATTCCTAATTCTTATTAGAAATTAGATTATTAGAAAATATCAAATATTAGATTATTGTAAAATATCAAATATGTAGACCTGCCTCTTGCCTTTTTAATTTTGATAGGGAGAGAATTACACTATTGGTTGATCAGTCACTCCATCTATCTTTTGAATTACTATCTTTTTACATACTTAAGTTTCTTAAGAGTAGTAATATTTCTTTTGCATATTTATACATATAATACTGTGCTCCTGGCATGGATGGTCCATAAATTTGTTTGTTTAATAAATGCTTTATTTGATTAAAAATTATTTGTACTTCCTTTTCTGTGAACTGTCTGTTCATATCCTTTGCCCACTTTTCTATTAAGTTTTGGGACTTTTTCTTAGGGCTTTGTAGGAAGCTCCTCAAAAAAAAAAAACCTCACTGCTGTGGAGTTGATTACGACACATAGCGACCCCTCCTTGAGTTTCCAAGGAAGTATCACTGCAGAAGTAGATTGTCCAGTCTTGCTTCTGAGGAGTAGCTTGTGGATTTGAACTGCCAGCCTTCAGGTTAGCAGTCAAATGTCTTAGGCACTACACCACCAGAGCTCCTTATATATTAAGAAATGAGACATTTATCTATGGTATAGTTTGTAAAGATGTTTTCTTCCAGTTCATTTGCATTTGGACTTTATTTGTGGTGTCTCTCTGTACTACATTAAAAAGTAAATATTATTGTAGGGAGTTCTGGCAAGATGGCGGACTAAGCAGAAGGACTGCACAGACCCTCTTCAACAAAGAAAAGGGAAACCAATTGACACAGACACAGAAGATAATCTTGGACTGCTGAGCCTTGAAGGGAAGGATACAGAAGT
>NW_006921785.1:5238560-5243003 GCF_000298275.1 Orycteropus afer afer
TCTCCATTCCTTGCTTTTCTTTTTGCATTTCTCCCATTTATTTCTTCATTATTCTCCTACTCTACCTCTCTTCTTTTATTCCCCCAGCCCCAGATATTGCAGGGTTTTTTCCCCCTTTATCTATTCATATTTCTTTTGGCTTTTTAAAGTTTTCTTTAAATATTTCCTCTCATTTATTGCTTTTCTCTCTTTTTTTTTTTTTTTTTCTTTTTCTTTTTTCTCTTTTTGGTGATTGTTCCTGTGTGTTTATGGCGTATGTGGTTTTAGTCCTCTTTCTTTTACTTTTTTTTATGGTTTTTCAATTGTTCTTTTTGTCTAACTGAGTGGGAGACAGTAGCCAGGCCCATATGGTGCAACCTCACCCACACCTTCTGCAGCTCCACATACTGAGAGAAACCCACCACTTCCTTCTACACCAACTGGCCAATGATACATGACTACTAGTAAGAGCCTGACTCACCCTTAACTGCTCTTCAAAAACAGTTAACAGAGATCTGTACAGCCACTCTCAATCACACCCAGCAGGAGACAGGTGGTAAGTGCTTAAGTGTTGCCAACTAGCAAATAGAGGATGACAGTACCCTGCTTACTCAAATACATCCAAAAATAACAAAGAAATGAAAATCTTGGTTAAATCACTCCAACATACAATCACCTATTTAATCAATTAAATAGAAATACAACAAAGGCACAATGTCTCAGAGACAAGAGACCATCACAGTCTACACAAAGAAGCAAGATAAAGTCATAGGGACCTGAGAGCAGGATACAGACCCAGAACACATCCCTGAGGAAGAAGCAGCATTGGAACTCCCTGATAAGGAATTCAGAAGAATTACATTTAGGTACCTTCAATGTATTGAGAGAGAGAGCAAATAAAACACTGACAAAATTAAGGAAAACACAGGCAAAACTGTAGAAAAATTTTGGAAGAAAATACAAGAACAAAATGACAGAATAAATTAAAAATTAGAAATGATACAAAATCTACAGATAGAAATGCAGAAGATTAATACTAAATTTTCAGAAATAGATAACACATTGAAAGGGCAAGGAGTAGAATCAAACCAATGGAAGACAGAATTAATGAGATTAAAGATAAATACTTCAATACTTCTTTGGAAAGGGATCAATCCAAAAAAAGATCAAAACAAAATGAAGAAAGTCTAAGATGCACATGGGATACCATCAAAAGGAATGATCTACGTATAATTGGAATTCCAGAAGAGGAAGAGAAAAAGAAAACCACTGAGAAAAGTGTCCAAGATTTGTTGGAAGAGAACTTCCCTGATATGATGGAAGATGAGAATATATCCATTCAAGAAGTCTAATGAATCCCAAGCAAGATAAACTCATCAAGACATATCATCATCAAACTCCCCAAAACCAAAGGCAAAGAAAGAATCCCGAAAGCAGCATAGGAAAACCAAAATGTTACCTACAAAGGGCAATCAATCAGACTAAGCTCTGACTTCTCAGCAGAAACCATGCAGGTGAGAAGGCAATGAGATTGTATATATAAAACCCTGAAAGAAAAAGATTTCCAACCAAAAATTATATACCCAGCAAAATTATCCCTCAAATATGATGGTGAAATTAGGAGATTTCCAGATAAGCAGAAATTAAGGGAATTTATTAAAACCAGACCAACCTTACAAGAGATACTAAAGGGAGTCTTTTGAACAGAGAACCAAAAACAGCAAACGACAACTGACTATTAATACAGAAGATGACATAACCAAGAAACCAACCCAGTTATGAAAGTATTCAAAGTAAAATAAGCTTACAAGATTGTAAACAGGAAAACAGAGACATCAATTAGCAAATGAGGACAACTACAAACCAAAAAGAGGAGAAAAAATAGTGTATTACAGAACTTCTAAATGGTGAGGAAGTCAAGAGAGTTGTGAGATAGAACAGACTGTTCTAATCTCAGGGAGAAAATTATAAATCACAGGGTAACCTCAAAGAAAAATGATAAACCTTCACATCACAATAAGAAAGAGGACACGCACAAATATTTAGCAAATACTAAAACACAGCAATGAAGGAAATGATAACACAATTCATAAACAAAATGAGCTCAACATAGAAAATTATATGGAACAAAGAAACCAGGAACACCATGGAAAAACACATAACAAAATGATAACAACAAATTCATACTTGTCAGTAATTACATACATGTCAGTGGATTAAGTACACCAATCAAGAGATGGAGAGTTGCAGACTGGATAAAAAAAAAAAAAATTAATCAATATGCTGTCTACAAGAGACACACCTTAAAGACAGAGACAAAAATAGACTAAAAATAAAAGGTTGGAAAAAGATACATCAAGCAAATGGCAACCAAAAAAGAGCAGGAGTGGCAATATTAATTTCTGATCAAATTGACTTTAAGATAAAAACCACCATAAGATACAAGGAAAGCCATTATATAATTAATGATTAAAGAAAGATATAGCCATAATAAATATAATAAATATCTATGGTCCCAATGAAAGAGCCCCAAAATACATAAATCAGACTGTAACAGAATTGAAAAGACAAATAGATGACTCCACAGTCATAGTAGGAGACTTTAATACACCAGTTTCAATGAAAGATAGAACAACTTGAAATAAACAAAGGTGCAGAAGAACTAAACAATACAATCCACCAACTTGTCCTTATAGTCATCTATAGAGCACTTCACCCAACACCAGCACAATGTATATTCTTTTCCAGTGCACATGGAACATTCTCCAGGAAAGACCACATGTTAGGCCACAATGCAAGCCTTAATAAATTTAATAACATTGAAATACCACAAAGTATCTTATCAGATCACAATGCTATCAAATTAGAAACCAACAATAGGAAGATCAATGGGAAAAGAGCAAACACATGAAAAGTGAACAACACTCTCCTTAAGAACAACTGGGTAAGAGAAGAAATAAAAAATGAAATTAAAAAAGTCCTTAAATCAAACAAGAATGAAAACACAGTATCAAAATCTTTGGGATATAGCAAAAGCAGTGATCAGAGGCCAATTTATAGTAATAAATGCACACATCAAAAAAGAAGAAAGAGCCAAAATAAACACCTTAAACAAACATCTCCAACAATTCGAAAAAGAACAGCAAGAAAAGCTTACAGTCACCAGAAGAAAGGAAATAAAGACTCAAGCAGAAATAAATGAAACAGAAAATAGAAAGACAATAGAAAAAATCATCAAGACTAGAAGGTGGTTTTTTGAAATTGACAAACCAAGATCCACAAGCAACATGGCAAGAACAGTCCCCAGACTGGAAGATAATATAGCAGGCCACTGGTTCAAGCCCAGGGACTGAAGAGGAAGACTTGGCCAAATGAAAGATCCAAATGTGCCAAAAAGCTAGATACCCTTCTCAAAGTTTCTCCATATATATTGGAAACAGGCCACACACCAAAGGCAACCACTTAGATGCTCACAGCAGATTCCACCATGGAGGTGATTACAATCTCTTCATGGAAAATAACTACATTAGCTACCAAGCCACTCAAAACCTAGCCACGTTGACACACAAACTTAACTGCCGCACAGACCTTCCTTACTCTGAAAAACAAAACAAAACAAACAAACAAAAAAAAAAAAACCTCCAATGGTTTTCAGTTATGTTTTTATGCTTTTCTTTTTATATATAAATATTTCATCTATTTGTAATTATTTTGAACTACACTGTGAGATGGACATCCAACTTAACTTTTTCCAGACAACTAACAATTGTGTCAGTTATATTTATTAAATAATCCATCTTTTCCTCACATATTTGAAAGTCTTTAACGTGCTGCTGGATTCTGTTGGAGAATATTTCATTGGGGATTCTTGCATTCATAAGTGCAATTGGTTTGCACTTTGTGTGTGCATGCATGTGTTTTTGAGTTTTGACATCAGTATTATGTGAGTGGCATTGAAAAATTACTTATGCTCTAGAATAACAACTAGCATTACTGTTATCTATTCTTCTGACTTTCATAGAACTCTTCTGTGAAGCCATCTGAGCCTGCTGATATTTTTGGTAGCTCTTTGACAGTATTTTTTCCTCATTGTTCATTAATAATTTTTCTGCTTACATGTTCTATCTCTTCTGGAGTAAGTTTGGGAAATTTATATTTTTCTATGAAATAATCTATTTTATCCAGATTTTCAAAATGAGCTGCACAGAATAAAGCAAAATAATATCGTATTGTCATCTTAGTTTCCACTATATCTAAGTTTCTTTCTCCTTTTTATTCCATATTTTGTATGTTTGTGTTTTTTTTTCCTTTTTGCTTTTTGATTAGGTGGCCTCATGGTTCATCTTTTCTCCCCAAAAGAAACAGCCCTCAGATTTATTTCTTTTATCACTTTTCTGTTTTGTATTTCAGTAATTTTTTTAAACTTTTATATTTATTGATATCTTTCTCTTCCTTTTCTTGGGT
>NW_006921785.1:5243483-5262953 GCF_000298275.1 Orycteropus afer afer
ATATCTTTCCTGTGTTCAGAGCCTGTGTGGGAGATGGGCTGGCCCTGCACCCCAGAATCCAGTACCCCAAGCCCCAGTACTTGGCTGCCACTTTGGGGACTTCCTCAAGGAGATAATTTTAAGTGGTTCTTCATAAGGAAACAAAATAAGTTGTGAGATATTAAATGACAGAGTCCTTAAAGAATCTAGCTGAGGAAGGGTGAGCTTCTCTCTTTCTCTTCTTATTGCTATTATGTTTCCACCATCATCTTACCAACTGTGGTTTCTGACCTCCCATGGGTAGGCACTCTGGGAGTAAGAGAAAGCAGAGAGATTAGAGGGTTCTCACTTGCCAGTTTCTCTGGTGGTATTTTTGACTGCTTTTCAAGGACACTCACCTACCCCATCATTGCAAATTACTCACTGCAGTTCTCCTCACTGGATGAATGTATCATTATCCCAGGTCGTTCATGTCTCCTTCCTCTGACACATGAAATGTGTGATGCCCCCAACTCTTTCCTGCTAAAGTCAGTTCATCTCCCACAAACCTGCCCTTGATTAGTAAGAAGAGCATGTTTTAGGTACACAAACTCAAGATGATGACAGGTGTGTCTATGGGCACAGCAGACCTGAACCCAGACAACAGCCAGGCACAGACAGAATCCAGGTGCAGGTGAGAGCTGGGCACAGATGGTAGGGGTGCAGGTTGTAGATAGAGCTAGGCCCAGGTGGATCTGAGAGCAAGTGGTTGGAGGTACAAGAGACAGGCAGCTAAAGGCAGGAGTATGCTGCACCTGGCATTAAAGTCCACTTTACGTCAGTAGGAGAGTGTTGGTTTGCAGAGAAACTTCTTTTCCCTTCTAATCAGGACATTAAATGACATCAGGAAGCAGGAATGTTGAGCCTGCAAATCTAGTAGTAACAATTGTATTAGTTGCCATCTAGTCAGCTCCAACTCATGGTAACCTTATGTACAACAGACCAAAATATTGCCAGGTCCTGTGCCATCCTCACAATACCTTATTGGTATTTTTGAGCATATTGTTGCAGCTGCCATGTCAATCCATTGCCACGTCAATCCATTTCGGGGAGGGCTTCCCTCATTTTTCAGCAAAACCCCCCACTTTACCACTCATCTGTCACTTTGTCCTACGACAGTGGCTTGTGTGTTGCTGAGATGCTGGAAATTCTACCACCAGTATTTCAAATACCAGCACAGTCACCGATGGGGGACAGGTTTCAGTGGAGCTTCCAAACTATGACAGACTAAGAAGAAAGGCCTGGTGATCTACTTCCAAAAATTAGCCAATGGAAATCTTATGGATAGTAGCAATAGCTAACATTCAATGAGTACATATATATTACATGTCAGGTACTGTGAAGCACTTCACATGCATCAGCTCATTTAATCCTTATAACCCTGTGGGATGTATACTATCATTATCTCTATTTTCAGATTAGGAAAGTGAAGTACAGAATGGTTATGTAACATGCCTGTTGTCACAGTTAGAGCTGAAGTTAAATCTGGGCAGTTAGCTTCCAGAGCCCATGAATTCAACTGCCGCATTATCCCACCTCTCAAAACAGAGAATATTCAAAGGAGACAATCGCTGAAAACTTCAGATTGGCAGTTGTGGGCAGGAGGATTAGGGGAGAAGCTACCATGGTGGGAGCTGCATGCTGCATACCCCAATTCTCTCACAGGAGCCATGTTTGGGACTTTGGCCCTTCTCCTATACTATTTTCTATTACAGCCATTTGAGTGGCTGAGAGAGGCTGTCCTTTGTATCCCATTGTCCCTCTGTGGCCAGTACAGGGCAGGTGGCCCAGAGATCTTTGTTGAAACTTGAATTTAATTGGCCAACAATATGTAAAACCTTTCCTCTGAGTGTTTCTTAATTTAGCAAACTTGATTAATCCCATCCACTGACCTTCACGTTCTTTTCCTACTTTCCTTCCAACCCAAGGGTTTCTATCTTGCCTGTTTATTAAATGCATTCGAGGCACTTTTAAAAATGCCCATGCCCAATTCAATCAGAATAAGGGGGGATCAGGTGATTCTATTGCACAGCCAGATTGAGGACCACTGCTCCAATCTCCCCATGATATTCCTGCTCAGAGCTTTGGACAAGCAAGATAAATCAGACAGCATTTTACTTCAAGTGATTTTAGAAGTCACAATTTTCCAAGGCCATTTTTACTCATAATAGCCCAAGATGAGATACTCACAGTGGGCAGCAAGCTGAGGTAAGGCATGACACCAAAGCTGGGGAAATTTAATGGCAATATGGCCTATTCATATCTTTTCTTTTTTAAAGACAGTTTTTCTGTGTGTGTGTGTGTGTGTGTGTGTGTGTGTGTGGTTTGAGAATATACACCGAAAAAAAAAAAAAAAAAAAAAACTCTGCCATCAAGTCAGACCCAACTCATAGTGACACCCCCTTGGGTTTCTGAGGTGATATCACTACAGAAATAGATTGCCCAATCTTCCTTCTGAAGAGTGGCTGGTGGGTTTGAACTGCCAGCCTTCTGGTTATCAGTCAAATGCCTTAGGCACAGCAAAGCATACACCAATTCAACAGTTTCTACATGTACCATTTGCTGTCATTGATTACATTCTTCAAGTTGTGCAACCATCCTCACCCTCTTTTCTGAGTTGTTCCTCCCCCATCATTACAAATTCACTTAAAGTTTCTATCTAAACATTGGAGTTGCTGTTGTCAATTTCATCCCATAGATAGATCTTAAAAGAGCACAATGCTGAAGGCAGACATTTTTAGTAGTTAAGTGAAACTGATGTTTGGTCTTAAGAAGACTCCAGGGATTACCCATTCATCTCAGCTGGGCACCCATGTCAGATGAGAGAGCTCCCAGCTCTCCTGAGGAATTAAGGCAAAACTGTCATCAGTCAAGTGGGCCAGGTGGGTCTGGACCTTTGCAGCCAGGGGTGGAAGTAGTTTCAGAATTTATAAATTCAACAGGACAGTTTCATTCTATGAAGTGTCAGCAGCTGCCAGATTGGAGCCCTCTCTCAGAGCCCATCTCCTATAAGAATGGGAAAAGAAAAATTTTCCTCAGCAAAAACAGAGGAAGCTATAGGAGCCACAATGAAAATTCTGGGCTCTCTCCAGCCCAGAAACAAGTTCCCCTAAAACAGATACCTGCTTGTTAAGTACAGGGAATTAAGTACAAGGTAAATTAACAGGAAGTTGTTTGGGAATCAAGAGAGTTGGATTGGAAGGCCAGCTCTGCCTGACCCCTATCACCTTGTACGCCTCCCCCTCTCTCTAGCCTCTGTTCCTCATCTATGCAATGAGTGCATCGGAACCCTGGGCATTGAGATCTCCAACCCATACTGTATATATGTTTTTTACAGTGATTAAAAAAAAAAATACACTGAGTGACATAAGTCAGTCACAAAACGACAAATATTGCATAACCCCACTTAAATGAAATAGACAAATATATAGAGACCAAGATTATTGGTGGTTACTAGGGGCGAGGGGAAGGGGAGAAGAGAAGTCACTGCTTAGAGGGACCTGGGCTTCTGTTGATGGTGGTGGAATAACTTGGAGAAGGATAGTGGTGATGGTTGTACAACATGATCATAATTAATGTCACTGAACTGAACAGGTAAACATTGTTGAATTAGCAAATGTTCTGTTACACATTTTTCTTACCACAGTTTATATTTATTTATTTATTTATTTATTTATACTAAGAAAGTACATTGGTCCACATACTAGCTATACTTTATTTGGATTGTACCAGTGTTTCCATGAATGTCCTTTTTCTGTTTCAGAATCCAATCCAGGATGCTAGGTCATCGTGTCTCTTTCCTTCCCATCTGTGACATTTCGTCAGTTCTTGCTATTCTAAATCAGGGGCTCTCACCCTCCATTGTGCACTAGATCACCTGGGGAGCCTTTGAAAGACACCAGGGTCAGAGCCATAGCACTAATTACATCAAGAGTCACAGGGTGGGAACAGCCTTAATTATCATTGTTTTCCTGAAGCTTCTCAGTCAGAGTTGAGACAAACGGCTCTAAAAGCATATTTCTATTCATCCAAAGTCCTTCTTGGTATGAGCAAGTGGCTATTTCTCAATTAACTTTTAATGACACATGAATATTTGAATGCATCTCTCACAAATACATAGTGTTTAACAGTGTTTTTACAACTATTTAATCAAATTAGAACATTACAGATAAAAGTAGCTCACTGCTATTAAGAGAGTTGGATTGGAAGGCCAGCAATCCATGTGTCACAGAGTAGAACTGAGTTCCATAGCATTTTCTTGGCCATAATTTTTACAGAAACAGATCACCAGGTCTTTCTTCCATGGTGTCACTGGGTGGGTTTGAACGTCAATGATTTGGCAGCTACGCACAAATAATTTGTGCCAACCAGAGACCTACAGATGAAGGTAAAGTCCCCTTTAATTATTCCTCAATTATATTCTCTTCCCCTTTCTCCAGAGACACCATCCTAATAACTTTATCTTATACCATCACAGGGTTTCTCTTTTCTATGATTTTTCATAGAAACAAGGAAACTATATGATGATGCTTATTTATTTATATAAATGGTATTATATTGTATGCATAAATCAGGAATGGTGTGTCTCAGAGTTGTATCATTTCACCCTACTTATTCAATCTGTATGTTGAGCGAATAAACCGAGAAGCTAGACTATATGAAGAAGAATGGGGCATCAGAATTGGAAGAAGTTTCATTAACAACCTGCAACATACAGATGGCACAATCTTGCTTACTGAAAGTAAAGATGACTTGAAGAGCCTACTGATGGAGATCAAAGGCTACCATTTTCAGTATGGATTATACTTCAACATAAATAAAGAAAGAAAACAAATCCCCACAACTGAACCAATAACCAATATCATGATAAATGGAGAAAAGATGGAAGTTGTCAGGGATTTCATTTTACCTGGATCCACAATCAATACCTGTGTGGTAGTTAAGGTTATGTATCAATTTGGCTGGGCCTAGTTTGGAGTGAAGGAGCTCTGGTGGCATAGTGCCTAAGGCATTTGCCTGCTAACCAGAAAGGTGGTGGTTCAAACCCACTAGCTGCTCTGCAGAAGGAAGACTGGGCAATCTACATCCGTAAAGATTTACCACCTCAGAAATCCAAAGGGGGTCATTATGAGTCTGAATCAACTCGATGGCAGTGGGTTTGGTTTGGTTTGATTTTGAGTGGCTGGGCAGCTGGATGTAATTATTCCCTGTGATGAGACTGGTAATCAGCTCCATGGTGGAATCTACTGTGAGCAGCTGAGTAGCTTCCCTGGGGATGCGGTCTGCTTCCAGTATATAAGAAGAAACTTTGAGAAAGGTCTCCGAACTTTCTGGCATCTGTATTCTACCTTTGGCTGAGTCTTCTTCTCAGTGTCCCACCATGTTGTCTACTGATCTTGAGCCTGTTTCTGGACTTACACTAATGGCCTGCTGTATTGCTTGCATCTTGGGACTGTGACATTTTACCTGTCCACCTTGGTTTGCCAGCCTCAGCAGCCAGCAGCTGCCTGAGTTAAGAGACACCACCAGCTCCAATGGGCTGAGAGCAAGAGGCAGAGCTGAAGCCCAAGGTTGAGGGGTCTTCACCCAGCCCCTAGAGCTGGCACTTTGAACTTGGAATTCTAGCCTCCTAAATAAACTGTAAGAAAATAAACTCCTGTTTGTTAAAGGTATCCACTGTGGTACGTCTGTTACAGCAGCACTAGAGAACCAAAGCAACACCTATGGAAGCAGCAGTCAAGAAATCAGATGTGTTACACTGTGCAAATCTGCTGCAAAAGACCTCTTTAAAGTGTTAAGAAGAAAAATGTCACTTTGAAGACTAAGGTGTGACTAACCCAAACCATGATATTTTCAATCACTTCATATGCATGTGAAAGCTGGACGATTAATAAGGAAGACTGAAGAAGAGTTGGTGCCTTTGAATTGTGGTGTTCGTGAAGAATACTGAAAATACCATGGACTTCCAGAAGAACAAAGATATCTGTCCTGGAAGGAGCCAGAATACTCCTCAGAAGCAAGAATAGCCAGACTTTGTCTCACCTACTTTGGTCAAACTGTTCTCAAAACATAATCTTTGTTGAAAGGAAAGAATACCAGAAAAAAGTTTACTTGTCTTTTATTGACTATGCAAAGGCATTCGACCATGTGGTTCATACAAGTCATGGATAACGTTGCAAAGAATGGGAATGCCAGAACACTTAATTGTGTTCATGAGGAACCTGTGCATAGACCAGGAGGCTATCATTTGAACAGAGCAAGGAGATACTGCACGGTTTAAAGTCAGGAAGGGTGTGCCTCAGGGTTGTATCCTTTTACCATACTTATTCAATCTGTATGCTGGGGGAATAAACCGAGAAGCTGGACTATATGAATAAGAAAGTTGCATCACAACTGGAGGAAGACTCATTAACAACCTGCGATATGCAGATGACACAATCTTGCTTGCAGAAGGTGAATATGACTTGAAGCACTTACTGATGGAGATTAAAGACTACAGCCTGCAGTATGGATTCCACCTCAACATAAAGAAAATGAAAATCCTCACAACTGGAACAATAAGCAGCATTATAATAAACGGAGAAAAGATTGAGGTTGTCAAGCATTTCAATTTACTTGGATCCACAATCAACACCAATGGATGCAGCAGTCAAGAAATCAAATGTCACATTGCACTGGGCAAATATGCCGCAAAAAATCTCTTTAAAGTGTTGAAGAGCAAAGATATCACTTTGAAGACTAAAATGTGCCTAAACCAAACCATGGTATTTTCAATTGCCTTATATGTATGTAAAAGCTGGACAGTGAATAAGGAAGACTGAAGAAGAGTTGATGGCTTTCAGTTGTGGTGTTGGTAAAGGATACTGAAAATACCATTGACTGCCAGAAGAATTAACAAATCTGTCCTGGAAGGAGTGCAGCTGGAATGCTCCTTGGGAGCAAGAATAGATAGATTTTGTCTCACCTACTTTGGTCATGTCAGAAAGGACCATTCCCTGGAGAAGGATATCATGCTTGGTAAAGTGGCAGGTCAGTGAAAAAGGGAAGGGTCGCAACAAAATGGATTGACACAGTGGCTGCACAATGGGCTTAAGTATAGCAAGGATTGTGAGGATGGTACATGACTGGGCAATGTTTCATTCTGTTGTACATAGGATCACTGTGAGTCAGAGCTGACTCAACAGCACCTAACAACAACAACACTTTGGTCATGTTGCCTGAAGGGATCAGTCCCTGTAGAAGGACATCATGCTTGGTAAAGTAGAGGGTCAGCGAAAAAGAGGAAGACCTTCAGCAAGATGGATTGACACAGTGGGTACAACGATGGGCTCAAGTATAGCAAGGATTGTGAGGATAGCATGGAGCAGGCAGTGTTTCCTTCTGTTGTACATAGTTGTTGCTGTGAGTCACAGCCAACTTGACAGTACCTAGCAACAACAAAATATTGTATGTAACTGTGATGGTTAAGGTACATCTGACCCAAAACATGGCCTTTTCAATCACCTCTTATGCATGCAAAAGCTTGACAATGAAAAAGGAAGACCAAAGAACTGATGCATTAGAATTGTGGTATTGGCAAAGAGAGTTGAATATAACACGGACTGCCAGAAGAACAAACAAATTAATCTTAAAAGAAATGCAACCAGCATGTTCGTGTGTGCTTCTTAAAGCACATGTATGCCTTTCCTATTCCTAGAAGTTGACTTGCTGCAATTTCATTTTCAAACAAGGAAATTAAAATTAGAGAAAAGTGACTTCTCCAAGGTCACATTGCTAATCAGTTGCAAGCCCAGAATTACAGCTCCAGTCACCTGCCTTCCAGCCCACTCCCTATCCCAGAGTCCATCTGTGGGCAAAGCAAATAAGGGCTGAGATTTCAAGAAATCTCTCAAGATAAAGCCTAACTTGGAATTACCAATTCTCAGTTTCCAGAAAATCAGTAAAGCATGTAACTGCTAAATTTGTTTTGTAGGTACTAAATAAATGTCACTGAACTCAAAGGCTAGATTAGTGGATGCATGAAAACACCTAATCTGCCTTGATTGTAAAGGAGCTGGTGGAAAAGAGGAATCCTTCCTGTGTCATAATTAGAAGAAACAGGGGTGTCAGACAGAGCCTGGTTTTAATCCTGGCTCTAGCTCTGTGACTGTGGACAAACAACATACTTCCTTTGACACTGTTTCATGGGAATGATTGAAGCACCTACTTCACAGGGCTGTTCTGAGGATGCTGAGTGATGGCGTAAGTGATGAGCTCAGCACAGGGTCTGGCAGATACCATTGACAGTGCTACTGCTGTTTGTACCATTCTTGGTTGGCCCACTTCAGTTATCCACCAAGTTTCTGGATGAATGAACTCCATTTTCTTAAATATGTGGTGCTTCAGAACACACTTTATTCAATTTTCCCATAGCCCGATTCTGTGCTGTTTACACTGACTATGATTTTATGACCTGCATTTCTTGGCACAAACTGTCCAGATATTTTGATAAATTGGACAAGGTGTAGGGATGAAGTAAGTGCAGAGCTCCCTGAGGGCTATCCCTCTAGCTCAGTGCACAGAACTCTTTTCCTGCCCCCTTGTGACTGGTACAAACAGTCTACACTGAAATATTAACCTAGAAGTTGATGGCTTGAACCCAAGGCCACATGGAAGAAAGGTCTAGTGATCTTACAGCCAAGAAAACCTTATGGAGCAGTTCTACTCTGTACACATGGGGTTAGCATGAGTCAGAATCAACTTCACAGCAACTGGTCTTTTGTTTGTTTTTTGTGAGAGTGTTAGCTATACATGTGACTGTCCCTGCAGATGCAGCCTGAATCCTCATCTCTGTGACTCTAGCTCTGAACATAATGCCTGGCATTTCAGAACTGTCTGGAGGGAATGAATGAATGAAAAGAGAATTTTAAAAAATCTGTTTAACTAAATCACATGGTGACACAAGAGACATCTCTGGGACATCAGACTATTGCCTGATTTAAAATTATAAAAGGCTCCAAGAGGATGTGCAATAAATTTGAGTCTTCAAATGTCCAGCAGAAGGAAGGATGGGGTTGAATGGGATGGGAAGAGAGAAGAGAGATGAGTGTGGAGTTTGTGTTGTTTCAGGTGCCCCTTGGATCCAAGGAGACATTTCCTGGGCAGAACTTGAGAGAGAGCCTCATGACTTGTTACCAGCTTATTAGCCAAAGGCTTCTGACCAGAGGCCACTGGATGTTCCTGAGTTTCAGGAAGGGATTCCTGGGCTCCTTATGTCAGAATCTGAAGTATACGTAAGTTTTCTGGCCAAAGCAAGACAATGGCAAAAACTTAGACAGGAAGAGACAAATTGTACCCAAGCCCAACCCACAAGCACCTTCTCTCTTTTGGGATCCTGAAAGGTCAGGTGACACCTCCACAAAGGAAAACCTGAGTTTGGCTTCCCAGCCCTGCCCCCACCCCAGCATGGCCTCTTCAGCCCTGAGGAAGGCCTAGGCTTCTGGAGGGTGGTTGGCTTTAAAGGCAAATACTGATTTCCTCCTCCATGGAACCAAAACAAAAACCAAACTCACTGCCAAGGAGTCAATTCTGACTCATAGCAACCCCCATTGGATTTCTGAGGCTGTAAATCTTTACGGAAGTAGATCCCCCATCTTCCTTCCAGGAACCACTACCTTTCTGGTTAAAAGCCAAATGTCTTATCCACTACACCACAAAACCACACACACACACAAAAAAAAACCCAAACTCACTGCCATTGAGTCGATCCTGACCCATAATGACCCCTCCCTTGGTTTACAAGGCGGTATCTCTATGGAAGTAGATTGCCCAGTTTTCCTTCTGAGTTGGTGGGTTTGAACTGCCAGCCTTCTGGTTAGCAGTCAAATGCCTTAGGCACTGCACCACCGGAGCTCCCACCACCAGAGCTCCTTAATTGTCCTTGCTAATACATAAGGAGGGACACCCCTGGAGGGAACTGCATGAGAAGGACAGGGTTCTGGGGTGGTCGTAGGGCTCTGCAGGTGCTTGGCCTGACACCACTATGATGCCAACCACAGTAAGGCTTCATTCAGGGTGCACCAGGCTGTAACCTTGACAACAAAGGCATCAGCAGGCTGACCCTTCCACAGCACACTCATTCCAAACCCCTTTGCTGTTCTTCCTCAGGAAGCTTCCTGTTGAAAGATAAATGTTCTGCCTGCGATCAAACGGATCTATATTTATTTATTTTCCTTTCCTTCAGAACTGGGCCATCCTGAACAGGTCAAAGAGCAGGATTCCAAGAAGTTGAGATGGTCTCTGGAGAAATCTGGAATTTCCCTATAGACATATATGGTGCTCAGTGTGGCAGGAAAAGGCAGGGTGTCCTTGCAGCCAGGGCAGCCATGTGCCAACACCCCAGCACCCCTTGGCAAAGGGGTGCCTCTTAGGGTAGGAAGGACCCAGCTGTTGGGAGACCGGGTCACACAAGGGTTGCTATAAGTTGAAATCGACTCAACAGCACACAATAACAAACAACAACAAGGGTCTTCAAGTCCACAGGAGCAGAGAACAAACAGAAAAACCTGCATCTGAAAACACAGGAAAGGTGATTTGTATAATTTGGTAAATCTATGATTTAGTGGCAATGCAACTGGACCTTTGGGACTGACAATGAACAAGCTCTACAAAGTTCCTGGACAATCCCTTACCAGACAGTGTCGAGAAATAGGCTCCCACAAAAGAGAATATGAGGGGTAACTGAAGGTGATCCCAAACTTTTATTTATTTATTTAACTAATTTACATGCAAAATGTCCTAAAAGCTGCATGGCTTTACATTTTTTTTTTTTTTAAGAGCTTGTTTTACATTCAACGTTACATGTACATTTAGTTTCACTCCCCATTTACCATGTCCAACCCTAACCCAGTCTCCTCCCCTCCCTACCCTGTAACCCTCCCCCCTGTGCCCCTCATATTTATGCACTCCAGTTTGTCCTGCATTTCCTCAACCTGAATGTTGGTCCTCTGGTGCCCCGTGGTCTATTGCCCTAAGGGAAGTATTACCATAGAGTATGTGGGTGCGTCATCCTGGGTTGAGTGGTCTGCATGTACATCTTGTTAAGCATTGGGCTGAGAGCCAGCTCCTGGGGGTACGTTTTATTCCAGGCACAGAATGTATTTCAGGGCCATAGTATTGGGGGTCTCATCAGAATTCCTCTGACCAGTAATTCTGGTCATTATTGAGTTTTTGGATTTTGTTCCATGTTTTTCTTCCCACTCTATCCAAGATATCCAGATTTGATCCTTTCCTGAGTGGTTGGCATTGGTAGCTGGGGACCATTTAGTTCTTCTGCTTTCCAGGGCTATGGTGTCCTAGGGCTGATTGCTTCCAAATGCCCTTGGTTTTTTTTTTTTGCATTTTACTTCGCTTCTGACGATAGGAGACCATTAGCTGCACCACAGATGGCTGCTTGAAAGCTTTTAAGACCCCAGTCACTACTCACCAATGGGATATGGAACAGGCTTTTATGTATTTGTTGTATTTTGTTGTGCCAATTGAATCTGATGTCCCCCAGTACTATGGTTCTGAGCAGGTTAGATCTATTGGATCTCTCTCCCATAGTGTCTGGGTGTCTGGGACGGATTACTCTGTGTCTGTCTGCTATTGTTTCTGTAAGGAATGCATGTATTTTGTATCACTGGTGTCTGTACAAGATTAGCCTCAGCTGAATCTATCCTTGGTCTAGCGTATACTCCTGTTCACTGACCTCCATCTGATCCTCTCAGGTGTTTATGTGTTTATCTGTAGCCTGGTGTTTGGTGTTAATTGTAATGCAGTATGTGGAGACACTGGTTGATATTGGCATCTTTCGTCTATCTCTTATGTACACAATTTGGTGTCCTCCCATTTCCTAATGTTATCATGGTGGTCACAGTTCCGTTCCGTATATCCCTCCCCATACCCACATCAGCATGTGGGCTCCAACTAGCCCAAAATTAATCCTTCTCCTTCCCTCTCCATCCCAGTAACCTACAAAGTGAGTTCCGTGTCCTAAGCAAACCCTTCTTTGTCGTTTTTACAGTGATGGGCTCATACAGTACTTGTCTTTCTGTGATTGACTTATTTCACTCAGCATAATGTTCTCCAGGTTCATCCATGTTGTGAGATGATTCAAGTATCCTTCATTGTTCTTTAATGTGGCATAGTATTCCACTGTGTGCATGTACTATATTTGGTTATCCACTCATCTGTTGATGGGCATTTAGGTTGTTTCCATCTCTTTGCTATAGTGAATTGTGCTGCAATGATCATAGGTGTACATATGTCTGTTCATGCGCTGTCTTTTACCTCTTGAGGATATATTCCCAGTAGTGGAATTGCTGGGTCAAATGATACTTCTATTTTCAGTTGTTTAAGGAAAAGCCATACCATTTGCCACAATGGTTGTACCATTTTACAATCCCACCAGCAATGTGCAACAGTTCCAATTTCTCCACAACCCCGCCAACATGTTACTTTCTGACCTGCTGAACTTTGCTATTATTGCTGGGGTGAGATGATATCGAATTGTTGTTTTGATTTGCATCTCTCTAATGATTAGTGATCATGAGCAATTTCTCATGTGTTTGTTGGCTGCCTGTATATCTTCTTTGGTCAAGTGTCTGTTCAAGTCTTTTGCCCATTTGTAAATTGGGTTATTTGCCTTTTTGGTGTTGAGGTGTTGAAGTTTTCTGTAGATTTTGGAGATAAGTCCTTTATCAGCTATGTCATAGGCAAATATTTTCTCCCAATCTGTAGGTTCTCTTTTTACCCTTTTGATGAAGTCTTTCGATGCATATCAGAATTTAATTTTTAAAAGGTCCCAGTCATCTTGCCTCTCTTGTACCTCCTGTGTATTCTGGGTTATGCTTGATAGTCTATTTATGCCATAAATTAGGGCTCCCAGATTTGCCCCTGTTTTATCTTTGATCAGTTTTATAGTTTTGGGTTTCACATTTAAGTCTTTGGTCCAGCTTGAGTTTGTTTTTGTGTATGGGGTGAGGTATGGGTCTTATTTCATTTTTCTGCAGGTGGATATCCAGTTTTGCCAGCACCATTTGTTCAAGAGGCTGTCTCTTCCCCATTTAATGGGTTTTGGACCTTTGTCAAAGATCAGTTGTCCACAGATGGATGAGTCTATATGTGGACTTTTGATTCTGTTCCATTTGTCCATCTGTGTCTATCAATGTAAAAATACCATGTTGTTTTGACTACTGTGGCTGTATAGTAGTTCTTAAGATCTGGGAGTGTGAGACCTCTCACTTTGTTTTTTTTTCCCTTCAGAAGTACTCTACTTATCTACCTTCCTTTCCATATGAAATTAGTAATTGGTTTTTCCATGTCCTTAAAAATTTTGTTGGAATCTGGATCAGGATTGCGTTAAATGTATAGATTGCTTTAGGTAGTATTGACATTTTCACAATATTCAGTTTACCTATGCATGAACAAGGTAGGTTCTTCCATTTATGTAGTGCCCTTGTTGTCTCTTGTAGCAGTGTTTTATAGTTTTCTTTGTATAAGTCTTTTGTGTCACTGGTGAGGTTTATTCCTAGATACTTTATCTTTTTAGTGGCTATTATAAACGGTATTGTTTTCCTTACTTCTTTATCAGAGGACTCTGTTGGTGTAGAGGAATCCAGCTGATTTTTGTATGTTGACCTTGTATCCTGCCACTTTGCTGAACCTCTCTATTAGTTCCAGTAGGTTTTTTTTAATTGAGTCCCTTGGATTTTCTATGTACAAGATTATATCATCTGCAAATAGAGATAGTTTTAGCTCTTCTTTGCCAATTTGTATGCCTTTTATTTCTCTTTCTTGTCTATTGCCCAGGTCAGGACTTTCAATACAATGTTAAGTAGAAGTGGTGATAGAGGGCATGCCTGTCTGGTTCCTGTTCGTAAGAGTAGTGCCTTGAGTCTTTCTCCATTAAAAATGATGTTGACTGTTGGCTTTGCATACATACCCTTTATTATGTTGAGGAATTTCCCTTCCATCCCTATTTTGCTGAGAGTTCTGAACAGGAATGGATGTTGGATTTTATCAAATGCCTTTCTGCATCAATTGATATAATCATATGGTTCTTTTCTTTTGTTTATGTGGTGGATTACATTGATTGTTTTTCTGATGTTGAACCACCCTTGTAAACCTGATATGAATCCCACTTGGTCCGGGTATATTAATTTTTTTATATGTTGTTGGATTCTATTGGCTAGGATTTTGTTAAAGATTTTTGCATCTATGTTCATGAGGATATTGGTCTGTAGTTTTCCTTTCTAGTAGTGTCTTTCCCTGGGTTTGGTATTAGTGTTACGTTTCCTTCATAAAATGAGTTTGGAAGTATTCCATCTTTTTCTATGTTCTGGAATAACTTGAGTAGCATAGGTGTCAAGTCTTCTCTGAATATTTGATAAAATTCTCCAGTGAAGCCATCAGAGCCAGGACTTTTCTTTGTGAGAAGTTTTTTTTACAACCTGTTCAATTTCTTCTTTTGTTATAGGTCTGTTCACACATTCTATCTCTGAGTGGGATAATTTCGGTAGGTCTTGTGATTCTAGAAACTTGTCCATCTCTTCTAGGTTCTCAAATCTGTTGGAGTACAATTTTTCATAATATTCTGTGGTATCTTTTTTATTTCAGTTGGTTCTGTTATGATGACACCCTTTTCGTTTACAATTCTTGTGATTTGGATCTTCTCTTTATTTTCTTTTGTTAGATCTGCAGATGGTTTATTGATTTTATTGATCTTTTTGAAGAACCAGCTTTTTGTTTTGTTGATTTTCTCTATGGTTTTCTTGCTTTCTGTTTCATTTATTTCTGCTCTGATCTTTGTTATTTCCTTGTTTCGAGATACTGGAGGATTCTTTTGTTGTTCTATTTCTAGTTGTTGGAGTTGATGAGTTAGAGTGTTGATTTTGTTTATTTCCTCTTTTTTGATGTATTCATTTATTGCTATAAACTGTCCTCTGAGTACTGCTTTTGCTGTGTCCCATAGGTTTTGGTATGATGTACCTTCATTCTCATTTGTTTCTAGAAATTGTTTTATTTCCGTTTTTATTTGTTCCATTACCCAGTAGTTTTTGAGCAGTGAATTGTTCAGCTTCCATATGTTTGATGTTTTTTCCTTGCTCTTCTTATTATTAATTTCTAATTTTATAACATTGTGGTCCAAGAAGATGCTTTGTAGTATTTCGATGCTTTTGAATTTATTGAGGCTTGTTTTATGTCCCAACATATGGTCTATTCTGGAGAAGGATCCATGTGCACTGGAGAAGAATGTGAATTGTGCTTTTTTGGGTGAAATGCTCTGTATATGTCTATGAGGTCTAGTTGGTTGATTGTATTGTTGAGTTCTTCTGTATCTTTGTTGAGTTTTTTTCTAGTTGACCTGTCCCTCTTTGAAAGTGGTGTATTAAAGTCTCCTACTACTATCATAGAGTTGTCTATTGTCCCTTTTAATTCAGTTAATATTTGCTTCATGTATTTTGGAGCACTTTCATTGGATGCATAAATATTTATTATTGTAACATCTTCTTTGTTAATTGACCCTTTCAGCATCATATAATGTCCTCCTTTGTCTCTTGTGATGTTTTTCACCTTGTTGTTGTTGTTGTTTGCCGTCGAGTCGGCCCCGACTCATAGCGACCCCTCCTTGGGTTTCCGAGGCAGTATCACTACGGAAGTAGAATTCCCCATCTTCCTTCCGAGGAGTGGCTGGTGGGTTTGAACCGCCAGCCTTCTGGTTAGCAGTCAAGTGCTTTTAGCCACTATGCTACCAGAGCTCCTTAATGCCTATTTTATCAGAAATTAATTTTGCCACTCCTGCTCTCTTTTGGTTACCATTGGCTTGGTATATTTTTTCCCATCCCTTAACTCTTAATTTGCTTTTATCTTTGTGTCTAAGGTGGGTCTCTTGTAGGCAGCATATCTATGGGTCTTCTTTTCTTATCCAGTCTGCCACTCTCTTTGTCTTGATAGGTGAATTTAGTCCATTCACATTGAGTGTAATTAATGATAGGTATGAATTGATTGCTGTCATTCTATTGTGGTTTTTTGCGGATTGTTGGTGTTTCCTTGGTCCATATACTTTTCTGTGCTGAGTTCAGTTTTTTGCCTAATGCTTCCTCCCTTTTTTCTTTATTGTTGGCTTTGTGCTTATTAAACCCATATGTTTTCCTTCCTTCTGGATTTGCTTAGGGGGATTGTTAATTTTCTCTGTGGTTACCTTGAAGTATATTCTTGTCTCTACATTTTTAGAACAGTGTGTACTGTGAAGACATTGTCCTGTTTTCCTCTCCATTTGGAAGTTTGTACCTAGAAGTTTTATTCCCTCTAATGGGTTAGTTGCTGTTGTCGTGTGCTGATTGACTTCCTTAGTTTTTAGTGTACAATGTTTTATGGTCTTTGAGTTTCTATTTCTGATTTGGTTTTAGTATTGATGCCACATATCCTGATTTTGTTGATCTCTGTTGTGGGTTCTCTATTGGGAGGACTTCCTTAAGCATTTCTTGTAGGGTTGGTCTGGTTTTCACAAAATCCCTTAATTTCTGTTTGTCTGAGAATGCCTTGATTTTTGCCCTCATATTTGATGGATAATTTGGCTGGATATAAGATTCTTGGTTGGAAGTTCCTTTCCTTCAGTGTTTTATATATGCCGTCCCATTGCCTTCTTGCCTGCATGGTTTCTGCTGAGTAATCAGACCTCAGCCTAACTGTTTGATTATTATAAGTAATATTTCTTTTGTCCTGGGCAGCTCTCAAAATTTTTTCTTTGTCTTTGGTTTTGGGGAGTTTGATTATAATATGCCTCAGTGTTTTTCTCTTGGGATATCTTGTGTGGGGTTCTATGGGCTTCTTGGACAAATATCTTTTCTTCCTTCATGATATGGGGGAAGTTTTCTGTTAGCAGGTCTTGCACAATTTTCTCAGTGGTCTTTTTCGCCTCTTCTTATTCTGGAATTCCAATGAATCTTGTGTGGTTTATTTTTGTGTTATCCCATATAATTCTTAGGTTCTCTTCATTTCTCTTAAATCTTTGTTCTGATTATTCTTCATACAGGCTGGTGTCCAGGGATTTGTCTTCTAGTTGGGATATGCATTCTTCAGCCAGTTCTAACCTACTCTTTTGTGCTTCTACTGTGTTGTGTAATTCTGTAATTTTGGTATTCATCTTCTGGATTTCTAACTGCTGTTTTTGTATGAGTTCTGATTGTGCATTGATCTTGTTATTTTGTTCTTGAATGATTTTCCTGAGTTCTTCCAGGGAACTGTCTGTGTTTGCCTTGCTTCTGTTTGGGTTTCCTTAGGCTCTTGTAAAGCTTTATAAACATATCTTCTAAATTCCTTCTCAGATAATTCTATTGTCTCCTCTTCCTCTATGTTTAATGAGATCTTTGTTTTCTTTCTAATGTCTTGTCCTGTTTTTTTTGTTTGATTTGAGGTTACCTGTTGTTTCCTAGATATTTTGTGGTAGTCTTTAACTGTTGGCTATGTATTAATTTGTTTTGCCTTGGTTTTGGTTGTATGATTTAATATATTGAAAAGGTGAAGCTGGTGTACTTTATTTTTTTAGTTATTAATTCAGGTATGCTGGGTTGCTCTGCAGTTTTCTTTGTGATGGTGGAATCACTGTGTGGAATGTGGATATGGGTTTCGGTTTGGCATAAAAGGGTTTAGAATTCAAACCAGGAGGTATTATGGTGGCTGAGTGTGGTTTCTTCTATTGGGTGAGTGAAGGTATTGACAGAGAAGGTAGGAGAGGAAGAGAGAAAGAAGGAAAGCTCCATGTGGCTAGGGGTGATTTCTAGGGCTTTGAGCGGGCTGCTAGTGATGAGGTTGTACTGTTATTCACAGGCCCACAGCTCAATTTCAGCAAAGGCCCCAGTTGTTAGGGGGTCACCACTTTCCAGCAAGCTCAGACACATGCAAAAGCCACACTTCCAAGGCCCCTCGGTGCCAAAAAGCTGACCCAAGACAACTACCTGGCTCCATGATCCACTGAGGAAGTTCCTCTCTGGGCCCACCTGCCCGGGGCACTGGCCTAGACCTCAATCCACCACAGGAGTTCCTCTCTGGATCCTCCCACCTGCAGTGCCAAAGATCCACTAAGTTTCAGCAGCACAGGAGCCAGACAGTGCTCACGCATAACCTGTAGTCCCAATATTAGTGACAAAGTCAAGCATGGGCTCCTCAGTACCACTAAGCTGACCCAAGCCTGATCAGTGATCTGCTGCAGGAGCAACTCCCTGGGCCTGCCCTCTTGCAGCACCAATGGACTCTCTGCTCAGGTTTCAGCAGCACTGGCCATGCCTGTTTTGCACCTAGCCGACCCAAGTTACTGATATAATCAGGTGCTGAGGGTAAATCATTGGGGTGATCGCTGGTATGTTGGTGTGGTCACTAGTATGCTGGTGTGGTATGTCTTCTTCCTTAACCTAGGGAGGTCTTGGATGGCCTTTCTCATGTGCCAGTTGGCGCTCCCCCAGGGAGGTCTCCAATGGCCTTTCTTGGCTGCCTATCAGCACTCCGCATGATAGATCTTCTGATCTTGGTATTTTTTCCCTGTCCCTTTCTCCTTTCTAATTCTGCTCCCCTGAGTTTGGTGCACTCTGACTCAGTGAGCTGTTCAGAGCACCAGAATCCCTAATTCAAACTGCTGTACCTAGTTTTTCAAACATTAAGATGCTAGAGGGAAATAGCGTGGTGATTACTGATGAGACTCCATTTTCAATCCACAGCTTTACATTCTTACACAAATGAATTGAACATAATTTGACAGGTCAGGGGCCACCAGAAATGGGCAGTTACCTCCAGATCATTGGGAAGGGTGGGGTAGTTGCCCCTACACTACTGGTTCCCAAGGACCATGCTTTTGAGTTCTTGCATCAGCTTTTTAGAGTTTTGTCAAGTTGTCAACATGTCATCTCCCAGAAGTTTCTACCCCTCCTTTACATTGCTGCTTCCAGGATAGGAACAGGGATGCGATAAATGGATAAGTGGCCAAGAAGGCTGGTGAGGGGATAAGGAGTCCTGGGTCTACCCCTCCTCAGTTGACCTTGAGTGTGTAACTTCTCTCCTGTGGACCTTATCTCCTCATCTGCAACACAGGGGAATTAGAGTAGGTGATTCCATAAGACTCTGTGGCTCTGGAATTCCTATACACATGCTCTGAAGTGATCTCAAACTCAGCATACCAACCCCACACAATAGATTGCACTGTGCTGATCTATTTAGAAAGAGCTCTGGTGATGCAGTGCCTAAGGCATTTGACTGCTAACCAGAAACTTGGTGGTTCAAATTTACCAGCCAGTCTGCAGAAGGAAGACTGGGTAATCTATTTCTGTAAAGGTGTAGTGGGTAAGGCATCTAGCTGCTAACCAGATGGTCAATGATTCAAACTCACTTCTATAGGAGGAAGATGAGGTAATCTGCGTCTGTAAAGATTTATAGCCTTGG
>NW_006921785.1:5263116-5298093 GCF_000298275.1 Orycteropus afer afer
TAGGTGTTGTCAAGTTAGCTCCAACTCACAGTGACCCCATGTACAATACTCATCTGTCAGTGTGTTGTACTGTGGTGGCTTGCATGTTTCTGTGAGGCTGGAGACTATGCCACCTGGGTTTCAAATACCAGCAGGATCACCCATGGTGGACAGGTTTCAGCAGAGCTTTCAGACTAAGACCGACTTGGAAGAAGGGGTCATCCAGTTTTCAAATTGGCCAGTGAAAACCATCCAGGGCAGAGACAATTTTATATTCATCTACTACTGGGCAGGTACATGATGTAACATTAATGGTACATGTGGTACATGGTGGGCAAATGAATGGGCTGACCAGCTGAGACCAAGGATATTGATACTCAGTTGAAAGCTTCTTGCCTGGCTCCTCAACTGGGCTGCAAGCTCCTTGGGAACAAGGAATTGGTCTTATCTCCAACCAAGGCTGATGGTCAGTCAGGATGCACCAGTATACCCAAGCCAACTATTAAAATATTGAAATACTTCTGTACTGCTGCTGCTTGAATGCCCAGTCCCTACCACTAGGTGCCCTACACCTCCCTGGGACCCCTAAAGTGTGATGCCTGGCATGGTAGGGGTCTCCAGATTTCTCCTCCAGCACTGTGGCTGCATCACTCTGATCAGTCACTGTCCTTGCTGTAGTGTTGTTGAATGTCCAAGTGATAGATCATCTCAATGCAGATGATGGGAATGGCCAGCAGGTGCTTGGTAAGTGCTACCCATTACCTGAGAATTGATACTTGTGCACTCTGAGCTCCAGGTAAACTAAAGAAGTTCTCAGCAAGAAACTGGGCAATGTTTGCAGCTCTGAGTCTGAGAAGACATGGACCCCAGATGGACAGCTCAAGGCCCTTCAAGGACACCTGCAGGCAAAGAAAAGCAGACTTGCTGTCCTTGCTGTGCCCCTCCCCTGTCTGTCCATTCACTGTCTAAAAGGCACTACACTCCAGGGAAGTCAGAGATGTTATGCAGTAAAATGAGCTGAGCCAGAAGACGGGGGCAGAGTTGGATGCCAGGTGGGCAGGGTCTGAGGCCCAGCCCCACTGACTTACTAGCCATGTGACCCATCTCTCTGAGCCTGTGTTTCCTCTATAAAGTGGAGATAATTAAACTCAGCTTCCAACATGTTGTGAAGACTGCTGTGCTTAACACAGGATCTGATCCAGAACCCATAGCTGGGGCTTCCTTTCCTGATGAAACCTTGTTTTAATAAATCAGGACTATAAAAATGGCAAAGTGATTACACAGGTATGTGCAATTTGTACAAATGCACCAAGCAGTTCACTTAAGTATTCTGTCTATGTATCGTACATCAGTAAAAAATGAAAATACCAAAGATGTTCTCAGGCATCAAAAATATCAATAAAAAGTTAAGATGCTAAAAAGAAATCATGGCTGAATAAAATCTAGGATTTTTGCCCTAGAGAAAGTTCCTCATATAGTTCTGACATTTCCCCCAAAAGCAGGGGACTTGGAAAAAAAAAAAAAAAATTGAAAGCCTGTTGCTGTCTGGTCGATTCCAACTCATGGCCATCCCATGTGTGTCTGAGTAGAACTGCTCTATAGGGTTCTCTTATCTGTAATCTTTACAGAAATAGATCACTAGCCTTTTCTTCTGTGGTGGCACCACTGAGTAGGTTTGAACCACCAACCTTTAGGTTAGTAGTCAAATACAAATCATTTGCACCATCCAGGGACTTTCAGCAGGGGAGTAACCCATGGCCACCGAGTCAATTCCAACTCATAGCGACCCCCATTGGGTTTCCAAGGCTATGCATTTTTACTGAAGTAGGTTGCCTCATCTTCCTCTCATGGAGCAGCTGGTGGTGGGTTTGAACCACTGACCTTCTGTTTAGTAGTCAAATGCTTTATCCACTATGGCACCAGAGCTACTTTCAGCAGGGGAGTAGGAGGGTGTAAAAGAGACCTCACTACATTTTCCCCCAAGAAGCTAAGGGTTTAACTGATGTGTTCTAACAACAGCAGAGCTGGGCAAATAAGTCTAGGTGAGGATCAGCAGAGAGACAGGCCAGCCTAGATGGTGTTCCATCGGCCGCCAGCATGCTGGGTTAGACAGGGTTAATTATATAGAGATTGATGCAGGCTTATAAGAGGAAGGGAGGATGATGTGGTCCTTACCCACATACTCAGAGGTAGGCCTCCATTAATTAGATCTAACAATTGATTAGTTTATTTCTGATCCAGGAAGAGCTATTGTATTGACCTTCAAGTTCCACAGAAGTACTTTTAGGACACACAGTGAAATACCAGCAGCAAGACAAGCCACAGTGGAATTTCTAACATTCTCTGCCTTCTTGGGTAGAGTGGGGGCATGTTTTCCAGGCCTTTATAGTTGAAAAGGGACAAGCTCAAGGCCCTGGACTCCTTTTCATTTAGCATCTGCTTCTTCCCACTTCAGAAGTGTTTGTGTTCTTCCCATATTGGCTAGTCTTCAGATAGGGCCTCCTGGCCTGGATCTTGGAAATACAGCTAGTCTCTGAGTTAGCCAAAGACAGTGTGTTCCCATGAGCATAGTTGAAACCAGGCTGTTGGGAACTCATCGAGTGTGTGTCCCATGCAAACAATGCCCTAAGCAGTACTAAGAGTCACCAGCTGGTCCACAAAATCTACTGACTTCATCCATATACCCTAGAAGTCTTAATAGCACTATGGACCTACCACCATGTTGTCCTGAGAAAATACTTTTGATTTAGACTTCTCATTAGTGGGCAGTGGGGAGGTGGGTATGTCCACCAGCCTGCTCTGGGCCAAATCCTTATTTGGGGAAAAGCAAACAGATAGCCTCCTACACTTCAAAGTTCTTCTTTTAGGGCAGAACTCAGTACAGGTCTCAGATATCTACAGCAAAGGCCAAAGTGGTGTTATAAGGAGAAGTAGATCACAACTGAGTGGCATGGAGGCAGGAAACTGAAGAAAGAGGGCACAGAGGGCCCACTATGACATCTTTGGAAGGATGAGGAAAGGCATTCCAAGCTGAGGTTCAGTGTGGGCAAAGGGGTCACTGGACTATTGAAGACAGGGGATGAGGGAAAGCATGGGGCCCGGGCAAGATCCTGAGCTGTGTGAGGAAGTAGTAGGATGCTGCAAGGGGCACCCAGCCAGGCTTTGTAGGAAGTCAGGCAGTCTGGGTACAGGAGATGAATGTGAAGAGGTTCCAGTGACACCCATGCTCCTGTAACCTGGATGCCCCAAGGAAGGCAGCAGCTGGAATCCCTCCAAAGCTTCTACCAAGCTCCTTCGCCATTCTTCCTCACCAGGTTGACAGGCCCCAGGGCCTAACCACACCTGTCCATGTGGGGAAAGTGAAGGTGGACCCAAGAGACAAAAAATCTCCTTCCTCACCTCTGGGGAGAGAACCTGTGAGTCTCCATCAGTTCCTCAGTCCAGCTCCTCACCTGGGGCTGCAGAGAAGCCAGCCCAAATCCTTGTCTGGGCCAGAATGGCCCAGATGATCAGATTGAGATGGGGCCAGAGGTCATGCAACCCCAACTTCTCCCATGTCACTTAGGACACCAAGGGGCCTGTCAAAGTTACCTTTGGTCAAATAAATTTCCTAACATTGGTGTCCTCCTCTGTAAGGGGTAATACCATCACCTATCTGCTTGATAATGATGAAGATTAAGTTAAATGGTGTATGTGTGCGAGTGCGTGTATGTGTGTGTCAAGGTGGGGAGAGACATAAAAGGCAGCTCATGCTGAGCATGATCCTACACTGGCTTTTTGCAGACACCCCAAGACAAGCTAGGCTCAAAGACAGGAGGAAGCTTAAGGAGATCCAATCATCCCTGGGCCTTAAGGCCTAGAGAAGGACAGTGACTTGGCTCCCTCCCACTAACCTCCTCTGCTCTGGACAGTCCATTCTTTTCCCTGTACCCAGCCTGATCCTTAATGCACCTGAGGACAGACAGATGCTGCACTTTCTTCCACCCTGAGACTTCTTTCTCCCTCCTGTGATTCTCCCTCCTGGCACTCTTCCCACCCAACCCCTGACCAGGGACTGTTGGGGCAAAACCAGTACCCTTCCTGCCACACAGCACCCCAGCTCTGCAAAGCATAGTTCTGTGTAAAGGCCTTCAGCAGATGAGGTAAGTGGACAGGTGCACATCTTTCTCAGGCACTGCTGCCCTGCCCCTTCCCTCCCTCCAGGTCTTGCAGCAGCAGGGACTCACAGGGGCTGAGGGAAAGGAGACATTCAGAGAAGGGTTGGGGCTGCTGGTCTTGACCTGAGAGATGCCTACTCACCAGTGCCCTGCCATGAAGACTCTTGTCATTGTACCCAGACAATGCAGGAAAAGGGTGACAGCAGAGGAGGTGGCCAGGGAGACCTCGGGGAGGTAGAGCAAAAGCACTGCCTCACCTGGTGCACATGCAGTCTGCCAAGCCCTGTGGTACCCAATCCTCATCCAGCCTCAGAAGCTCCCTTTCAAGGAGGCAAGGCTGCAGAAAAGGTGTTATCAACCCTATTTTAAGGAAACAGGAAAACTAAAGCTGAGAGCTGCCTTGAGTTATCCAAAGTCATATAAGGAGTAAGTGGGGAGGATGGGTCCAAACTGTCATCTCCCAGGCTGGTTATTTTCTGGGCAGATGGATTCCAAATGGAGGAGGGAAAAGCCAGTGCAAAGATGTGGTGATGAGATCATTTTAGGTCCCTCTGGCACAAATAGTCTATACTAGACTACTAATCTAAAGGTTGGTGGTTCAAACCCACCCAGTGGTGCCATGGAAGAAAGGCCTGGTGATCTGCTTTCATAAAAATTACAGCCAAGAAAACTCTAGGGAACAGTTCTACTCTGTTACAGGGGATCTTCATGAGTTGGAATTGACTCAATGGCAGCAGGTCTGGCAGTGGTGGGAGGGGAGCCTATTCAATCACCTCTGGACCAAGTGTATCAGCTAATGGGCTGGAGAAGGAATACAAGAAAGCAGTGGAGAGCAGGAGGAGGGGCCTATCTGAGGGAAGGGAAAAGGCTGCTGATGGGCTGGTTGGTCTCTGGGCTCTTCCCCAATGGTGGGTGCTGGATGGAACTTCAGGGGCACACAGCACCACCCTCTAGCAAAGACTCCAGCAAGAGCTGTCACTGGTTCCCTGTCCTACAGCCTGAAGAGCAGGGACAGGAATTCACCAGGAGAAGAAGCAAGAGCAGCAAGTGAGAATGTGCTCTCTTTCCCCTCAGAAATCTGCAAATCAGCATTTCAAGTACACAGGCACTTCTCAGGGGGGCTATAAAACCCAGAAAGAGAAGAGGCAGAAAAATCCTGGGCAGCCAACAGGACTCAGCAAGGGGCAGAGGTTCAGAGGTTTCAGAGAAAGAGAGAGTCCTCCTTTTCTCCCCTTGTCCCTCATCAAGGTTGTGTGGACCCCACGGTACAACCCCACATTACAGCCCTTTTGCTCCCGGCAGAACTCACCCTGTGCGGCTGAAGCAGCCTAACTTGATGTTCTTTCCTTGGGCTGTCCAAATTCAGAGCCCGTCAGGCCCTTGGATACCTGATGGAGGGGAGGAAGAGGTTTCCTTGAAACAAAAATGGAGGAGAACTGAAATGCAGTCTGCAGTCAGCCACTGTTTGTTGGTCCCCGATGTGTCCTACCCTTGTTCCATAGGCTGTTTAGCTGAGCACATGGCCACTCAGATGAAGACTACATTTCCCAGCATTTCTTGGAGTAGAAATAGCCATGTGAATAAGATCTAGTCACGGGCAACCTCAGGGATATTTCCTTAATGGGAGTGGATGTGCCCTTCTCCTTCCCTTTATTCTCTTTCCTGGTGGCTGGATGTGGATGTAATGGCTGGAACTGACTTAGCCATTTTGGGCCAGGAGTTAATCTTGGGAAAGAAGTCATGTATAAAAAAGCAACAAGACAGAATGTGATAGTTGGAGCTGTGTGTCAACTTGGCTGGACCACAATTATTTCTGGTTTAAGCTGTTGTGATGTGGTTATTCCCATGATGGGATCAGATGATTATGTTTTGAGCAGGCAATCTGTTGAAAGGGAGTTTCCCTAGGGGTGTGGCCTGCTTTCAGTATATCTATGGACATCCTGGGAAAACAGACATTTTTCTGTGGATCGGGATTCTGTTGTGCTGCCTACAACTGTCCGTGAGTGAACAATCCACCATTCGGCCTGGAGATGTTGGATTTGTCATTCGTTGGAGTCAACAGCCGGTGTACTGCCTGCCAGCCTTGAGCTCCTCAGCCCCTGCAGCTGCAAGAGTCAGGAAAAGCCTCCAGCTTGATGTTTGATCCAGGAACTTTGGACTTGCCAGCTTCTCTAAGTGTGTGAGCCATTTTCCTAAGATAAATTTCTCTATATATACATATATATAAGCTTTACTGGTTTTGTTTCTCTAAAGAACCCAGTCTAACACAGAGAAGGATACTGTGGGTCCCCAACCACATAGAACTGTCATACCAGTCCTAGGCCACCTACCTCTGGACATTTGTATGAGAAAGAAATAGCCTTGCATTTTGTTGAAGCCATTTGTTAATTTAGATTTCTCTGGTCCTTGCAGTCAAACTCAGTATTAGACAGTACACCATTTTCAAGGTGCAAATCCAACCTCCTCCAAGAAACTTGTCCAGAGCCCCCCAGTCAGAATAAACCTCTCCCTCTCCTATGCTGCCATTGTAACATTTGTTACTGTGTATGGTAAAGCAGATAGTGTTTCTGTTTGCATATCTTTCCACATTTCATTTTCATGGTTTCTGCACAAGCCCCCTCGGAAGGTATCATGGTCAGCATAGCGCAGGTGAGGAGGGTGAGGCTCAAGGGGTGAGTGGTTTTCTGTCTGACAGCACACTTCAGCTTGAATTTGAATTATTAATGTCCGAGTCCATCTCCCCTTCTCTTCCCCATGAGCTATTCCGTGGGCTGATTCCACTGTGACTCCCTGTAGGGTCAAGGGCCCCACCCACAGCAGGTGCTCTGTACAGTTGCACCAAATTGATTTACTGTCAATGCAGCAAGTTCTCTTCCATCTGAGGATATTGATTTCCTCTAAACTGTATTTCTTTCTCTGACATTCTCTAAGAAAGAAAAACTGAAGGGAAATAAAAAGCTTGGTCCTCTTGAGTGAATCCTTGGCCTGCAGCAAAATGCCAGGAGCCAGAACTGTGGCTCCAAAGGAAAATGTGGAAGGGACTGCGGCCAGGAGGGGCCTCTGGAGCTGGGCCCAGGCTCATTGAAGACCCCCAGTCATCCTCTCCAGGGTGAGGGTGGAGCATACAGGCATAGAAAGAACAGCATAAAAAGGAGAGCGTTTCAGAACCAGACTGTTTTGCAAATATTACTGGATGAAACCTCACAGCATCCCTTTCCCCCCAGGTTGGATGTCAGGCAATTTCATCTTGTGATGGAGATGGACAGCCAAGGATGGAGAATTCAAATGAAATCTTGCCTCCCTGTTATGAGGAAAATCATTGCCCCACATCTGCAGTGCCCCTGTGGGGAGGAAAAGATCCAAGGATTCTAACTCATGATGTCCTCATCCTCACACTTCACTGGGTCCAAAGCAATCATGTTTGATTGGCCTAACAATTCTTTGAGGACTAAGGCAGGCATTGCCCTCTTTTATAGATGAAGAAGCTAAAACCCAGAAAGAGAAAGTGACTTGCCCAAGGTCACACAGCAGTGAGCCAGAGCCTGGATGTCCCTCCTTCCTCTACCTGTAGTTTATTCATCAGGAACTTGCAGTAGAGAAACCCAGGGAAAGCGGTCCACCTTATCTGCTGACCAGGCTGCAAACCCCTTGCACTGCCCACTGCTGTGGCCACAGCAGGATCACAGGGGAGAGGAGAGGCTGCAGTCGCTTCTTTGTCTTAGCAATGGAGATGGGACACCATCTGCACCAGGCTCTCATTCCATGCACATATGCAACCTGGGAATTCAGACCTCTCCTCTGGCATTTTCCTGTTAGCAAGGACTGACTTAGGAGATAGGCTTTCCTGGAGACACTACACTATTTTTGGCTCTGGAGTCCTCTCTCCTGTCCCAGTAAATCTTAACCATCTTTTCAAGGCCCTACTTGATGCCACTTCTTCGTCCTCCTGCCCATATCCCTCCAACCCTCATGCACCTCTCATGTCTGCACCTCTCACAATCCTCTCACTTGTCTCACATATGTTGTTGTTAGATGCTGTCAAGTTGGTTCCGACTCATAGCAACCCTATGTACAACTGAATGAAACATTGCCTGTTCTTACACCATCCTTGCAATAGTTGCTATTTTTGAATCCACTGTTGCAGACACTGTGGCATTCCATCTCTTTTTCACTGACCAGCTACTCTACCAAGCAGGATGCCCTTCTTCAGGGTTGAATCCCTCTTGCTAACATGTCCACAGTAAATGAGATGAAGTGTCACCATCCTCGCTTCTAAGAACCATTCTGGCTATATTTCTTCTAAGACAGATTTGTTTGTTCTTCTGGCAAATACAGATGATGTTAGAAATAATGGTATAGATATATAACATATGATATGTAACTCTGGTGGCATAGCGCCTAAGGCATTTGACTGCTAACCAGAAGGCTGGTGCTTCAAACCCACCAGCCATTCCTCAGAAGAAAGATTGGGTAATCTACTTACATAGTGATACTGCCTCAGAAACCCAAGGAGGGGTCGCTATGAGTCGGATCTGATTCGGCGGCAGTGGGTTTTTTTTTTGTGTGTTACATATAACACAAAGGGCAGGACACAGCCTGAGTGCCCACATATTCCTTGCATATGAGAGAGTGAGTCGGGGGACAGAGAGAGAAAAGTTGAGGTGGGTGCTTAGTGGAATCGGGTTCATTGTGGCTGTGAGGAGTGGGGCTAGAGGACTCTGGCAGGTGTAAGACCTGTGGTCATGTGTTTTGGGCCTGGGTGGCAGTCCTTGATAACAGGTCTTAAAGGCTAGATGAGTGGGCAGACCCCCAGTCTCTCAGCCAGGCCTTCACCTGAGTGTTCTGTTGAGCTCAGGGTCATTAGTCCAATCATCAGTCCAGTGACTGTAGCTACAGCCCTTTAAAGTAACTGTTAGTGGAGAATGCCCCAAGAAAGGCCCTTCTACCCTCATTCTACAAAGCAGTGCCAAGCTACATGCAGGCACTCCCAGGTGGACCTTCCCTGAGCTGTGCTGGCTGGTGTGAGCTGCTCTGGAGTCTACCCTAGCGGGTAAAGGGCAGGCAATTCAGTCCCACAGCCACACACTATTCTGGTCACATTCTGCCAGGGAACTGAGCTATGTAAAACCCACAGTCATGCTTTGCTTCCACATGCCCACCATTTTTTGATAGATATATTTGTGTCCTTTACATAAAGAGCAAAATAAAGTCAACCACAAGGAGTAACCCTAAAATTAACAAGAAACTGTGGTAGGATCAAAAATGGTCTCCCAGAGATGTCCACACCCTAAAACCTGGAACCTGTGAGTACATTACTTTGCATGGCAAAAGGGACTTTAAACATGTGATTAAATTAGGAATCTTGCCTTTATCTGGGTGGGCCCAATGTAAACACAAGGGTTGTTGTAAGAGAGAGGCAGAAAGATCAGAGTCAGAGAGAGAAGCTACAGAGATGGAGCCGAGATCAGAAAGACAGAGATTGAAAGATGCTATCCTGCTGGCTTTGAAGATGGAGAAGGGGCCCACAGCCAAGAAAGATGGCTACCTCTAGAAGCCAGAAAAGGCAAGGAAATGGATTCTCCCCTAGAACCTCCAGGAGGAACTAGCCCTGCTGACACCTTAATTTCAGTCCAGTCAGACCCATGTTGGATTTCTAATTTCCAGAACTGTAAAATAATAAATTTGCTTTGTTTTAAACCACTAATGTTATACATAATTTATTACAGAAGCCATAGAAAGCTAATACAGAAACTTAAGTCAAAATGATCATTTTTCCCTCTTGTGCCATAGTGATTCCACCTCAGAAACCCAAGGAGGGGTCTCTATGACTCGGATCCGACTCTACAGCAGTGAGTTTGGTTTTTTTGTTCCTTAAATAAGTCACTTTACAGATGAGGGGAGCTACTCAGAGAACTTGAGAATAGGTAGGGTGGGGCTGGGGCCGCTGGTCCACCCCTCAGTCCTTCCCTGCCCTCCCAAACCTTATAAATCTACATTGTTGTCGTTGTTGTTATTGAGCCAGCTCTATCTCATGGCAACTGAACGGACAACTGAATGGAACATTGCCCAGTCCTGTGCCATCATCACAATTGTTGGTACACATGGCCACTGTGTATTTTTGTGTGTCTTCCAACCTAGGGGACTCATCTTCCCACAATATATTAGACCATATTCTGCTGTGGTCCGTAAGGTTTTTATTGGCTGATTTTCAGAAGTAGAGTGCCAGGTCTTTCTGCCTAGTTTATCTTAGCCTGGAAGTTCTACTGAAAACTGTCTACCATGGGTGGTATTTGAAATACCAGTGGCGTAATCTTCCAAGGAGCTCTGGTACCACAGTGCCTAAGGCATCTGACTGCTAACCAGAAAGTTGGTGCTTCAAAGCCACCAGCAACTCCACAGAAGCAAACCTGGGCAATCTACTTCCATAAAGATTTACCACCTCAGAAATTCAATGAGGATAGTTATGAGTTGGAATCGACTCAATGGCAGGGTTTGGTTTTTTGGTTTATAAGCTTCCAACAACACATGAGTCAAAGCAGCATGACAAACTGACAGATGGGTGGTGGTTATAAATCTATATTGAGGGAGGAAGCCAGTCTGATTTAGCTATGTCTGAATTAAGCAGTTAAACAAACATCCTTAATTCTATTACACTCATGTACCTGGAATAACTTCAAGCCTATTTTATTTTCCAGCTCAATCAGTATTCAGTTAAACACTCCTTTCTTTTTGAAATAATTTCTTCTCTTGTCTCCTCTAGTCCACTCACCCTTCTTGCTCCCTTCCTGTCTCAGTCTCTTTTGCTAACTCCTCTTCCTCCTCAACTCCGCGTGTAAATACTAGAGTGTCTGCGGCTTCATCCTTGGCCCTCTTCTTGCTACTTACATTCTCTCCTAAGGATTTCAACCAGTCCTGAGACTTCAAATCTCATTATCAGAAAATGTATATTTGTTGAATGGAAACTATTTTTTTGCTCTGTACACCCAAATCACGATCAAATGTTCCAAAAAAAATAAATAAATAAATCTGATTGTCAGTCATTTATTTTTATCAAAGGATTGATGCAAATAGTTTTTTTTAAAATAAATAAATAAAAGTCCAACAGTGCTAAGAAGCTTGTTTTTAAAAACCCAGGAGTACCTTCTGTACTCACCCCTCGAAACTTCCTCAGAAACGATCTCTTTCCATTTGTGTTATTTCCAGTATTTACCTCTTTACCTCGGTATTTCTAAACCATATGCATACCTTGCTAGATTTGTATGTGTGTGTGAAAATATACACAACAAAAGCATACATCCATTCAACAAACTTTCCATGTACAGTTCAGTGGCAAAAGTTACAAACTTCACATTGTGTCACCATCTCACTATCTCTACCATATTGTTTTGCCATCTCTGCCCCTTATAGCTCTCATCTGTGCTTTAGGGTTACTGTTGTCAATTTAGTCTCATCTAGAGCATTCTTTAAAAGGTGTGATGTTCAAGGCCAACATTCTTTATTAATTGAGCTAAACTGCTGCTCAGTTTTAAAATGACTTCACGGGATAGTTTCAGTTCAAGCTTTAAATTTTATTTCTAGGCAATAGATTCGGGGATTCACTTGGTCTCAATGGATTCAGTAAGTCAGGTTTCCATGAAAATTTAAAGTTCTGTTCCACATTTTCCCTCCATTTGATCAGGATCCATCTATTGAGTCTTTGATCAAAACGTTCAGTAATACTGAACAGTATGGCTGTTGTTGTTATGTGCCGTCGAGTCAGACTCATAGCGACCCCTCCTTGGGTTTCTGAGACAGTATCACTATGGAAGCAGATTGCCCCATCTTCCTTCCGAGGATTTCTTCTAGTCTCATAGCAAAAAAGACAGTTCATGGATGCAATTAGACCTGCAGTCCCTTTCCTTCTCCAGTTCCTGGGTCTCTTTCTTCCTCTGGTAAATAGAGACCAATTTTATCTCTGGTGGCTACTCACAACTTGCTAGCTTTTGATTGATCAAGTTTATGTTATCTTCTTATTGGGGTGCCAGGGGCTTTTGGAAGCAGCTTTATGGGGTGGCCTGGAAAGGAAAGCCAGGCATGGGGTTTGGAGTGGCTTTAAGGGAGTCCAGGAAGTGAGTGGAGCAGTTGGGAACAACTAAGGGAGATGAACTTGTCTGTCAGTTTGTTATCCTGTGGTGACTTACGTGTTGCTGTGAGGTGGAGGCTATGCCACCAGTGTTATAAATGCCAGCAGCATAACCTATGGTGGACAGGTTTCAACAGAGCTTCCAGACTAGGACTGACTTGGAAGAAGGAAGATGCCATCCACATCTCAAAGAAGTGGCCAGTAAAAACCTTATGAATAGTAGTGAAACACTGTCTGATATATTACTGGAAAACTTCACGAATAACACCAAAACATTATCTGATATAGTGCCAGAAGATGAGCCCCTCAGGTAGGAAGGCACTCAAAATACGACTGGGAAAGAGGTGCCTACTCAGAGTAGAGCTGACCTTAATGACACGGATGGAGTACAGCTTTCAGGACCTCCTTCTGCTGATGTGGCACAATTCAACATGATAAGAAACAGCTGCAAACATCCATTAATAATTGGAACATGGAATGTACGAAGTATGAATCTAGGAAAATCAGAAGTTGTCAAAAATGAACTCAAACGCATAAAGATCTATATCATAGGCATTAGTGAGCTGAAATGGATTGGTTTTGGCCATTTTGAATCAGACAACCATATGATCTATTATGCTGGGAATGACAATTTGAAGAGGAATGATGTGGCATTCATCATCACAAAGAATGTTTCAAGATCTGTCCTGAAGTGCAATGCTGTCAGTGATAGGATAATATCCATACGCCTGCAAGGACAACCAGTTAATACTAAAACCAAAAACCAAACTCACTGCTGTCAAGTCAGATCTGACTTATAGTGGCCCCTCCTTGGGTTTCTGAGACAGTATTACTACAGAAGTAGATTGCCCAATCTTCCTTCCAAGGAGTGACTACCATTATTCAAATATATGTACCAACCGCCAAGCCAAAGATGATGAAATTGAAGATTTTTACCAACTTCTGCAGTCTGAAATTGACCAAACATGCAATGTGTTGATTATCACTGGTGACTGGAATGCAAAAATTGGAAACAAAGAAGATTCACCGGTAGTTGGAAAATTTGGCTTTGGTGATAGAAATAATGCTGGAGAGCACATGGTAGCATTTTGCAAGACCAACAACTTATTCATTGCAAATACCTTTTTTTCAGCAAAACAAATGGCAGCTATATATATGGACTTTATCAGATAGACTTCACAGGAATCAGATTGACTACTTCTGTGGCAAGAGGTGATGGAGAAGCTCAGTATCTTCAGCCAAAAGAAGACCAGGTGCTAATTGTGGAACAAATCATCAACTGCTCAAATGCAAGTTCAAGTTGAAACTGAAGACAAAATAAGTCCATGAGAGCCAAGATATGACTTTGATTATATCCCTCCTGAATTTAGAGACCAGCCAGAGGTCATTTAAAAGACAGGAAAGGATGAAAAGACTAAAATGGATGTCACAAGAGACTTTGAAACTTGTCCTTGAGCGGAGAGTAGCTAAAGCAAATGGAAGAAATGACAAGATAAAAGAGCTGAACAGAAGATTTCAGAACAGCTCGAGAAGACAAAGCCAATTATTATAATGAAATGTGCAAAAACCTGGAGTTAGAAAATGAAAAGGGTAGAACATGCTCAGCATTTCTCAAGCTGAAAGAACTGAAGAAAACAAATTAAGCCTTGAATTATTACTCAGGGATGCTAATGTGTATATGTGTGTGTATGTGTGTATGTGTATGCCACAGATTGATATGAATTGATATGATTTGAACAGTTAACCTTTCAGTTCTAGTTCAGTGCTTAAATATTTCCATCACTCAAAGACTCATATTAATATGATTATGATAATTTAATATTATTCACTGATGGGCCAAATGAATGTATTTCCTTTCTTTAAAACTTTTTTTTTTTTTTTTTTTGCTGGAGTTAATAGTTTTCATTTGCTTACTTTTCTTTGACTATCTGGCTATGTCCTCCTACCCTCCCTAAGGCCTATTGATATGATTTTTCACAGGTCAAATATGTTACTATCAATTCCATTTTTCCTCCAGACCCCTCTAACTTCCTCCTCTAAGCTGTACTGCTGTTCTTTAAACCTGCTGCATAACTGAGCATTCCTTTCAATTCTCTGCTAGATCAGATCCCTGCTTCCTGGAACCCATGCATTCTTCCTTGTTGGTTCACCCCTTCATAATGCTGGAGCTGTTCCACCAGCAGCTTGCTGAGAAAGGATGTATGAGGCAAATGTTCTGAGATTCTGCATATCTGATAATGCCTTTATTCTATTTTTGAGTGGAAGTTTTAAAGATTTTCTCTTCCTTTCTGATGTTCTTATATTTCACACTGATTGCATAGTGTAGGTCTTTTTACATTCATTACACTAAGTATTTATGTCCTCCAGTTCTGACAACTTTTCATATTTCTCTGGTCTCTCTAGAACTCCAATTGGGCAGATATTGAACCTCCTGAATTGACCTGCTAATTTTAACTATCCTTTCTAATTTCCAAGGGGATACCTCCACGGAAACCCAAGGAGGGGTCACTATGAGTTAGATCCAGCTCATCAGCAGTGAGTTTGGTTTGGTTTCGTTCCTTTTTTAGAACTCCTATTTCTGTTTCATGGCTGCACTATTTTTTATTTTCCCAAATTTTCTGAGGCTATTACAATTTATTTTGACATTTTCTTTTTCTCTGTGTATTCTATCCACTTCCTCTGGGTGCCTTTTTTCTGCTTGTTTGTTTTGATCTCTGTCTTTCATTTGAAGGTTTTCCTCAAATATCTGATGAACCTTGGCTGGGCATTTGTTCCAGATGCTAACAGGAAATTCTGAGTTCATGGGTGGGATTTGGGGAGCGGTGGAATTCCAGGTGGTCAGTTAATATTTCCATATGGAACTCCCAAATGTCAGTAGTTGCAGGTATTTTCTTGGAAATTAAGTTTCTTCAGAGAATAGAGGCTTCCTTCTCCATTGCCTGCCTACCGGTAGAAGCCTGGCTGCTGAGTTCTGGAGCTGGGCAGGAGAAGGAGATAGGACAGGTTCCCCTTTTCAGTGTGAGGACTTTTACTTAATCTGTTGCTATCCTCCCCACTTTGGAGCATTTTATTCAGGAAATAAACCTCCCATCTCCTGCAGGATTAGAGAAGAAGTATTCACTGGTGAGGAGCTTCTCCTTATACAGGTTTTCAAAAACCCCTCCCTGCTTCATCCCCCATCTCCCTGTCCTCACTTCCACCTTTCATATCTGGTGCCTCCCCCTTCTGTTCCAGATAAGGGTTCTGTAAAGTAAACCAGCTTCCTTCCTGTCGCTACCCTCTGCCTTTACAGACACTTAGATTGGGGCTTTCTCGTCTCTGCTAAATCACTTATCATTCCTCTACTTCCCATCTTCATATATTGTGGTTTGGAGTTACAGTCATCTCATTTCATCGGACTTGGAGTTTTATTTTAGCTTTTTGTTATTTTTTGTGCTTGAGAATAATTTGCAAGAGGAGAAGGGGAAGGAATATGTCTTCACTTAAGCATCTTGAAACCAGAAATCTGACTCCCAGATATATACCGCACAACTGGCCTCTCCCCTCAATTCCAACAACCTATTTGACATCTAGACTTTTTGTCTAATAAATGAAAAACAAACCCATTGCTGATGAGTCAAATGTCCTACTCATACTGACACCATGGGACAGAGTAGACCTGCCCCATAGGGTTTCCAAGGCTGTAAATATTTACAGAAGCAGACTGACACATCTTTCTCCCATGGAGCAGCTAGTGAGTTAGAACCACTGACATTCTGATTGGCAGCTGAGTGCTTAGCCACTGTACCACCAGGTCTCCTTGGTTGTCTAATAGATATCTCAAGTTTATCGACAAAAGAACACTTGGTTTCTCCCTATTCTTCCAAAAACTGCTTTTTCCCAAGTCTTCTCTCTTAATAAGGGCATCCACCAAATTACTCAAGCTAAGAACAGGAAATCCCTGATCCTCCACCTCATTTCAAGCCCGACTGCATCTCTGTTCTCTAGCAAGGCCTGGTTATTCTACCTTCAAAATATATCCTGCTTTTCCAGTTCTCTTTCCACCCCAGTCCATCTTAACTCAGCAACTCTCCCTTTTTGCCTGAATTACTTTACAGTCTCTACTGGTGGTGCAGTGCCTAAGATATTTGACTGCTAACCAGAAGGTTGGTGGTTTAAACCCACCAGCTCTGGTAGCATAGTGCCTAAGGAACTTGACTGCTAACCAGAAGGCTGGCGGTTCAAACCCACCAGCCACTCCTCGGAAGGAAGATAGGGCAATCTACTTCCGTAGTGATACTGCCTTGGAAACCCAAGGAGGAGTCGCTATGAGTCGGGTCTGACTGTTGTTGTTGTTGTTGTTAGGTGCCGTCGAGTCATTTCCGACTCATAGTGACCCCATGCACAGCAGAACGAAACACTGCCTGATCCTGTGCCAGCCCCACAATCCCTGCTATACTTGAGCCCATCATCGCAGCCACCGTATCAATCCATCTCCTTGAAGGCCTCCCCCTCTTTCGTCGACCCTCCACCCTACCAAGCATGACATCCTTCTCCAGGGAATGGTCCCTTCTTACAACATGACCAAAATAGGTGAGACGAAGTCTGGCCATTCTTGCTTCCAAGGAGCATTCTGGCTGCACTTCCTCCAGGACAGTCTGACTAGATGGCACATAATGACAATGACGCTCTGCAGAAGTAAGATGGGGCAATCTACTTCCATAAAGATTTACCACCTTGGAAACCCAGTGGGGTCACTGTGAGTCAGAATCAACTTGATGGCAGTGAGTTTGTTTTTGGGTTTTTAACTGGTGTCTCTGCTGGTCTCTTGCCCACCTACAATCTACTTTCTACATGATGACCAGATCATGTCACGTCCTTGCTTTAAATTCTCTGGTATCTTCCTATCACCCTTAGGATACTATCCAACTCATTTCCATGACTGACGAGGCCCTCCACGACCTGGCACCTATCTGCCTTTGTCCTCATCTCCTGCCCCTTGCCTGCCTCTCTCTGCCTTGTCCACACAGACCTTCTGACAGTTCCTCCAGCAGGTCCAGCCTTTTGTTTTTTGTTCTCGGTGTTCCTGTGCCTCTCTTCCTGGAATCTTCTTCTGCCAAGCTTCACTGGCTGCCTCCTTCTTGCTTTTCAGTTCTTGGTTCAAATATCACCTTCTTAGAAGGGTCTTCCCTAACCAATCACTCTAACGTAGCCCCCATCCAGTTAAATCAGTTACCATCAAGTCAATCCCAATTCATGGCAACCCTGGTGTGTCACAGTGGAGCTGTGCTCCAGAGGGTTTTCAATGGCTAATTTTTCAGAAGTAGATCACCAGAGCTTTTTTCTGAGGAGCCTCTGGCTGGACTCCAACTTCCAACCTTTTGGTCAGCAGCTCAGCACATTAACTATTTGCTGCACCCAGGGACTTCCCATGCTAGTCTCTGTCAGTCAACTCACACTTTATGCCACTCATCATTATCTAAAATGTTCTTGTAGCTACATCAATGGAAACAGAACAAACAGAATGGAAATAATGAGAATGCTGACACATTGTTTCCAATGTCACAGAACAATTTGTAGAAAAATTGTTAAATGGGAACCTAATTTGCTGTGTGAATTTTCACCTGAATCACAATAAAATATCTTTTGAAAAAGTTTTTAAAATAAAATGATCTTGTAACTTGTTCATTTGTTTACTGCTCTGTTATCTGTCTGTTCCCATTAGAAGGTGAGCCCCATAAGGGTATGGACCATGTCTGTCCTGATCACTACTGTATCTCCAGTGCCTAGAGCAGTGTTTGATACATGGTAAGATCCCAATGAGTATTTGTTGGATGACAGAATAGTTGGGAGCCAAAAATCCATTGCCGTGGTGCCAGTTCCACCACCGGGAAATTAGACAAGCTTGTGCAAATAATTTCAACTCTCTGAGGCCCTGGTTTACCCTTTGTTTACAAGGAAGTAATAATCTCTTCCATTTCTATCTGGAGGGGGTTGCTGTGAGGTTTCAATAGGCTATGAACATGAAGACTCTTCATAATTGTTTGCAGTGAAGTGTGATACCCTGCAAACACATAGGTCAGGGGAATTTCTCCCATCTTCTCTACTTCCCCACCACCCCCACTTACAGTAAGAGGAACTGGAAGTGAAAGGATCATGAAGATGTGAGGGTAAAAGCATTTAATAACCTTGTTTCAGAGTGAAAGACCCCACTGACATTTGCATAATAAAAAGAAGTTGGCTAGAACATATTCATTAACTCCAAAGTAGTTAATCATCCCAAACCTGAGGCCTGTGGGGCTCCTGCAGTGACCTGGGTGAGTGCTGAGGTTACCCAGACTCTGCAAGCTGAGCCCAGAGAGGGCTGGGCCAACATGATGCTGAGCCTGATCAAGGACATCACTGATTACCCTCCCTCAATTTATGGTCAAGAGTTTCTATGGGATTTATTGAGGTATTGATGGCATCACTGTTGTCTTGTTTTTACAAAAAAGAAATCACAGGACATGCTGGCACTGGTAAATGTTCTCTTGGGTCAGGATGGTTCCTTCTCCATTTTGCTAAGATCATTAATCTTATTCCTGTTTAAAATGTCAGCTATAATGAAAAACAGGATATTGTGTTTTGCTTTCTACAGCTCTTTTATTAAACCTCCTCTCTTCTCAGAGAGTCCCTGGTTCAATCTGGAAATTGATCAGCACACAGATCAAACCACCAGGGCTGTCCCTGCAGCAATGGGTGTCTATATCAAGCCATTTCGTGCCACCTTCCAGGGCAAGTCCAACATTATGGCCCCTTCCCAAGTTACCTCCCTCACTTCATGTCTCTGTTCACTATTGGGATGTTCAGTGTGGCAGTGGTAACCACCTATTTTAGTGCTTTTTATAGAAAACTAAGATTACAAAGTGAAAAGGGGGGAAAAGGAGAAAGAAGAGAATATGGAGAGAATTTTTGTAAGATCCAGTCCTACATTATTTAGAAAGGAGTCCCTTTCTCCCAGAAGTAAGCAGAACCTTCAGACTTGGAGACCTGAAAATGCTCCAGAGTACAAAGCAAATACTTCCCAGTGGGGAAGGTAGGAAAACGAGGTTGGGAATCCAGAATTTCAGGGTGAACAGAGACACACAGGTGAGAAAACCCAAGTTCCCATCTGTTGTTCGACTTTCATCTTGTTGTCCTATCATAACATAATAATATCTGCTGCCATGCCCCCCAGTGATGTGGAGCTCACTACTTCCCTAAGCATCTCTATCCATCCTTGGACAGTTCTGAGCATTAGGAAATTTTGTGTCCTGGGGTAGGGCATCAACAGTCCTCCTTTCTCATTCTCTCAGTTACTTCAGGACCATCCAACTGGGTCCCACTGAACAAGAAAAACAAAACATTTGAGAACATTCTTCAATCAGATACTGGAATTTTTATGGGCTAAACAATTGCCCTGGGGACTGCCAATTCCCTGGAGTTTATTAAGCTAGATGAGAGGACAAATGTGAACACATTCATTAAATGGAGACACTGAGGGAGTTTTCTTGATGTGGTTGTTTACTTCTGCCTAATGATAAAAGCCAAAGAAAAACTAGTTGCCATCAAGTTGATTCTGACTCATGTCAACCCCAAGTGTACGGAGTAGAGCAATGCTTTCCATTTCCCAGGGAGCTCTGGTGGCGTAGTGCCTAAGGCATTTGACTGCCAATCAAAAGGCTGCTGGTTCAAACCCACGGAGCACTCCTTGGAAGGAAGATTAAGCAATCTACCTCCGTAGTGATACCGCCTTGGAAACCCAAGGAGGGGTTGCTGTGAGTTGGCTCTGCCTCAACGGCAGTGAGTTAGGTTAGGTTAGAGAAGAGGCCAGGGCTTGCAAAGGAGCATCTGAGAATAGCAGTTCTCAGATGGCATTCACATCCACACCACCCAGCCACAGGTAAGATTTTTTTGAATTTGGGGACCTTTGGTCCCACTCTCCACTGCTAAAAATAATATCCATATACATCTATCTATCTATCTATATCTATATCTATCTATCTGTCTATCTATCTATCTATCTATCTATCTATCTATATATATCATCAGACAATTAAGGGAAAGAGACAGAGCTTTCTGCCAAAAGGGCCCCTAGACTTCTGCTTCCCTCTGCAAGCCATGCCCATACCAGGGACTATAGGATCTTGCTAGTTAGAGGTTCCAGAAACCATAGGATTTTCAAGGCTGTGCCTTTTGGAAACATATCAACAGGCCTTTCTTCCAAAGCACTTCTGGGTGGGTTCAAACCACCAACCTTCCTGTTAGCAGTCAAGTGCTTAACTGTTTGCACCATGTTGTTGTTGTTGTTGTTATGTGCCATCGAGTCAGATCTGACTCACAGTGACCCCTCCTTGGGTTTCCAAGGCGGTATCACTATGGAAGTCTTCCCAATTCCATAGAACTCTCCGGTCTTCCCTTCCCTTAGCTGTCAGAGGGATTCTGTGAGATAGGCCACTGTGAAACTGTCTCCACTCCCCTCTCTTGCTTCCAAAATCCATTGGTGCTAATTTCCTTCTCTTCTGTTCTTACTTATTCATGCAGTCAAACAATGGAAGTTTACTGAGTGCCTACAAAATGCCAGGCACTGTGTCAGGAGCTGGGAGTACAAAGATTTCAGAGTTCCTGCCCTCAAGGGGTTTAGAGACTAGAGGCCAAGGCAGATTACTGAAGAGAAGGAAGATTACAGTGGTAACTGTGCAACAGTATGTGTAACCAACCCAAATCCCTGGGCGCCCTGTGGCCCAGTCTCCGACTTATAGCAACCTCTCATTGGGTTTCCGAGGCAGTATCTCTACAGAAGTAGATTGCCCAATCTTCCTTCCAAGGAGTGGCTGGTGGGTTTGAAGTGCCAGTCTTCTGGTTAGCAGTCAAATGCCTTAGGCACTATGCCACCAGAGCTCCTATGTAGTCCAGCAGTCAAAATTAAATATAAGAGTAAGATCAATCTGTATTTGTGTTTTTTGAAGAAGAGTAAAAGGAATCACATTCATAAGTCTCTGCCCCAACTGTCTCCAACTCTGATCCTTTCCACAAAAATTTTCCCATGGCTTTGCATGTGCTCTACAGCCTCTCATGCTCTCAATCCCTCACTCTCCCCTCTGCCTAAAACAAGCCCTGAGAGAACAGAAGGGCTGTGTATGGACAGGGAGACAGCTCAGGGGGGCAGGAGTGCATGGGAGGGAAGGACACAGGGAACAGGTAACTATGGGGAGGACGTGGGAGGGGACCTGTTGCATTGTGGGAAATTGTAGTCAATGTCATGAGACAAAATGTATGTGAACGCTGTATGGAAGATGAATTTGCTCTGTAAATTGTCACCCAAATCACAATAAAAATTTTTAGAAAAATGAAAATAAGCCCTGACACTCTGCCCAAATGTCCTCTTCTCTTTCCCCTTCCCCTATGGTCCAAGCTCCACAGCTTCCTGCCAAAATGGCCCCTGGACTTCTTTCCTCTGCAATCTACGTCCATGCCAAGAACTATAGGAGCCTGCTAGTTAGATGTTCTGAAGGCTCCATGCCTCTGGACTTCCTGTGTTAATCGCTCAGTAAGACTGCTTTCTCTGACATGAAACTCTTTACAAATAAAATTCTTCATTATGTCACAGCAGAATACACAAGATGTCGTGGGTGACAAAGAAGAGATAGTTAGCCCCAGTCAGAGGTTCAATGAAGGCTTCCCTTACCCTGAGCTGAGTCTTCATGGAGGAGCAGGAGTTTGTAAAGGAGAAAAGGGGTGATGAGCAGAAAGGGTGCTCCAGATAGCCAAGCAGAACAGCTTGTGTGAAAGCCAGAGGTGTGAGACATCAGTATACAAAGACTGGGCCCTTTTTGTCCTTAGCCCTCACAGGCCGTTAGTAGAAAAATTGAGTTGAAGCCAGTTCATCCCATGAAGGCACAGGCAGCACAGAACTGAGTCAGGTAAGGCACTCTCTGCATTTCAATAATTCTTCCTTTCTTGTTTTTTGGTACCAACTGACTCCAGCCAAAAGCTTCAAACTCCCCCAGCAAGTATAGAGATTGTAACTCCTAGACCAGAAGCCCCAGCCTTCATCTTATCTCACTCAGACTAAGCCCAGGAGTTCCCCGCTTCTCCATGTAGGAGTCCCTAGAATATGAGATGAGGATGCTAGTTTTGCTTTTACATTTTTAATTTCCACCTAGGCCTTGAATTTCAGCATCTGGTCCAACTCCTATCTGTTACAACACAGGATGCTGAGGTCTAGTGGCAGGAAGTCACTTGCTTGGGATCACACAGTTAATCAGTGACAGGGCAAAGATGAGGCTCCAAGTGGCCCAAGTTCCACCCTGGACCTGAATGTAGCAGAATACTTAAAGAAAAACTCACTGCCGTCAAGTTAATCTTCACTCATACGGACTCCTTGTTGGGTTTCCGAGGCAGTATCTCTATGGAAGTAGATTGCCCAATCTTCCTTCCAAGGAGTGCCTGGTGTGTTTGAACCGCCAGCCTTTGGTCAGCAGTCAAATACCTTAGGCACTACGCCACCAGAGCAGAGTACTTAGCTCATATTTATCCATGGAGCTCAGGAAATTTCCTCATTCCTAGTAAATGGTCACTCCCTGTATTTATCATAGTAATAGCCATTATTAGTTGAAATGCTAGTATGTGCCAGAGAGCATGAAACACACATTATCGCATATAGTCTTCATAATACCCTGACAGATGAGTATAATTAGGAGGCTCACAGAGGTCAAGCATTGTTCCTCAAGGCCTATGAGCCATACTTTTTTTTCACCAAGGGTACTTGTGTCAACTCCAGTCTGGATCCAGGGTCCCTCTAGGTATACTCACGGCTCCCTCTCAGAACATTTATCCACAGCAGTAAAATCACCTCACTGGTTAGGAAACTCTGTCAGAATGGGGAGAGACCCCTCCCTTCACCATTGGAACCCTATCCTCCCGCTGTGGCAGGGGATTGGTAAATACCTATGACACACACAAATGAACAAGTGTCAGAGCTGGAAGTGAACTTCAGTCCCCCTCTTCCAAAGCCTAGTCCATATTCTTCCCATGAGCCTCTTTTGTCTTTCCCCCTGACAGTAGGCAGTAGTCAACCCTAGTAGGGTGTCTCAGTTTGGGTTGTCCAGAGGAGTAAATCACACACACACACACACACACACACTCTCTTCTCACTTATCAACATAGTTAGCTTCCAAAGACCGGACATTATGCAGAAATTGGCATTATGTGAAAATGGAAGATGACCATATCACATCACAAAACGAAGGATGACTCTGTCATTAATAACTGCGAGATTATATCACATATATCATATATATTACATACCCTTAACCATGAGAGTCACCTTACTCCTCGACATTTGTTATTGCCAGACATACATCATTAATGCACAAAATAGTGGGGTAGTAGATTTTTTACTATTGTCATAAATGCGAAATGTTGGACAATAAGAGAGTAAATGAGGAGCCCTGGTGATGAAGTGTTTAAGTGCTTGGCTGCTAACTGAAAGGTTGGTGGTTCAAACTCACCAGCTGCTCTGCAGGAAAAATATGTGGCAGTCTGCTTCTGTAAAACTTACAGACTTGGAAACCCTATGGGACAGTGCCACTCTGTCGTCATTCATATACACATATACATACATACATATAGAAAGAGAGAGAGAGAGAGAGAGAGAGAGAGAGAGAGAGATTGATTTACTTCAAGGGATTGGTTTACACAATTGTGTGGCAGGTCTAAATGTACAAGAAGCTCTCCACTCCTGGGCAGCTTCTAATTCCTTCTCTGAATATTCTGGCTCTTCCAATTCCTATAAAGAGATTTGGGGAATCAAAGGAGCCTGGGAATTTAAAATGGAATTAGTTTCACAGCCTTCTTTGCTGCTTTATTTGCATGATGGTTGCCTTCGATTATTCAAGTATCCCCCATTTGATGGGCTTTCCAGTGTATGACAGCTACCTTTTAGGGTAGGTGAATAGCTTCTAGGACTTGAACAATGGCAGAAGCATGCTTTATAGCCTTTTGCCTGGAAGTAAGGAGTCCCCTTTCCATAACTCCATGGATGTTCAAATAATTTCTTTTAGAAGGATCAGCACTAGGCTGGTCCCTATGAGATGGCAGTTAAAGATGTTGAAAATGTCCAATTTTTCCAAACTGCCGTACCACTCCATCAAGTCTAACATCAACTCCTCCTCTTCCTCTCAGCACTCTCCTTCCTGTCTTAGGGTTCTGAATTTGTTCTGAATTTCACTGTAACATCTCACAGAGCTCACAAAATGACAGGGAAATGGCTCATGTGGTCATGGGGGCCGGGCAGCCGGCAAGTCCCAAGTCCATGGGTAGAAGAATCTGGAGGATTCTCCTCCCTCATGTGGTTGCAGGGGCTGACAAATCCAAGTCAGCAGGTCAGATGGCTGGCGGCTGTCTCAAATCCAAGGATGAGATGATGAGAGTCAAAGGCAGGACTACAACAATAGAGTGAACTTTCCCAGAACATTCACATATATACCCTCAAGGCAACTAAGGGTGGTGACTTGAGTCACACCCTCCAGCAAGGTGGGACTCAAGATACATCCCACCCTAAACAGGCATATTTTTGCTGTTATGTGCCATCGAGTCAGACCTGACTCATAGCGACCCCTCCTTGGGTTTCCAAGGCAGTATCACTTACGGAAGTAGATTGCCCAACCTTCCTTCGGAGGAGTGGCTAGTGGGTTTGAACCACCAGCCTTCTGGTTAGCAGTCAGGTGCCTTAGGCACTATGCTATCAGAGCTCCGCTAAACAGGCATAGAGACTAGGATTTACAATACATCACAAATGGAGGACTATGGTTAGAAGGGCCATATTAAGCAATTCACTACACTGCAATGGGCATGAAAAACCTTAAAAATATATTTCAAATTGGTGTATATGTTAACATTCTTTCCTTTTGATAATTCAAGGGCCCCTATCATGGCCAGAAATTCTGTCTTCTGGGCAGAAGCATTGTCCAGCAGGCAGCCAACTTTGACCATTTCTCAAGCCATGACAATTGCATATCCAGCTTTCCAGCTCCCATTCTCAATTAAACTACTATCATCTGTGTAGTACTCAGTATTTTCAAGGGGGATATCTGTTAGGTCTGACCAACTAGAATGTGTTGTTGTTGTTGTTAAGTGCCGTTGAGTCATTTCTGACTCATAGCGACCCCATGCACAGCAGTATGAAACACTGCCCAATCCCGCGCCAGCCCCACAGTCCCTGCTATACTTGAGCCCATCATCGCAGCCACCATGTCTGAGTAAGGCTGGGTTTACTCAGATGTTGCAACTCTTTCCCAGTCCTATTTTGAGAGCCTTTTAGCCTAAATGGACTATTCCTAAAGGTACGTGGTAATGTACCAAACAGTGTTTCTTTGCTATTCATAAGGTTTTCCCTGGCCAATTCTTTGAGAAGTGGATGGCCTCTTCCTTCTTCCTAGTCTGTCTCAATCTATAAGCTGGGCTGTTACCTGTGCACCAGGTATATCTCGCTGGGTTTTAAACACCAGAGGCTCAGCCTCAAAACTCATGTCTACCACAGTAGGACAAACCGACAGACAAGTTTGTCTTGCTGTTGGAGACCTCTCATATCACCCCCACCTGGGTCCCTGTGGCTGACTGTACCTCTGTCTGGCTTCCTGGCTTTTAGGCCCCTTTCTCCTGCTCTTCTGGCCTGCTGCTTTGGGCATCCCTGAGTTGTCCCTGGGGCTGACTGCTCCTCTGTCCGGGTTCCTGGCTTTTATCCCCTTTCTCCTGCTCTTCCGGCCTGCTCTCTGGGCAGACCTGAGTTTCCTCTCCTCACCTAATCCCTTCGGCTGATTGCTCTTCTCTCTGGCTTCCTGGCTTTTAATCCCCTTTCTCCTGCTCTTCCCGCCTGCTACTAGAATATACCTCCTTAATTACCTGAAGAGATGGTCTCTGTTGGCAGCTGAGATTCGAGGGTGGCTGGGTTCAAGTTGGAGGTCATCTCTGGATAATCCAGTAAATTGGCTTGTTATGGGAGATTTACTGCTTCAATCTGAAGGACAAGGAAGGAGGCTTGTATTTTCCAGCCCTGCTCATGAGGTACAGTAATGGTTAGTCATCATTTCCGGAAGCTAATCTGAGTTTGCAGTTCACACAACAGGTCTTTTCCTAGCAGAGGGACCAGACATTCAGGAATGTAAACAAAATCATGGGTTAAGGTTTGTTGCCAACAAAGAAGTTTGTTAGTGTATAACAACATTCCAGGTAACTTCCTTTCCTGTTACTCCCATTGCCAGTACTTCTTCTTCTTCTTCTTCTTTTTTTTTTTTTCCTGCAAGAGCAACACCTTTAAATTATTTAAAACTGAATGATAGTTCTTGCTATCTAAAAAAAAAAAAAAAAGTCTGTCATTCTTCCCCTGACCTTCATTTTAACCAAGAGCTGTTTGCGGTTGACTGCAACTTTCACCCCTGATCCCCATTACTCGAATCTTCTGGATCTCTAGTGAAGTTTAGGAAAATGGCACAGGGAAGCTCTTTCTTTTCTTCATGCTCCATCTGGCTGTGTTCCTCTCTGTCAGCCCTCTGTCTATTATGGCATTCTCTCTTCCATCGTCCATCTTGCTTGCACAAAGCACACTGCATTTTTTTTAGTCAGGGATGGTTCCACATGGGTGTCCCCTCTTTCTTACTTTGACCAAGGGCCACTGCTAATAATGATGGCTGTGCTTTCATTTTCTATGCTTCTTTCTTTGCCTGTGCCTGTTCTTGTTTTGTATAAACTTTGAAGGCAATATCCATTAATTGTGAAATTTCCATTCCTATTCCACCTTCTACTTCCTGAAGTTTCTTTCTAATATCAGAAGCACTTTGCCCTATAAAAATCATGGTGATCATTCATGCATTGTCAGGGCTTTCAGGATCTAAATCAATATTCTGTCTAAAAGTAGTATCAATTCTTTCCAAGAAAACCCGAGGGGTCTTCCTCTAGTTTTTGTTTCACGTTGTATATTTTATTTAAGTTTCTATGTTTGGGGACACCCTCTCCCAGCCCATCCAATAAACAGATTTTGTAATGAGCTAGGAGCCCAAGTACCTCTTGACTATTTGGGTTCCATGCAGGTTCTTTGGCATGGTCTCTCAGCAGCTAAGTATCAGTTGGCTTCTAAATGATGAAGGTAATCTGCTTCCTCTTTATCTTTTTCAAATACCATTCTCCTCTCTCTGGAGTAAGCAAAATGTCACATAATGCCTGATAATCCACCCACATGGGGTTATGAGTCTTAAATATGGAAGCAAAGAAGTCATGCATTTATTTAGGGTCTTCCCAATAAGAGGGCTTTTTTTTTTTTTTTTCAATTTGAATAAATCAGAGGTGAAAAATGGGGTATGCACCCAAAGCATCTGGGGCTGGCCATCTGGGTCCTCGGCATTCAGGATGAGAACTTGTTAGAGGGGGAATATCCCTTCTTCTTTCCCCAGTCCAAATCTGCCACTACTATGGCTGTGAGAGGGAGTTAGGGCTTCAGGCTCCAGGGGGCTCCTAGGGCTGACAAATGGTCTACAGAAGAAGGAGAACTAGAACTCTTGTCAACATACGGGGGAATTCAGGACCCGACCTGTGGGTCTTCCTTCTCTGGTTCTGTTTCTAAAATCTTCCCTTTTGCCTTTTGGAGAAAAAATATACATGCCTTCTGCAAACCTGTATTTTGCCACAAAGTCATAAAAGCTTCCATGTACATTTTCTCATCCCATTTCCCTTCCCACATACAAAGCAAATCAAGCTGTTAAATAGTATTATAACTCAATGAGCTGTGCTCAACCCATTGTTTACCATCTTCCAGAGCATACTGGAGCTAAGCAGTATTGCACAAAAACTTCATTCTGTTTTCTCATAGGATCAGATCCAAAATAATACCAATTTTTCAAAATACACCCTAAGGGACTGCAACCCAGAATTCACCTAGCCTGATTACCCATTTTCCTTCTGTGGAGGAAGTATGTTTTGTCGACACAAGATTAGCTTCACAGGCTATGTGCTACCTGGTCTCAGCTAACCACCAAATTAGCTTCACAAGTTATGTGGAGGAACCTACATTTTGTTGACACCAGATTAACTTCATGGGTTATGTGCTACTTGGCCTCAGATAATTACCCTTTTGTCAAACCTATATGGACCTTGTCCTCTGCACAGGAAGCCTCGAATGCTGTCTTCCCGGGCTGCTCACTGCTAAGCCATCTTCAATCTCTTCACTGATAGCATCACCATTGAGTCCAAGGACAGCACCCCTCTGCTCAGGGTCAGAAAGTCCACTCTGGAGTGTTTAAAACAGTTCCAGTGCATGCTTGGTGCAGCTATCAACCCCTATCAACCATGGCTCTAGCCACATCAGACAGCAAGTCCCATCTGAGTCAAAAAATGGATACCAAAACTGGGTGTACTACCAGAGTGACTTAAGCCAATAAAGACACACTGAGGTAAAGAACAAAAGACACAGACTTTATTAAGTTCACACATGAGCTGAGATAGAGAAGGGAATTCCCTCAGATTCTATCAGCCTCTAGGTGCTTTCTATGTTTTTTTTTATAGGGTGAGAATTACATTAGAATCATGTTATATATGCACTTCCATATAATTACAGGTTAATTGCAGTAAGGGCTACAAAGTTGGTGGCGGTTCTTAGCATGTCTCATTATAATGCTAACTCTCCATCCAGGAGTGTGTTTTTTAGTATGTTAACATTACCTTTTACCCAGATTCAAGGTGCCCTTGAGTTTTATGGGTCAGCAGACCTGACAATTTGTTATTTTCAAAAACTACATTTTACTTCTCTTATCTCACTGGGAGAACATTGTAGAACTCTTTTAAATGAATATTGTGCATTCTTTGAAGGGAATGCTGTGCATCAGGCAGATCACATCCCCAAGGAAACTCTCCTTCCAAATGATTGGTTGATCACATCAGATCACATCATAGAAGGTGATTACATTACATTATAAAACATTACAGAACAGCAACCAGTCCAATATCTGGCCAAACCATGGAGAGTCAATCATAGCCTAGCCAAGCTGACATATAAAATTAACCATCACATGGAGCGCACAACTTTGACATCAGCCAAGGGAAAGGCAGATGCCCCCTTGGACTTTGTGGGACTCTTAACCTTTGAGGAATAACTCACTTGTCTGCCTGAGGAGCTGCTACCAAGGTTGCTAAGTGGCAGCCCACTGCCTGTCAGTGCAGCCTGGGCCACTTACCCAGCTTGGAAACCATACAGGTAAGTGGGTTGTTGTGCTCTTGCAGGGATCCAACTCTAGAGGGAAGCAGTAATGGCTTTGTTTCCTGCAAACAACAGATGACCTTCCATGGTGTTATGTCAAGATTGGCCTCTAACAGTCTGGGTAATGTCACTCTGGAAAAGTAGCAGATCTGCTCAACGGGGCCCAGACCTGGGCTCTTCACTTCAGGGAAAGGTGCTTAGAACCTTTGGAGAGAGCAGAGCTGAAGTAACGAATGTACAGAGCTGTACATTTGAGAAAATTAGGGAAATTTGAGGAAAGTAGGCTTTGAAGAGAAAAAACAGAGTGATTCAAAGGAAAGCCCAGGAAGAAAAAGTAGGAGAAGGCTGTGGGCATCTGTAGTGGACACTGTGGCCAGACTTCCCTTCAGGACAGAAGCCTCATTATCCCATCTGCCAGGAATTAGGAATATTGGACATGTAGGCTCATAGCTGAGTCCCTCCCCAGGACTTAACCTGGCTGAAGGAAGATGCCTCATCCAAAGTTAGGGCCTCTTCTCTGGAGCAGTTTGTGCCCAATGACTAGACAGATAAGGGTTAAAATCCCTGTTCCCTTGCTTCAGCTCAGTACTTCTCTGCAGGACCACCTCTGATTGGAGCTCTGTGTGGGATGGCTGAGGCCTACGCTGTGACTGCATCATGGTTCAACTTCTCTCTCCCCAGTTCTACTCCCCTCTTCCTCCCACAGGTATTAATCCCTAGAACATTTACCAGGAAATCTCCTACTCTTAAATAACTATCCCAGAGTCTGTTTCCCAGGAACAATAGAAACTCAGTGGGGATAAGTGGGAGTGATATGGGATCATAGCACACAGTGACTGGGGCTCAGAGGAGAGGGACCATGGAAGCCCTTGCTGGGGAGTTTCAGAGTGGGTAGGATCCTGGAGAAGGACCTGGGCAGGGAAGAGGGCTGTGAGGGAGAGACCACAGAGGCATAGAAAAAGGGATGGTGGGAGGGGAGTTGTCACCACTTCCTGGATAAGCGTCATTTTCCTGGGACAGGAAGAGATGGACCCACATTTACCTCAAAGCTGCCTGCCCATGACCATGACAAGTACTTATATATTTTTCAAAGCATGTGTTCACGTAGCCTTAGAAGATTATCAATATTCCTGCCACTTTCTGGCTCAGACTTGTCTGAACAGAAGATTACCTATATTCCTGACAGCATGCCTTCCAAGCTCAGAAAAACTACAGACCCAAAGCAGAAAATCAGCTCTGTTATTCTTTATTCTGGTTCTTTGGGAAGTGACAGTGTCTGACTGTTTGTGATTGAGCCTCCTGGCCTTTGTCTGAGGGGTGGGAGAGGGGGGCCTTCCTGAAAGAGGGCAAGGACACCCAGTGGAAACAAGGCCAGGTTCTGTCTGTGAGGCAGCCTGAGTTTCGGGCGGATGACTCGGACACTCGCCTGGCTTTTCTGCAGTTGTTTGGAGCTGTGGGCATCCACACTGCATGTCCCCTGTGGCAATGGGGTGGGCTGAGGTGTGAGGGAATGAAGGCATATGGGTCCTGGGAGGGCTGCAAGACCAAGAGCCAGCTGAAGTCTCCCCATTTTACAGAGGTGTACCCCACTTGCCAAAGTCATACAGTGAGACCAGGACCAACCTACGTGTCCCACTTTCTTGATCCATCTCCTCCCATAGCAGTGTGATACCACTCACAATAAGGCAGCTCTAAAGCTTTGGAGGACATTGGTGTGGCCGTGAACCCACGTGTATGTTGATGCACACAGAGACACATGAACACGAGCAAGGTCACGTAGAGAAAGTGAGGACTCATGCCAGGAGAGTGGGGTGGGGCAACCACACTAGAGAGCAGTTGCCATCACACAGTCAAAACATTTTAATTATTTAATTTAAATTATTTAAAAATTACCTTATGATTTAACAGTTTAATCCTTGGTTATAAAAACCAAAGAAATTCTTGCACAGTCCCTAAGAGACAAATACAAGGGTATTCACTGGGCGTTAATCTGGAGTTGGAAGGGTGTTGGAGGCTCTGGGTGTCCATCACTGGCATGGGCAGGGAGAATGGGGTAGAAGCACATGATAGTGTGTACACAGCAGTCAGGTGTATACATGATGGCATGGATGTATCTTAAAACACAGTGCTGGGTGAAACAGGAAGGGCACAAGACTGTAATAATGGGACTCACCTAAATTAAAACATATGTATACACAATAATTCCATTTTGCAAGAACACACAGTAATCACATTAGAAAGGGGCCCTGGTGATGCAAGGGATTAGCACTTGGCTGTTACCCAAAGGGTTGGCAGTTGGAACCCACTAGTGGTTCCAAGGGAGAAAGACCTGGTGATATGCTCCCATAAGGATGACAATTTAGAAACTCCTATGGGGCAGTTCTACTTTGTCACATGGGGTTGCTGTTAGTTGGAGTTGACTCCACTGCATCCAACAACAACAAAAAGCACATTAGAATGACTGCCTGTTGGCGATGGGAGTGGATATGGTGATAATCTGGAATAAATACATGAAGAAAGGAAGGGCCTTACAGGGAACAGTGATGAGAATAGGTCATGGATTAAGGAGTAGAATTAATCCTCTGTACCTGAAGTTGAAAAAAAAAAAAAAAATGGGGCCAGTAAATGGAAGGAAGAAGTAGGAAGGAAGCATTAATGCCTTCTGGCTTTCACATACCCCTAATTGAACAGTAGACCAGCCCTAGTACCCAGGGAGCATCCCCTCCCCCAACACACACCTGAGACACCTTCACCCGGTACCTGCTCTGAACCAGCTGGCTCTGGGGGAGACTCAAAGATGACACTGAGAAGGTTCCTGCCCTCAAAGAGCCCACAAGCTAGCACAGAAGGTAAGACCAATGTGCACATGCCATGTTTCAAGGGAGAAAGTCTCAGCTACTGTGGCAGAAGATGGCAGTGGGAATTCCCAGGAGATGAGCTTTCTTCCAGTAGGGGATTAGGGCAGCCATAACAGAAGGGCTGGGAAGGGCAGGTCATGTAGGAAACCAAACTGTGGGGAGAGGTGCAGCTTTAAGGAGGTGTGGTCAGGGAGGGGCAAGGGAGCCTAACTGGAAGTTCAGTTCAGTGTGTGGACCCTCTCCGCACTTTAATTAATGCTAGAAAAGCAAGTTGGAGAAGGCTGTGAGGGTCATGGGTCATGAGGCTAAGGGGTTTGGACTCCATCCTGAGGATGGCAGGGAGTCATCAAAGAACTGTCAGCAGGGCAGGTGCGAGAGGGTGAGACCAGAGGCAGGGGACCACCACAATGCAGTGAGGAGTCCACAAAATTAGAAGATGTGACCACACATAAGGGGGTGGGCAGGGGTGGAGGGTCTCAGGGAGACAGCCCTGGTGATGGAGTGCATGCTGGGGTGGACGCCCTGGAAATGAACCTGGGCTTTTGTTTGCATGTCTGGGGGGCTTCCCAGAACACAGGAGGAGGAAGGAAGAAGGGTTGCATGGAAGCACCTTTCTTTATCCACAGATATGTTCAGTTACCCACTGTGTGCAAAGCTATAACAGGAAGAAGTTGGGGCCACTGAAGTCACTGGGTGGTACAAGCAGTGAATGTGTGCAACTGCTGAGAGTTTGTAGGTTTGAGTCTACCCAGAGGCACCTCGGAAGAAAGACCTGGCAATCTGCTGCCAAAGATATCTGCCACTGGAAAGCCTGTGGAGCACAGTTCTCCTCTGACACACATGGGGTTGCCATGAGTCAACTGATTCAGTAGCAACTGGTTAGTTGGTTGTTGGTTGGCTCTACACTGGGGCTGGGCACATTCCCAGGTCCCCACAATAGAGGGGGAGGGGTTCCAAGGCACCCAGGGAGTCTGAGGCAGCAGCAGCTCTGTGCTCATGTGGTCCTGCCTATAGGTTGCTGCCTATGGCCTGAGAGGGTAGAGGCCAGGGGGCTCAGAAGAGGACTGGACAAACCCCTACATCGCAGGGAAGGAGACACTGGAGAGAAGAAGGGCAGCTGACTCAGAGGTGTGTTGAAGGTCCTCCAAGTCCTGAAGAAAAAAAAAAAAAAAAAACTCACTGCCATTGAGTTGATTCAACTCATAGCGGCCCCTCCTTGGGTTTCCAAGGTGGTATCTCTACGGAAATAGATTGCCCAACCTTCCTTGCGAGGAGTGGCTGGTGGGTTTGAACTGCCAGCCTTCTGGTTAGCAGTCAAGTGCCTTGGGCACTATGCTACCAGAGCTCCCAGGGTTAGTCTACAAAGCAACTGTGCCTGAGGTGAGGGTGGGGGTGTCTTTGGGAGCTGGTCATTTAAGTCAAAGGCTAACAGGAGATTTAGTTGGGGTATCTGTCAATGGATCATAACAGATAGGCTGAGGCTCCTGGAAGGCAGTCAGTTCTCTCTGGATTTTAAATATTCCTCCTCACTTTATCTGCATCCCTCATTCTGTCATCCAGATTGTGTGTGTGTGTGTGTGTGTGTGTGGGGGGTGCTAATAGTAAATTCTGAGAGAGTTTCAGTTTGAATAAATTCCAAGTTGCTGGATTATGAGTTGAGGTCTTGAGGTTTCATATTTGATCTAATCTCCCTGCATGTGCACATGGTAACCCAGTTATACTTGTTAATCCCAGTCAGAGACCTAGTCCAACCTTCTTACCCCCTTGTTTCCACAGATGAAGAAACTGAGGCTGAGAGAGGAAGGAGGTTCATCCAAGAACCCAACAAGTTCCAGTGGAGCTGGAGTAGCCCCTAACGTCAAGGACACACACAGGCTGTTTTCCTTGACACTCCCCCCAACCTCCCTGCTCACCTCCACTCTCACCCTGACTCCCCCCACCCCATCCCTGCACCAGCAGAGTGGTATGGCTAACAGAAAATCTGACAGCCTACAACAAAGCACCTGGTCATCCACCAGGCTTAGGCGGAGGCTAGCATCACATTCAAGGTGCCCAAAATTGCTGTAATTTAGTATTTTTAAATATTTTTTTATTTATTGTGATTTGGGTGAAAATTTACAGAGCAAATACACTCTCTATACAGCAGTTCACATATACTTTGTCTCATGACATTAACCACAATTTAGCACAATGTAACATCTCCCCTCCACTTCCTCCCGATAGCTACCTCTTCCCAGTGTCCATCCCACCATGCACTCCTACCCCCTGAGCTGCCTCCCCGTGCCTGAGCAGCCCTTCTTTCTCTCATGCTTATTCTCCCCAAGGAGTGTATCTACCTCAGGCAAATGCTCAACTGATATGCCTGTCTATTGTTTGGCTGGAAGCCACAGGTGTGCATTCAATTCCAGACCTGAAGGGCAGCTAGGGGCCGTGGTCTCAGTGGTTCCACCAGGCTCTGTCAGGCCAGCAAACCTGTTCCCCACTTTTTTTGTTTCCCAAAGGATTTTGAGTTTTGTTTCACATTGTTCTCTTTGTCTACCCAGGATCTCCTACAAAGATCCTCTTCCAAGTGGTTGACAGTAATAGCCGAGCACCATCTATTTCTTCTGGTCTCAT
>NW_006921785.1:5310428-5322820 GCF_000298275.1 Orycteropus afer afer
ATCATGGGGAATACTACATCCAGCTGCCCAGCCATCCAACCAGGCCCAGCCAAGTTGACACACAAACTGAACTACCACAGCAGCCAAGCACATTAACCTTTTGTACTATCCAGGGACTCTGCCATGATAATAATGACCTGTAACTGAGGAGGGGGGTTTAAATTTTTATATCATTTAGGCTTTGTTATAAAAGTAATCAATAATCACTGTGGAAAATACAGAAATAAATACAGATGAAAATAAAAAATCACCTTAATCCCAGTATAAAGAAATGCTCTTCTGTTTTACTCATACATACAGGCATGTGCTCTATAGTGAAAACTTCATAAGGCAAACTAAACATAGTACAATGAATTGATTATGTTTGCATTACACTGATTTTTAACAGGATCCCAATTAGGAACCAGTACTCTGAAGATTTGTTAAAAAGCTGCTTAAGGTAAAGTACAGAAACACACAATAACTTTGTTGGTCTGGCTAGATTTCCTGTGGAGTATTATTTTACTGTCCACCACAGAGCTGGAAGGTCAAGGCCACAGGTGGTGGATGAAGGGGAAGCTCTGGGGTGAGTGATCTCAAAAGTATATGAGGAGACTTTGTTTAGTGTTTGACCATTTTGATCAAGAAGTTTATTGTTTTTTTTCTGGCAATAACAAAATAAACTTACAGCTATAGAAATACTTTTATTATTGAAATTATTACAGGAAGAATATGTTTATTACTGTGAGCCTAAATTTTTTTCAGCTTTTATCCCACTTGTTTCCCATTAAAATAACTGTTTCTGCAATATAGTATTTGCAACACATTTTCTTAAGAGTTCAACTATTGGAATATAGTAGAACAGGTTCGTTCACTTGTTCTTATACACACCCCCTCATATATGTTTATGTATGTGTATACACACAGATATATGCAGTTTAAAAAATAAAATTAGGATCATACTATACATATAATTTTATATTCTTAATAGCACATTGTAGATTCCCCAAAGCATCAAATATTCTTAAAAATATGATTTTTTAATGGCTTTCTAAAGTACTCAATATATGGATGTGTTGTTGTTGTTAGGTGCTGTTGAATTGTTCCCAACTCACAGTGACCCATGTACAACAGAACAAAACACTGCCCAGTCCTGTGCCAGCCTCACAATCACTGCCATGCTTGAGCCCACTGCTGCAGCCACTGTGTCAATCCATCTCATTTTTACTCCCAAGAACAGTATTTATTGTAAGACCCTCTACTTCACCAAGCATGATATCCTTCTCCAGGGACTGGTCTCTTCTGATAACATGAGCAAAGTAGGTAAGATGAAGTCTGGTCATTCTTGCTTCTAAGGAGCATTTTGGCTGTACTTCTTCCAGGATAGATTTGATCATTCTTCTGGCAGGCTACGGTATTTTCAATATTCTTCACCAACACCATAATTCAATTGCATCAACTCTTCTTCATCCTTCTTTATTCATTGTCCAGCTTTCACATGCATATGAGGTGATTAAAAATAGCATGGCTTGGGTCAGGTGCACTTTAGTCTTCAAAGTGACATCTTTGCTTTTTAACACTGGAAAGAGACCTTTTACAGCAGATTTGCCTGATACAATACATCACTTGGTTTCTTGACTGCTGGTTCCATGGGTGTTGACTATGGATTCGAGTAAAATGAAGTCCTTGACAACTTCTATCTTTTCTTCATTGCAAATACCTTTTTCATATGTCTGTAACATACTTTTTTTTATCTACTTCCCTATTCAGTACTTCAAGTTGCTTTTTTTTCCTATCATAAAAATACTGTAATGAACAATGTAGTATAGGATTTGGTCCACATCTCTTATTATTTTCTTACAATAAATACTGGAATTTGAGTTACCATCATGATGTTTTTATGAGTACTATTGATAGTGTATATAAGCCTCCAGAGGACAGTGCTTCTCACATATTGAGCATTCAATAACTGGCAGCTATAAAAGGGAAATCAAATAAGAGAACAGACCAATTCTATCACAGCAAAGAGTTAGGACAGAAATCGGCTCCACTTGGTCAGGGGATGATGTCGCTGGACAGTTTGGGGAAAAGGGTGTGTGTGAAAAAAGATGGAAGGATGGGGTCATTTTTACTCCCAAGAACAGATGGACCTGCAGATATCTAGAATGAAATTATTCTCCACTTTAAACCTAAGACTATACCACGACTCACCCTGATACCCTTTCCAGATATGTTCCTTTATAGTCCTTAAAGACCTGCTGTGAGCACATTTAGCTTAATCAGGTGAAGACAAGGAAGACTGAATGACACTGATTACATGCTTGATAAAGGACCTTCATGCAGTTGAAACTGTGATCATGGAACAAACAACATAAATCATGGTGTTGTCAAAGATTATTTATTAACTATTCTCACTTATGTTGAAAAGAAGTAAAAAAGTAAATTTAAATGACACAAAATAACATAAACATCCAACAGTATTTCTTCCTCGAAGGACCTCAGCTGGACTACACAAAATGGACCACCAAAAAGAAGACACCAAGAAAAGACACTCGAATTTCTACTAAGGTATAGGGTCGACCTGGTGCAATAGGAAAATAACCAAAACCAAAAAAACCAAACTCACTGTCATCAAGTCGATTCCTTCTCACAGTAACTCCCTTTGGGTTTCTGAGGCAATGATTCCTTACAAAAGTAGACTGCCCAGTCTTCCTTCCACGGAGTGGCTGGTAGGTTTGAACCACCAACCTTCTGGTTACCAGTCAAATGCCTTAGGCACTACACCAACAGAGGTCCTATGAAAGTAAAAAGGATGATTTTTCAAACACAGAGACTAGAATGCTGACATGCCTATGAGTGAAACCCTCTTCCAAGGCCACGTGGTTGCAATTATGGATTGCTTGGGCCCCTCTGTGGGATGAGCCTTCCCAGCCCAAAGAATTCTATTACATGTAGTTAGTGGGGTAGGTTTGATTTCTCAACACAGACAGGTCAACTGAAGCCAGCTTATGTGAATAAGGGGCAGTAGAGTTCTGGGATGCAGTTGAGGGATAAAAGAAAAACTGTGAATCCTAAAATAATGACAACAGTTTTCTTATGTGGGCTACAAGCTGGCCCTGAAGACCCTTCTAAGATGGGGCAGTTTTCAAACCTACATCAAACAACATGAGCCTCTTGGGAGTAAGCATACAGCCTTCTAGGATGTCATGTGAAAGATAGCATTGGTTTGGACTCTTAAGCTCTGGGCTGGCTGTCAAAACCTTGTCTCTCTTAATTAGAATTCACTGAGAGCTATAGCAGTAGTGTTTGTTGTTTCTTGCAAAAAGGATGGAAGCCTGTCAATTTAATTTAGGTTTATATTTGGTTCAAGAAAGGTTGGTTCTTTACAAGGTTTTCATTCCTTGGGGACTGAAGGCAAGGGGTATAATTTTCTTTCCTTCTTTTGCTTCATATGCATTGTCTTCTGGCTCACTGGAGGATGTGCCATTAACCATCCTTCATGATGCCTCATCCCCTGGAGTAAAAAGATCTCAAGGACCAGCAATCTGGAGGCCAGCCCTCACTGGGTGACCCCAGGACAGTGGTCCCTGGAGTAGGATGTCTACAGCACCTGGGTCACAAAGGACGTCCCTGAAGTGTCTCTGCAGGAATTCAGACACTGCCCTGAGGGCCTGTCCCAGAAGTGGCCCTTTCCTTCCCACAGATCCAGAGGACCCGAGGGTATGGCAGGCAAGGATGCACTAGTCCTCTGGGATAGGGGTATTGCAGTTCCCATGGTAGATCTTGATGTGGCCCTCACACCGGAAGTAGGCCTCGAAGATATCACTGTAGCCATGGTCCCTCCACCAGGTGCAAAGCTGCCGGTTCCAGGTACAGTCCAGCACATGGAAGAGCTCAGGGTGTTCCATGCCGATCATGGTGAAGAAGTCCTGGTCCCCAAGGTGGCCACGGAAATGGTACTTGTTGGCGAGCTGCTGCACTTGTGCTGGCTCCAGCAGATGGCTGTAGAGTGCGGACTGGCGCATGGCCTCCAGGTTCAGCAGCATCACCCCACTGTTGAAGCCAGGAAGCCCATCAGGGGGAGGGCCCCCAACCCGGGTCTTGGGATTCTCGTTGCGGAACTGCCAGAATGTATGCCTAGAAGGAGAGAGAGAACAGATTAGCTCAGTTTTGGGGGGCAAAGTTGTTTACCAGGCCCTTATTTCACTGGGTCTTCACAACTACCTTGGAAGGAGATACCATTTTTACCTTAACTTTACAGCTAAGGAAACTGGGGCACTCTGAGGTTCAGAATCTGCATCACACTACTAGTCAGTGACAGGTCTCCTTGATTCCTTTGCTTTTTCAGCATAAGGATGACGACAGTATCATCACTATCATCACCATCATCATAGCTAACACCGTATAAACTTATGATACACCAGGCACTATACTAAATCAACTTATTCAATCCTCACAATAACCTTATGTGACGGGTACTCTGTGAAATGATATATCCTTTCACACATGAGGAAATGAATGCGAAGAGAGGTTAAGTAACTTGCCCAAAGTCATACAACCAGTAAGAAACAGACCAAATGTAAAACCAAACCTACTGCCATCAAGTCGATTCCAACTCCCAGTGACGCTAAAAGACAGAGCAGGACTGCCTCATTGGGTTTCCAAGACTATAAATCTTTATGGAAGCAGACTGCTCCACTTTCTCCTGCCGAGTAGCTGTTGGGTTCGAACCACTGGCCCTTTGGTTAGCAGTCAAATGCTTTAACCACTACACCACCAGAGCTCCTTTGTAAGTAAAAGCAGGCAATGTGGCTCCAGAATCCATGCTCTTAAGACAGCAGCAAACTAGGTAGTACTTTCTACCACTTGCATTTGTCTGTGACCTTGAAAAGAAACAGGAAAATGGGGGAAGGAATTCCGAATGGTGGTGTGGTAAAGATACAGGAACAGGTGAAAACAGGTTGAAACAAAACCATTTTCTGTCTTAGAATGAGCCTCATTCGTTAAGACCCCAGGCCTAACATTTCTAAAAGGTAGGGCAAGGTCTGGAGACTGGCAACAGCTCAAGGCACACACCTACAGGCTGGAGTTAGAAGCAGCTTACAAAAGGCAAATAGAATTTTGGCTATTTTAGAAGGAATGTCACCTTAATTTCAATTTCTGTATAGAAATCCAATGTAGGTTCACAAACCATGGGATGTGAGAGCCAAAGGAAGGCTCCTAGATCCTTTATCCAAATGCTTCCATTTGCAGAGGAAAAACTGATTCAGAAACCTCCTGGTGTTGACCTGGTTGGAGCGCTGGTCATTCTGTTCCTCTACTCTTTACTATGATGTTCTTTTGTGTGCTGCGGGTGATGGGCAGTAGCAGGGGTCAAAATCCACACTCTGCTTTGAAGTCACAGCAGGGGTGCCTGTGTCTTGGAGGAAGAAGGGAGGATAGGAAGGCCCTCTGTTTCTACTCTTCAGCAAGCTGGGGGCTGAGAGGCAAAGAGCCTCAGACCTGGGGCATCATTACCCATCTCAGCAGGGGGGCTCCTCCAGAGTCAGAGGTAAGCATGACCTGGCACCCAACTCGCTGGGCTGAGGGAGGGAGGGGGCAGAGGCAGACAGGGGACAGAACATCCTTCTGGGTGGAGATCTTTGGGAACATAATGCGCTGCACCGTCAACTTAATCAGATCGAAGAGTGAGAACCAAAGAACCAGAAAGAACCAGGTCTGGGGCATGAATATGTTTTGATTGTGAGAAGCAGAGAAGGGGCAGGAAACTGGAACTGTAAGCTGCCCAGTGTGACTGCTGAAGCAGAAACACAGGCTGAACCAGTGATTCTCTAAAAACAAAATCATTTCCAGGGTGCCCTTGTTCAAAGCTCTCCTAGTATCCTGCAATGGATTGGAAAAACAGCAGCTACTTATGGGAATGGAGGGGTTCTCTGGCCTCCACCACAGCTGGGTGCTCTTGGAGTAAACACGCTAGCCTCGGCCTAGAGAGAGTTCTATAAGGGATGTGAAAGTGATTACAGCTCAAGTAAGGGGTTCTGTGGTTGTTAAATTTGTATGTCAACTTGGCTGGGCCTGGTTGAATGGCTGGGCAGCTGATGGTAGTTATTCCCCATGATGAGACTGGCAATTACCTCCATAGTGGGACCTACCACAAGTAGTAGCTAAGCAGCTGCTTTAGAGATGTGGTCTGCTTCTGTATATAAGAAATAGCTTTGGGAATGATCTCTAGCTTATGGCACACTTGAACCCTGCATATAGCTGTGTTGTTGTTCAGCAGCCTGCCATGCTCTGCTGACCCTAGGACTTTCAATGGACTTGAATTAATAATGGCCTGCCATGTGGTTTGGTAATGTTGGTACTGTGCCATTTTATTTGTTGACTTTGGGCTTGCTAGCCTCAGCAGCCAGTAGCTGCCTGAGTGAAGAGATGCCTCTAGCTTCAGTGGGCCGGGAGCAAGAGGCAGAGCTGAAGCCCACCCAAGGTCATGGGGCTTTCACACAGACCCTAGAGCCTGGCACTTTGAATTCGGACTCCTAGCCTCCTGAACTTTAAGAGAAAAACTCTTGTTTTTTCAAGCCATACCATTTGTGGTATATTCTTGTCAGAGTTGTTGTTGTTGTTATGTGCCGTCGAGTCAAACCCGACTCATAGTGACCCCTCCTTGGGTTTCCAAGGCAGTTATCACTACGGAAGTAGGATTGCCCAACCTTCCTTCCGAGGAGTGGCTGGTGGGTTTGAACCGCCAGCTCTCTGGTTAGCAGGCAAGTGTCTTAGCCACTATGCTACCAGAGCTCCCTCTTGTCAGAGTAGCACTAGGTAACCAAGACAGGCTCTCATCCCATCGTAAAGTAGACTAACTAGATGGTACCACCGTTTCCTCATATGCCATAACATGGTGTGGTTTGCAAAGCCCTCTTACATCCAATACCTCAGTGCCTTCCCTCAGGCAGCCCAGAGGCATTATTATCTCCATTTTAAAAGAAAAGGAGCAAAGGTCCTCAGCGTGTTGGTGCAGGGCCCAAACTCCATCCTAGGGCTTCTAAACTCTAAGGTCCCTTTCACCACTGGCCACCTCACATTCCATGGGTTGATGTTCCAAACAGCATTAGGATTTAATTCTTACCTCTGAATTTGGATGGCATACCCCAAGACCAGGGCCACTGAGGATCAAGTGATGCAGCTACTGCTGGCATTCAATGAATTGAGGCTTAGACCCAAGAGCTGTTTTGAGATAGTCAGTGAGGGCCCCAGACCCTAGCCCTCCCGTGCAGAGCCCAGGGCTTGACCATATATATTCACAGACCCCTGCAGTGGCACATGATGGGGTTGTAGAAAACTTTTGCATGAATCTACGAATCTGGTTTTGAGTCCTGGGGCTTCCAGAAGTTTCTCTGATTAACATCACATGCTTATAACAGCCACATTACTGTGCCTAACTGTCCGGATTTGGGCCTGTGCAGGATCTTGTTCCCATTCGCCATGGTCACCTGGAGATCGACACTAGAGGGTTAAAATTTCTTCTCCCCTGAGAAATAATTTCAACTGAGAAACATGTCCCCATACAGACAGTCTGTTGTAAATACTGAGTCCTTTCAGATGTCAGCAAGGTCTACTGGGAAAACAAAAATTAAGAATTCTTAAGCATATTCTTCCAGTTATGGATGATAAATTTTCTAAATTTTTTATATCGAGTATGTTGTAATTTGTAAGCTTAAGAAAGACTATTAAAAATGCTAGAGCTCATGAAGGAAATCCATTTTAATGGAAAGAGACATTTGAAATCATTTTAAAGACAAAGTCCCTTCCACCCTGAGTCTTCCCCTGTGATCACTGCCAAGGTTACTTCACAGGGTTCTCAGCTAGAGACACCCTGGCCAGAGAACCTAAAGCTCACACAGGAAAAAACACACAATGCCTCTTCTTGGTGGCACAGTGGATAAAGCTTTTGGATGCTAACTAGAAGGTCGGCAGTTCAAACCCACCAGCTGCTCTATAGAAGGAAGATGAAGCAATCTACTTCTGTAGAGATTTACAGCCTTGGAAACCCAATGGGGGTCTCTATGAGTTAGAATTGACTTGATGGCAGTGGGTTTTGGTTTTTGGTCCTCTCCCCACCACCCCAAATCACAGGCCCTTTAGCCTTCCTGCCTCTTCATGATCTTCTCTCCTGGGTTGGCCTCCCTCAGAGTTCTCCATTTTGACTTCCAAAGGGAAACACACAGTGAACCTGGAGAGTCTGCACAAGGCTCCCCTGGAAGGTTCTAAAAGCCTGTACTGACCTAGAGGCTAAGTTCAAGCTGTAGATGTTGGGCAAAGAAGGCTTCATTTTAGGCAGAAGATGTCAAAGATGACATTACATGCTGCAAGTCTCCTCACCATGGTCAGCCCACGAATGCTCGTCAGAGCTCAGTGCAAAGTCATTGATAAGCCAGCATGGTTGGACCTCTTCCAGGAGGAAGCATGCTATCAGGATGTTGGTCTAATCAGCAGGGCTGGATCAGGAAGCATCATTTCTCTATGCCACACTATGTACCAGGCCCAGTTAGCCCTTGTTTGACTTGCAAGGGACCCTGCTTTCAGTCCTCTAAGAAGAAAGGCCAGGGGTGTTGGTAGCAGCCCAGTGTTCCATGCACCTCACCAGGTCCTGTAGGATAACTTGGAGATGGTTCTGGCCCAGAGGATTCTGATAAACACTCTGTTGCCCTGGCTGGGTGACATGGGACTATCCTCAGACCAATGACACTGTATTTCAGTCCTCCCTAAAGCTGAAGCTGGAGTTCTGTGGGACAGGTGCTGTCCTTAAGCTCCTTATGGGGACGAATGCCAAATGGTATCAAACTGGAGTTGTGGGGCCACCTGCAAAGCTTTAAACCACCCTTTCCCTAATGCATTATTTGTTGCCAAGAGTCACCACTGACCTCCCAATAGCAAGGTCTGAAGTAGGTTTAGGTCTCTAGCCTTGCTGGACATTTTAACAAGATCCCCAGGCAATTCTTAAAGATCTTGTGAAAATGTAGATTCTGATTCAGTATACCTGGGGTAAAATGCAAATTCCTAGGAGTGGGGGAGGTCAAATCAGAAAGACTTGGTTCAAAGCCCTGCCTGAAACTCAGGTCAGCAACTGAGATTGCAAACCATAATATCCATGGAACCTGGACAGGAGGGACTGAGGCAAGGCTGGGGTGAAGCAGGGCTCTCTTGACAAACTGAGAGGGCTTCAGGTGGAGCTGGGACAGTTCTCAGTGCTGAGTCTAGGTCGCCCGGCAGGGGAGAAGTTCTGTGGTACTCCACAGCAACAGACAACAACAGAGACTCTGTAAGGAGCTTTGGCAGTGCAGTGCCTAAGGCATTTGCCTGCTAACCAGAAGACTGGATGTTCAAACCTACCAGCCATTCCATGGATGGAAGACGGGGCAATCTACTTCTGTAAAGATTTACCACCTTGGAAACCCAACTGGCATTGCTGTAAGTTGGAATCGATTCGATGGCAGTGAATTTGTTTTTTTAAGACCCTGTGAGGAGCTCTGGCAGTGTAGTGGTTAAGGCATTTGGCTGCTAATCAAAAGGTTGGTGTTTTGAACCCATCAGCTGCTCAATAGGAGGAAGATTAGGCAGTCTACTTCTGTAAAGATTTACAGCCTTGGAAATCCAACAGGGGTTGCTATGAGTTATAATCTCCGAATTGGAATCAGCAGTGAGTGAAATGCCCTGTGGGGAGGGGCACACTGCACAAGGTTTCCCTCTTCCCACTTGAGCTGCAGTCCCTCCCCATCCCCTGCAGAAGGAACCAGCATGGAGACCTCCTCCTAACCCCTCCTGCCTCTCCAGGTCCAGCCCCATCAGAGGCTGCAGATGCTCTGCTTTGGGGACTCCAGGCCTCTTTGCACTGTTCATCTCAGCCTAAGAGGAATGAGATGGCCTTAAGGAAGATTTTGGGAGAGAAGAAGAGGGAGAAAGGAGCTAACAGCTGCTGAGAAGATATTTACCTCATTAAACAGGACAGTATTACTGTCCACTCCATCCCATTTCAGAGAGGTGAAGTAACTTACACAAGGCCACAGAGCAGACTGTGGCACAGGGGAATTGAACTTGGCTGCCTATGTCCCTGGGAGTTCTGGTAGTATAGTGCCTAAGGCACTTGACTGCTAACCAGAAGGCTGGCAGTTCAAACCCACCAGCCACTCCTCAGAAGGAAGGTTGGGCAATCTACTTCCGTAGTGATACTGCCTCAGAAACCCAAGGAAGGGTCGCTATGAGTCGGGTCCGACTCAACAGCACATAACAACAACAACAACAGCCTATGTCCCCCAGAGTCTATGTTTTTTTGAGTGATGTTCACTGGGGCCTTCAGCTGGGGGATTGAGGATCTGACAGCACTTAACCACTGTGATACCATGACTCCACCAATAACATGGAGAAATTATTATAGCTCACCTTTACCTGAATTCTCATTGTCCATAGACTCTGAAGATAGCTATGAGGTCCAGGAAAGCCCTTGGCAAGTCCCTGACCCCTGCTCCCTCAATGGGCTGAAGCTGAACAAGCCTTGGTGGGGTGGGCAGCCTCTGTTCAGGACATGTAGGCTGCTGAGAAACACAGAGGGGTTCTGAAATATGGGTGTGGGGGCTAGAGGTCAGTAGTACTGGTCAACCAGCAGAGAGAGGTCCAGATGGCAGCACTTAGTGAGAAAGGCAGGAAACCCAGAGAACATTCTGGGCTGAGAGAATAAATCAATCAGCAAGAACTTAACAGAGTACCTATTGGCTCCAACAGATAGGGTATGAGTAGAGCACCATTCCTGACATCAAGGAACTGGAGTGATGAGGAGATATGATGCCCCACGTGAATATGCCAACAGTGGCAGTCATAAGATGAAGAGGGAGGATCAGGAATCTAGAACCTGAGGCCTGGATTCAAGGCCAGCTAGCTGTTTGTGCCCATGGCCTTTTGGGAGCTTTGGTTTGCTCAGCTATCAAATGGGGATGTGGACGATACTCTCCTATGGATTGTTATGAGACCTTAGGAGCAAATGAGTGTGAAAACGCACTAAGCCCTATTCGGTACCCTGCCCACAGGGAGCGGTCCTGCTGCCACTGTGGTACTCAGACACAGAGCACACACTGCAGACGCCCAGTTTCTGCCCAGGCTCCTCTCAGGGTGTGGTGGTACTAGAGACTAGCCTTCATCCACCCAGCCAGCAGTCTGGAAGTTTCTGTTTCGACATGGTTTCCTGCTTCGGGGAGTCTGGAATGATAAAGTGAGCCACATTGTCTGCCTTAGTCCCAAAGCTGCCCAGGCTATGACCAATTTATCTCTATGAAACTGAAATCTGGCCCAGTGTTAGAATCATGGACAGTGAACAATACAAATAAATGGAAAGTTACTCAGTGCTGGTCTGGTATCACCACAACCCAAGTCTTGATGGCTCTGCCACAAGACCGCCCAGCCAATTCTGGAGCTCTGAATGCTCTCCAAATCACCACAGTCTTCTTTTTTCTGAAGCCCTCTTGAAGGGACATTGGTCAGCCTGAGGGCTTCCCCATGGCATGACTCAGATTGTGCTCCTGAGGTGAAGCTGCTCACCCTGTGGCTACAGGAGGTGGGATGCTCTTCTCTAAGTTTCAGCTCCTCCTCTCATCCACACAGGGAGCAGGTGGGTCCCCTGACCTCATTCTTTGCCTGTTTGGGCACTTCACTCCCCTTGGCTTCCTCACACACTGGCTGCCCTGGAGGTGTGAAAACAGATGGGTGGGGACTGCAGAATCCACTTCCCATTCAATCCAACCCACACCTCCAGAGTACTTGTGTACCTGAACTGGGCTAGGCCCTGGGAGGGTTGCATGGGGAAAGGAACTGGGGGAGGGACAGGGGGCAGAGATGATGGAGGAAAAAGCACTGGAGGATTCCAACTGGAAAGTGGAACTCTGAGGGGGCTTCAAGCCTGGGATAGCAGAGCCATTAAATGCAATGCAAAGGCTGGGCAAGTGGGTATGGGTGAGGAAGAAAGAGGAATGAGCCACTCAGTCTTGAACAGGTGCCCACAAGAGGAACAACCACGTAGGAAAGCCCAGCAGGTGCCTGGACATACAGGTCACAGCTGATATTCACAGCAGGGATAACAGAATTCTACAGCAATTCTACATTTAGATGGAGGTGGAGAGGAGAGAAGCCGGGAAAGATGTGGGAACTTGGAATACCCCTACCTCCTGGCTGTCAAGCTGACAGAGTAGTGGGCACTGGCACTGTGGCCAAGAAGCATTTTATTTGCTATGGGAACCTCTGAGGAGCCAGACAAAACTTTGGATAACCTGCAAGTTCACTCTGTTCATGCCAACCTCGTGTTCTTCAGCACTGTGATCCAGGAGCCCAGTAGAGCACCTCTACCCTTCCTCCTCAATTACATCATCACC
>NW_006921785.1:5332481-5333851 GCF_000298275.1 Orycteropus afer afer
ACTAATATTTAGTGAGTACCTACTATGTACAGGCCCTCCTTTAAGTTCTTTATTGTACTGATGCATTTAATTTTGTAACAATCAAACCAGTTAAGTACTAATATCTCTATTTTATACATAAAGTAAGTATAGTAGAGAGAGAAAAAAATAAAAACGATTGTGCAAGTGCAAGAAGGGGATAGAGAGAGACAAAAGGGTTTGGCAAGAAAAGGGAAACCTTGGAAAGCCTCTGAGGCTAGAGGAAAGGAATCAGACATAGGCAGAAGGTGAGAAGATATGGCAGTTCTGAAGTGAGGATTAAAACCTGTTGCTGTAGAGTTGATTCTGACTCATGGAGACCCCTGTGTTACTCAGTAGAACTGCTTCACAAGATGATCATGGCTATAATCTTTTTATTTTCTGTTCTGGTGCCCCTTGTATGACCTGAGCAGGTTATATTTTTCCTGCTTCACATATTAAGTTTCCAAAGTAAAATTTTATTTGAATAAAAGATTTCTTTTCTTTTTTCTTTTTTAAATAGCAATTTGGGTGAAAGTTTACAGAGTGAATTCACTTTCTATACAGCAGTTCGCACACACTTTGTTTCATGACATTGACTGCAATTTCCCGCAATGCAACAGCTCTCCTCCCACTTCCTCCCCACAGTTGCCTCTTCCCTGTGTCCTTCTCTCCATGCACATGCTATAATCCTAATAGAAGCATACTGCCAGGCCTTTCTTCTGCAATGCCACTGCCAACCTTTAGGTTAGTCATCAAGTGCAGGAATACAGAAAAACCTCCTTTTTGAAGAACTCTAAATTTTAGGAAGGTAAGAAGTGAAATCATCTATGGAGAAAAGGGATTGGAATGCAAATAAGGGTTAGAGGCAGATGGAAATCATTTACAAGGGCCCCTATGTGTAATACAATAAGTAATCAATGAAAGACGAATAAAAAGATTTTCCAAGGAGTATTGAGGGCGTGAGTGGCATCAAGAAGCTGCCCTGGTAACCTCAAAGAAAAATGATAAACCTTCACATCAAAATAAAAAAGAAGACCGGCATAAATATTCAGCAAATACTAAAACAACAGCAATGAAGGAAGTGATAACATGATTCATAAACAAAATGTGCTCAGCATAGAAAATTATATGGAGCAAAGAAATCAACACAATGAAAAAGCACCTGACAAAAATGACAGCAACAAATTCATATTTGCTGATAATTACATATCTGGCAAGGGACTTATCTCCAAGACTGATGGAAAACTCCAACGCCTCAACACCAAAGGAATTAACAATCCAATTGAAAAATGGGCAGAAGACATGAATAGACACTTCACCAAGGAGGATATTCAGGTGGTCAGCTAATACATGAAAAGATGCTCACAATC
>NW_006921785.1:5334571-5336928 GCF_000298275.1 Orycteropus afer afer
GTTGTGGAGGGTCAAGGAAGGGTTTACATATGGAGGGAAACTTTGTTGGTTGCCAGGGGTGGGAGGGGCAGGGAGGGAACACAGAAAAAAAAATGCATTGACCCATATCACTTTAGTTTTGCGTATTTCACTGTACATAAATTATATTTCAATAAAATGCATTAAAAAAAAAAAAAATCAGCAGCAGCAGCCCTGGGATTGATAACAGAATATCTTACTCATCTTTATGTCCTGAGGACCCAGCATGGGAATGCGATTCTCAGCAAGCCCTTGAGAACAGCTTCAGCCATCAAATGGATGCCTGACTGAATAAATGAAGGAATGAATGAACAAGACATTGTAAAATTAGTGGCAGAAATTTAAAAGAGGAAGATTTTGATTGAAGGTTGTACAACAATCCATCCAGAAAGGTAGTTGGTGGAGAAGACATGGGCCCTGGGCCCTGTGGGCCAGAGCTGTGAGGAAGGAACACGCACGGAGAGGCTTGTAAGGGAGGGTCTTCACTGAGGGAAGCCAGAGCTCCCTCAATATGAGGACAGAAAAGGCAAGGCAGAAAGGCAGCCCCACACACCCAGGAATCTTCTTCTGTGATGAGATGCTAGTGTGACAAAGACAAAGAAGGAAGAGGTCTGGGTGGTAACCTGAGCCCGGAGCCAGGTGCCCACCACCCTCTGGACAAGATCCTTTCAATCAATAGCCCCTGGAAGACGCCCAGTGCCAAGTACTACAGCCTGTACATCTCTGTTAGGGAGCAGCTCAAATCTGGGGGAGCCTCAGGACCTAATCAAGAGACTATAGAGCCCACAACCAGCAGGCAGGGCTGGTGAGGATGGCATGCATCTGGCCTGGCCTAGATGGTCTGGTCCCAGCTCGCTGCAAAATTTTGCTCTTTCCCTGAATTTAGGCTGATGGAGGAACCTTCCTCAGGGTGAACACAAAGCTACAGAGAGTCACCTTCAGAATTGGTTCACTGCCCCCAATAGCCCCACGGGACTAGAGGACACATGGTGGGGGCGTTTTCCGGGACAGTGAGCAGAATGCAGGCCCATGTGGTAACAGTGGCAGGGAGGGGTATGTGTGGAATTCAACCTTGCATCCTGAATTAAACTGAATCAAATCAATCCAGACCAGTGCCCTTCGCCCTCATAGAAACGGGCATTCTAACCTAGGAACCAAACATTGCAGAAACTACCTGGGAGCCGCTCATTCAGTCACAAAGGTACAGGGCTGAATGGCCCACTGGCTGGAAGGACACCAATGGCAGCAAAGCGTGTTACTTTCCAAGCCCAGAAGAAAATTTCAAGTCCTCACATTCCATCTGAAATGACCTTGTTCACGTAGGATTTAATCAAGGGTGAAACTAGTAATCTACACACTGGCACACATACACACCAAAGACCTTCCAAGTTGTTGTGGGAACAGTGCAGCAGGCCCTGCCTAACACTTCTCAGACTGGGATCTTGTTAACAGGCAGAGTTTCCATCAGATGCTGCACTTCTAACAGTGTTCCAGATAATGCTGATGCCACCGGTCTGAGAACTAGACTCAAGAAACAAACCAAAAAAAAAGCAATATGTTATTTTTATAAAGGGATGAAAACCACAAGAGAAGGAATGATAGCCATTTTTTATCCTGAAAATGGCCATAAAAAAGGTGGACCAGTTGTTGTTGTTCTTAGGTCCTGTTGAGTCAATTCTGACTCATAGTGACCCCATGTGACAGAGTAGAACACCCCACAGTGTTCACTAGGCTGTAACCTGTATGGGAACAAATCACCAGCTCTTTCTCCCATGTATGTTGTTCAATCCACCAGCTTTTTGGTCAGCAGCTGACCACTTAACTGTTGTACCACCAGGCTTCCTTGGTGGTCCAGTAATCACTTGCAAATTTCTTACAAATGCTATGCTAATCAGGGCTAGGTCCTTTTCAACTCTGAAATTTAACAGTTCTATGTCACAACTAGGATTTAGAGTCCATGAACTCCAAGGACACTGAATTATCTCATAAAACCATCATCCATCTTCACGACCCTGGATAGAGTCACAGGGGAAAGGTTTTCCAGAAGCAGCAAGCTTACTGGGCACCAGGGGGAAGGGCCCAGCTCTGTCACCTTCCCTCCCAGGGACTAGCAGTCATCCTGTTGTTGTTGTCGTTGTTATGTGTCATCGAGTTGGACCTGATTCATAGCGACCCCTCCTTGGGTTTGAACCACCAGCCTTCTGGTTAGCAGTCAAGTACTTTAGGCACTATGCTACCAGAGCTCCTAGCAGTCATCCTAGGGTAGAAGAAAGGCAGGTATATTTAAGTTTTGCACTGCCTTAGAAAAAAAGGACTAGTGCACATAGGGCTTAAGAATG
>NW_006921785.1:5338188-5351830 GCF_000298275.1 Orycteropus afer afer
GCCCAACCTTCCTTCTGAGGAGTGGCTGGTGGGTTTGAACCACCAGCCTCTGGGTAGCAGTCAAATGCCTTAGGCACTATGCTACCAGAGCTCCTAGGCATTCATTAACTATTTTTCAGAATAGATCACTAGGCCCTTCTTCCTAGTCTGCCTTAGTCTAGAAGCTCCACCGAAACCTGTACATCACAGGTGACCTTGCTGGTATTTGAATTACCAACGGTATAGCTTCCAGCATCATAGTAACATGCAAGCCACCATACTATGACAAACTGACAGACTGGTGGTGGTTTTATGAGATAATGCAAGTAAAATGTTCAATACATTCAGATGACAGACATATGTCAAGTTCAATGAGAAGTAGCGCGGTTTCTCTGTGTCAGACACACACATCCCATCTCATTTGTGGTAGGCAGTTTGGCTCTGAACCTAGTTTTCCTGGCTCCAGTCATGAACCTGACCCTGAAATGAAAATCTTAAAGCTGCAAAAACCTATAGATACCACCACGCAGGAACACAGAGAACTAGGACATTACACAACTGCGTTTGGCCTTTTTCACCCCTGTGAGATGAAAGCCTCAGTTGTTTTGTTCCATGCTTTCCAGATTTTGACTGAGGAAGACCATACTTTTAGGTTCATCGGAAACCCAACTCTTTAAAATACTTAAATCAGTTCCTGCTGTCTGATATTACCTGTAGTGTGTTAACCATGCAAGGATTTTTTTTTTTTTTTTTTTAAATTCCCACCCCCACATATAATCCACTGGCCTTGGAAACCAAATCACAGGAATCCATTCCAATCCACTGATAGAATCATGTATCAAGGGGACATGCAAGGCACTGAGGACAGAGAGCCGTGTCCTGGAGAGCTACTTTTGGATGGGAAAATCATTCAAAGATAGCAAAGTTTTGGTGGCCAGATAGACCTAAGTTCAAATCTAGGCTCTTTCAGTACTGATGGAAGTTATTTAATTTTTCCAAGTCTCAGTATCTTCACACAATGGAACTAATGCTACTTGCTTTCAACAAGATTACTCTGAGGTTCAGATAGATAATGTATGGGTGTATGGGTAAGTATTTTGTAACCCAAATAGCCCTAGTCAGATTTGAAAATTTTGCTATGGAATGATTCTCTAACCATAAGAATCGATGTAATCAATGATTTCCAGAATTTATTCCAGGGAGAAGTTGTTGTTGTTGTTAGGTGCCATCAAGTCTGCTTAGACTTACAGCTATCCTATGTACAACAGAATGAAACACTGCCTGGTCCTGTGGCATCCTCACTGTCATTGCCACATTTGAGCCCACTGTTGCAGCTACTGTATCAATCCATCTTGTTGAGAGTATTCCTCTTTTTCACTGACCCTCTACTTTACCAAGCATGTCTTTTCTCCAGGGATTGGTCCCTCCTGATAACATGGCCATTGTACATGAGATGAAGTCTTGCCATTCTAGCTTCTAAGGAACATTCTGGCTATACTCCTAACACAGATTTGTCCATTCTCTGGCAGTCCATGATACAGTCAATATTTTTCACAAACACTGTAATTCAAAGGCATCAATTCTTCCTCAGTCTTCCTCATTCATTGTCCAGCTTTTGCATGAATATGAGGTGACTGAAAATACCATGACTTGGGTTAGGAGCACCTTAGTCTTCAAAGTGACACTTTTGCTTTTTAACACTTTAAAGAGATCTCTCTCTCTCTCTCTTTTTTTAACCTGTTGGTAGGTTTTTTTTTTAAAAAAATATTGTGATTTGGGTGGAAGTTTACAGAGCAAATTCATTTTCCATACAGCAGTTCACATACACTTTATCTCATGACACTGATTGCAATTTCCCACAATACAACAGCTCTCTTCCCACTTCCTCCCCATAGTTACCTCTTCCCTGTGTCCTTCCCTCCTGTGCACTCCCACCTCCTGAGGTGTCTCCCTGTGCATACACAGCCCTTCTATTCTCCCATAATTTATCTCTCCAAGGAATGTATCTACCTAATGTAAATGTTCAGCTCATATGCCTGTCTTATTTTTGGCTGGAAACCACAGGAGTGGGTTCACTTCCAGACCTGAAGGGCAGCTGGGGGCCATTGTCTCAGAGGTTTCACCAGGCTCCATCAGACCAGGAAAGCAGGTCCTGGTTTTTGTTTTTTTAGTTTTTGTTCCACAGTCTGCTCTATCCAGGATCTCCTACGCAGATCCCCCCTTTGGAGTGGTTGACAGTGGTAGCCGGCCACCATTTAGTTCTTCTGTTCCCAGTCATATAGGCTGAGGCATGGTGTACTAGTCGCTTGGACTAATTGTTTCCATGTGTCTTTGGTTTTCTTCATTCTTCTTTGTTCTGGATGAGGAGAGACTCAGCATTGCATCTAGATGGCCGCTTGCAAGCTTTTAAAATCCCAGTCGCTACTCAGCAAAGTAGGATGCAGAAAAATGTTTCTGTGTAGCATGTTATGCCAATTGAGATTCATGTCCTCTGCAACCAGGTCCTGAGCCCACAGGTCCAACAACTTGCTCCCTCCCAGCAGCTGGCTGTCACCAAGAAGTGATCACAAACTTGTCCCTCATCAGCTCTACTATATACCTGGGAATTCTTATAGAACATACAAATACACTTGTAGAAACATTGTCATGGGCACACTCCCTGCTGCATAGACTTACCTAATCATTCAGCCTGTCCACCCATCTATCCACCCATAGATCAAAGTTTGCCTTCACTGACAACACAGTACTGTATGTGCAAAAGGGTTCATCTTTGTTGTCTGTACCACCCATGCACCTCTCTATATTTTCCTCTTCTTCAATGCCACTGTTGATCACTCACATTTGGTACACTGCCCTTCCCTTCACCCAAATCAATACTTGTGTCTACCTATCTAGCAGCATTCGCTCCCCTCCCCTCCCACCCCTAGTAACAAACAAAGAAAGTTTCCTTCTATATATAAACCTTTCCTTGACTTTTTATAGCAACAGACTAATATAATATTTGTCCTCTGTGATGGACTTATTTCACTCAGCATAATGTCCTCCAAGTTCATCTATGTTATGTGGTGTTTTGCAGATTCTATGTTATTCTTTAGGGCTGCACAGTATTCCATTGTGTGTGTACCACAGTTTGATTATCCATTCTTCTGTTGATGCGCACCTCGGTTGTTTCCATCTCTCTGCTATTTTAAATAGTGCTGCGATGAACATGAGTGTGCATATATCTGTTCTTGCCCTGGCTCTCACTTCTTTAGGATATATACCTAGTAATGGAATTTCTGGGTCAAATAGTATTTCTAATGACAACTTTTTAAGGAATCACCATACTGGTTTCCACAGTGGTTGTATCATTTGACAGTCCCACCAACAGTGTATGAGAGTCCCAGTCTCTCCATGTCCTCGTCAGCATTTGTTATTTTGCTTTGTTGAACTTTCCTACTAGTGCTGGAGCAAGATGGTACCTCATTGTTGTTTTGATTTGCATCTCTCTAATGGCTAATGATTGTGAACATTTCTTCATGTGTTTGTGGGCCACCTGAACAACTTCCTTGGTGAAATGTCTATTCATGTGTAAAGAGATCTTTTATAGCAGATTTGTCCAGTGAAATGTGTCATTTGATATCTTGACTGCTACTTCAATGGACACTGATTGTGGATCCAAGTAAAATGAAATCTTTGACAACTTTGCTCTTCTCTCCATTTATCATGATGTTGCTTATTGTCCAGTTGTGAGGACTTTTATTTTCTTTATGCTGAGGTGTTATCCATACTGAAGGCTGTAGTCTTTAATCTTTATCAGTAAGTAATCAAGTCTTCCTCACTTCCAGCAAGCAAAGTTGTGTTCTCTGCATACTACTAATGTGTCTTCCTCCAATCCCATTGCCACATTCTTCTTCGTATAGTCCAGCTTCTTGGATTACTTGCTCAGCATACAGATTGAGTAAGTATGGTGAAATGATAAAACCCTGATGCATCTCTTTCCTGATTTTAAACCATGCACAATCCCCTTGTTCTGTTCGAATGACTGCCTCTTGGTCTATGTACAGGTTCAGCAAAAGTTAACTTCTTCTAGATAACTGCCAGCTTTTTTAAAAAATCAAATTAAAACTATGAGACTCTTTGTGTTTCTTTATTTAGCCTTGGCTCCTGGGAAGCTCAGAACACATGTGAAGCTCAATTGCAGAGATCATCCTATTTCAGGTTCTTGGTACAATTATCTTTCACTTCCTCCATATGGCTTCCATCTCTTACTGAACTTAATTATAAAGGACATTAAAAATCTTGCAGCATAGCATACATAAGAAAAAATGGACTAATAATAAGTATGTGGCTTGGTGAATTTTCAAAATTAATGTATCTGAGTAACCACCACCTAGCTCAAAGAACTACTTGAGTTACTATCATTATTATCACTTAAGAATCCTGTATCTCATGTCCCCTACCAGTCACCAACCCCTCTCCCCACAAAAGGGAGCTACTAATTTGCGTTCATCTCCAAAGATCGATATTGCTTGCTTTTGAATCTTATATGAATAGAATCATAGAGTATATGTTCTATTGTATCTGGCTTCTTTTGCTCAATGATATATTAGGGTGGGATGAATCTATGCTTTTGTGTGTAGCAGTAGCTTATTCTTTCTCATTGCTGTATAGCATTACATTGTAGGAATGTATCACAATTTATTCTTTCATTCTATTGTCTGTCACTCCAAATAGACTTCTTACAAAGAGTGTTGCTATGAACATGCTTGAAAACTTCTGTTGATTACTATTGTTGTTGTTGTTACATGTCATTGAGTCATCTCCGACTCAGTAACCTTATGTACAACAGAACGAAACACTGCCTGGTCCTTTGCCAGCGTCACCTACTATACCTAAGCCTATCACCACAGCCACTGTGTCAGAGGCCTTCCCCTCTTTCATTGACCCACCACCTTACCAAGCATTACATCCTTCTCCAGAGAATGGTCTCTTCTGACAACATGACAAAAGTAGGTGAGATGAAGTCTGGCCATTCTTGCTTCCAAGGAGCATTCTGGCTGCACTTCTTCCAGGACAGATTTGTTAGTCCTTTTAGCAGTCCACAGTACTTTCAGCATTCTTCACCAACTCCACAACTCAAAACCACTAACTCTTTTTTGATCTTCCTTATTCATTGTCCCACTCCACATGCATATGAGGCAACTGAAAATATCATGGCTTGGGTTAGGCTCATCCTATTCTTAAAGGAGATATCTTCACTCTTCAGCACTTGAAAGAGATCTTTTACAGCAGATTTTCCCTATGCAATATGTCTTTTGATGTCTTGACTGCTGCTTCTGTTGGCATTGATGGTAGAACCAAGTAATGTGAAGTCTTTGACTACTTCAATCTTTTCTCCATCTATCATGATGCTGCTTATTGGTTCAGTTGTGAGGATTTTTGTTTTCTTTCTGTGGAGGTGCAATCCATATTGTAGACTGTAGTCTTTAATTTTCATCACTAAGTACTCTAAGTCATCCTCACTTTCAGCAAGCAACGTTGCATCATCTGCGTATTTCCCCCAAAAAACCCACTGCCATTGAGTCAGATCTGACTCATAACAACCTCTCCTTGGGTTTCCGAGGCAGTTGTTGTTATGTGCCATTGAGTCAGACCTGACTCATAGCAACCCTTCCTTGGGTTTCCGAGGTGGTATCACTATGGAAGTAGATTGCCCAACCTTCCTTCCAAGGAGTGGCTTGTGGGTTTGAACCGCCAGCCTTCTGGTTAGCAATCAAATGCCTTAAGCTCTATGCCACCAGAGCTCCCATCTGCATATTGCAGGTTGTTAAATAAGCCTTCCTCCAATCCTGATGTCATCTTTTTCTTCATATAGTCCAGCTTCTTGGATTATTTGCTCAACATACAAGTTGAATAAGTATGGTGAAAGGATACAACCCTGACACACTCCATTCCTGATTTTAAACCACGCAGTATTCCTTTGTTCGTTCAAACGACAGCCTCTTGGTCTATGTACAGGTTCCTCATGAGTATAATTAAGTGTTCTGGAATTTCCATTCTTCTCAAAGTTATCCATAATTTGTTATGATCCACACAATCAAATGCCTTTGCATAGTCAATAAAATACAAGTAAACATCTTTCTGGTATTCTTTGCTTTCAGCCAAGACTCATCTGACACTAGCTATGATATACCTAACTCCATGTCCCCTTTTGAATCCAGCTTACATCTCTGGAAGTTCTCTGTCAATATACTGCTGCAACCATTTGTGAATTATCTTCAGTAAGATTTTACTTGTGTGGATATCAATGATATTGTTCAATAATTTCCGCATTCTGTGGGTTCACCTTTCTTTGGAATGGGTACAAATATGGATCTCTTCCAGTCAGTTGGCCAGGTAGCTGTCTCCCAAATCTCTTGGCATAGACAAGTGAGTGCCTCCAGCGGGGCATCCATTTGTTGAAACATCTCAATGGGTATTCCGTCAATTCCCAGAGACTTGTTTTTCACCAATTCCTTCAGTGCAGTTTTGACTTCTTCCTTCAGTACCACTGGTTCTTTATCATATGCCACCTCCTGAAATGGATGATCATCTACCAACTCTTTTTGGTATAGTGACTCTGTGTATTCCTTCCATCTTCTTTTGATGTTTCCTGCATCATTCAACATATTGCCCATGGAATCTTCCAATATTGCAATTCGAGGCTTCAATTTTTTCCCCAGTTCTTTCAGCTTGAGAAATGTCGAGCATGTTCTTCCCTTTTGGTTTTCTAACTCCAACTCTTGAGACATTTCATTATAATAATTGACTTTGTCTTCTTGAGCTGCTCTTTGAAATCTTCTGTTCAGCTCTTTTATCCTGTTGATTGTCCCATTTGCTTTAGTTACTCTCCATTCTAGGACATGTTTCAGAGTCTCCACTGACATCCACTTCAGTCTTTTCTTCCTTTCCTGTCCTTTTAACGACCTCTTGCTTTCTTCATGGATGATGTTCTTAATGTCATCTCACAATTCTTCTGGTTTTTGGTCACTGGTGTTCAATGCATCAAATCTATTCTTTAAATGGTCTCTAAATTCAGAAGGGATATATTCCAGGTCATATTTTGGCTCCGGTGGACTTGTTTTAATTGTCTTCAGTTTTAATGTGAATTTGCATATGAGCAGATGATAGTCTGTTCCACAATCAGCTCCTGGCCTTGTTTTGGCTGAAGATATTGAGGTTCTCCATTGCCTCTTGCCACAGATGTAGTCCATCTGATTCCTGTGTATGCCATCTGCAAAGTCCATGTGTATAGCCACCATTTGTGTTGTTGAAAAAGGTATTTGCAATGACTAAGTTATTGGTCTCGCAGAATTCTATCATGCAATCTCCAGCATTATTTCTATCAAAAAGACCATATTTTCCAACTACTGGTGATTCTTCTTTGTTTCCAACATTTGCATTCTAATCATCAGTAATAATTACCACATCTTGATTGCATGTTTGGTCAATTTCAGACTGCAGAAGTTGGTAAAAATCTTCGATTTCCTCATCTTTGGTTTTGGTGGTTGGTGCATAAATTGAAATTACAGTAATATTAACTGGTCTTCCTCATAGGCACATGGATATTATCCTGTCACTGGTAGCATTGTTTCAGGATAGATCTTGAAATATTCTTTGTCATGATGAATGCCACACCATTCCTCTTCAATTTGTCATCCTGGCATAGTAGATCATATAGTTGTCTGATTCAAAATGGCCAAAATCAGTCCATTTCAGCTCACTAATGCCTAAGATACTGATCTGTATGTGTTCCATTTCATTTTTTACAACTTCCAATTTTCCTAGATTCATATTTTGTACATTCCATGTTCTGATTATTAATGGATATTTGCAGCTGTTTCTTCTTGAGTTGTGCCACATCAACAAGAGGAAGTCCTGAAAGCTTTACTCTGTCCACATCATTAAGGTCGGCTCTATTCTGAGGAGGTACCTCCTTTGAGTTCCTTCTGATCTGAGTGGCTCATCCTCTGGCACTATACCAATGTTTTAGGACTGTTTTTCAGTAATGTATTGGACAGTGTTTCACTGCTATTCATAAAGTTTTCACTGGCCAATTCTTTGAGAATTGGATGGCCTCGTCCTTCTTATGAGTCTGTCTTAGGCTGGAAGCTCTGCTAAAACTTGTCCAGTAGGGCTAACCCTGTTGGCACTTGAAACTCTGTGGCACAGCCTCCAGCCTCACAGCAACACACCAGGCACCACAGGACAACAAACTGAAAGGCAAGTTTGTCTCCCTTAGCTGTTCCAAACTGCTCCACTCCCACTTCCCAGCCTTTCCTACTAGTTCCAGCCCTCCAAAAGCTGTCTGCTGCTGCCTCCTGGCCTTCCCTACCAGTTCTGGCCCTCCAAAAAGCTGTCTCATACTCATCCCATATGAGATGGGTCTTATACTTATATGTTGAGTATACACTTAAGAAGTCAAATTGCTTACAGGCTATGTATATAGGTTTACCTTTGGCAGATACTGCCAAATAGTTTTCAAAAATGTTTATATCAGTTCACACTCTTGCACCAGCAGTGGGAGTTCCAGTTGCTCTGTATCCTTACCAACATTTGGTATCAATAGATTTTTTGTTTTTACTAGTCTGATGGATATATAATGGTATCTCATTGTTATTTTAATATGCATTTCCCTGATGTACAATGGTGAGCACCTGTTCAAATGTTTGGGAATCATTCCGTATCTGTTTTCTTTTTAAATGCCTGTTGACATTTTTGCTTGTTTTTCTACTGGATTGTCTGTTTCTTTCTTATGGATTTGAAGAGATTTTTCCTATAATCTGGACACAAATTCTTTGTTGGACATTTGTTATTGCTGTGTGCCATCAAGTCAGACCTGACTCCTAACGACCCCTCCTTGGGTTTCCAAGGCAGTATCACTTACGGAAGTAGATTGCCCAAACTTCCTTCCAAGGAGTGGCTGGTGGGTTATGCAAATATCTTCTTCCAGTCTATGATTTGCCCTAGTACTCTCTGAATGGTTGTTTTTGGATGAGCAAACTTCTTAAATTTAATGTAGTCCAGTATATCAATTTTCCTTTATATTTCATATCCTATTTAAGAAATATTTGGCTACCCCAAGGTCACAACACAAAGATATTCTCCTATACCACCCCCTAAAAGCTCTATTGTTTATCTTTCACATTTAGTCTACAGTCTTGATATCAGTATTCATTTATTTTCTGCATGGTTATCCAACTGTCCCGGGATCATTTAATGAGAAAACATCAATACTACAAATCAAGCAAATCCTTAATTCTGTCCCAATGGTCTTTGTTTTCCCTTTTCCCTGTACCAAAACCACACTGTTAATTACTTTAGTTTTAATATCCAGTAGTGTAAGAGTTCCAAATTTGTTGTTCTTCTTTAATATTATCTTGGTTTCTAGCCTGTATTTCCATAAATAAATAAATAAATAAACACTAGAATCAGCTTGTAAATTCTCTATTTTTCTCTCTCTCACATAGGATTGTACTGAATTTGCCTATCAATTTGGGTAGAACTGACATTTTAACAAGAGTTTTCAAATCTATGAAACAGTACATCACTCTATTCATTTAGATTTTCTTTAATGCATCTCAGAAATGTTTGTAGTTTTCTACAGTTAGCTAGCATATCTTTTGTTAGGCTGCTTCCTAAGGTCTTTTTTAATTTTTTTTTTTCTATACTACTATAAATGGTATTTTCTAAAATTTCATTTTCTATTTATTCCTAGTGTACAGAAATATAACTGACACATATTTATGTATGTATGTGATATATCCTGTGCCCATGGACCTTATAAAAATTATTGATTATACTAGTTTGTAGATCCTTCTGGATTTCCCAAGTATAGAATCATGTTAACTATAAATGATAGTTTTACTTCTTTCTTGCCAATTCTTACACTTTTTCCTTTTTTTTTTTTTTTGCTTTATTGCATTGGCTAAGACCTCTATGGAAATCCTAAACAGAAGTGATGATACTGTACATCCTTGCCTCATTTCTGATTTCAGGGGAAAACTTTCAGTATTTCACCATTAAGGATGGTGTTTGTTGGAGACTTTTGGTAGACACCCTTTATAGAACTAAAGAAGTTCTCTTTTATTCTTAGTTTAGTAAAAGTTTTAAATCATAAGCAGTTAACGAATATTATGAAATGCTTTGTCTTCTTTATTGTGTTCATTTGGCAAATTATGCTATTTTTCAAATGTTAATCCAACCTTGCATTCCTGAAATAAACTCAACTTATTTGTGATATGTTATCTTTTTATATATCACTAGGTTCTCTTGAAGGAGCTCTGGTAGCACAGTGCCTAAGGCATTTGACTGCTAACCAGAAGGTGGTTCAAACCCACCAGCTACTCCATGGAAGGAAGATTGGGCAATCTACTTCTTTAAAGATTTATCTCCTCAGAAACTGATGGAGGTCAATGGGGGTCACTATGAGTTAGAATCAACACGATGGCAGTGATTTTGGTTTGGTTTTGAGGTTCTCTTGGCTAATATTTTATTTAGGATTTATAGGTATATGTTCATGAAAGAAATTAGCCCCAAAATTTCCTTTCTTATATCTTTCTTCCATGAAATCAACTGCCCCTATAAAATGAAATGGAAAATGTTTTCTCTTTTTCTAATCTGTGGATGAGTTTGGGTGAGATTGATATCACCAGTTAATCCATCTGGGGTTGGAGTTTTCTTAAGAAGTTTGTTTTTGATTCCTTATAGTGAAAATACTTTCATTATACACCACCTTGAATCCTTTCTGAAAGCAAGAAATTATATTATCAAACTTCTCAACAGCCCTTAGCTAGACTGAGTACACAGAAGAAATCAGCCTTAAAAGTGTCAGTGGGAGTTTGTAGAAAAGGAATACAAACCTTTCCTTGTATGATCCAGCAATTCCACTCCTAGGGATATACCCCCAAAGAAATGAAAGCAGGGACTCAAACAGATACTTATACACCCGTGTTCACTGCAGCATTATTTACAATAGCCACAAGGTGGAAACAACTCAACTATCCATCAATAAATGAATGGGTAAATAAAATGTGGTATATACATACATGGAATGGTATTCATCCATAAAGAGAAAACGAAGTTCTGATATATGCTATGGTATGGATGAACCTTAGCCACAAGACCTCCTTAGAAATATGCTGAATGAAATAAGTAAACATAAAAGGGAATATATTATATGATTCTACTTATATGAAATATCTAGAACAGGCAATGCACAGAAACCTCAGTTCACTAGGGATTACCAAAGGTGTATGAGATGGGGGAGATGTGGAGGTATTGCTTATTAAGATGCACTTTCTGTTAAAGGTGATGAGAAAATTTGAAAATGGACAGTGATGATATGGATGCACAATATGGTGAAAATAATTAATGTCACTGAACTGTACACATAAAAATGGTGGAAATGTTTTGTTATATATATTTCACAACAATAAAATTTAAAAAACAAAACCATGTATGATTCTCTTGGTCCAGCAGGACCCTGAAGACACTTTGGCTCTTGGCAAGTAAGTTTCTCTGATGGTTCCCAGGACAACAGCTCCTGCCAGAGATAGGAACTGAAGGTAAGAATGGGAGTCCAGGAACGCCACTCCCAAATTCTCTTAAATTACTGAAAACCTCCAGAGTCTGTGCTTCACTTGAGTGGCTACAAAATCATCACGTGGATGTAACATTCTTAAAAGCAAACAGCAAACCTTGTGGGATTTACATTATTCAAATGCTCTAAATTCCCTTGTATAAGGTCAAATGAGAAAGGGAACTATTGCCATGTGAAAGTTCAATTTGGGGACAAAAAGAGGCTAATCAGGTCCTTACAGAATGGTTCAGAGAAGGAGTGTGGGCTTGGGAGAAAGTGCATCTATCTGGGTTTGCTCCCTCCTCTTCTGACCATGGAAGCTGGTAGGTATCCCCGACCTCTCTGAACCTCTTGGGGGTGTTGTATTTGGCACCAGCATCAGAGAATCCCAGTCCCCATCCCTGGGCCCCACTGGCCTAGCTCCAAGTTATCCAGTGAATTTGGAGAAAAGGGAGATGGAGTTTACCTCTCATGCATACCCTCACAGCTCTGAGAGCCCACATACTGGGCTGTACTGGACATTTATTAGCCAGAATCTATATACAATGACTCTGGTGGCATAGTGCCTAAGGCATCTGACTGCTAACCAGAAGGCTGGCAGTTCAAACCCACCAGCCACTCCTTGGAAGGAAGACTGGGCAATCTACTTCCATAGAGATACCACCTCGGAAACCCAAAGAGGGGTTGCTATGAGTCTAATTGACTTGACGTCAATGAGGTTTTTTTTTTTTTTTTTCCTCTTTTAATATATATACAACAACGACAACTATAGCAGAGCCCAGGGTTGATGCTGCAAAACCTTGCTTATATTCAGGCTCATTCTGACTATTTAGCCAGGAGCTGACCCAGGGTCTTCTTCAATGTTTGTCACCCTTTGGCTATGGCGAGAGCATAACCAATTTGAGTGCTAACCTCACACTAGAGACACAGAAAAGAGGGACCAGAAGAGCTTGGTGGGCCAGTTTCCTCCTGCACCTCAAGGTTAGCCCCCTGGGCCAGCTGCCCCCATTCATCTCTGCTTTCTGTGTTATGCCTGCTTCATGGAATTCACTACATTCCCTCACTATAGCTCTGTGATAACCTAAGATGCAGAAAGAACCATTCTTGATTTTTTAAGCCTCTTCTCATCCAAGGGCTGCCTGGGGCCCTGTGCCCAGGGGCAGCTGTGTTAAAGGTCGTTTGTATAAATAGAGTACACCTGAGCAAAACACCCCTGCCTCCAGCACACCCAAACACCTGCACTGCCCAGTGGCCCCCACAGCTGGCTGCACAGTGTGCCCTGCAGATCTATCAACCGGTTAATTCTGGTCAACCCTCTGCTGAGAATTTGCATTTCCACTCCAGATATAGTGAATCTGAAGCCACATTTTAATAAGAGCCCCAAGTGATTCTTAAGTATAGGTAAGAATCAGTTAGGGATCTCGTTAAAATGTAGACTTTGATTCAGTATACTCAAGGAGGGGCCGCTATGAGTCGGATCTGATTTGACGGCAGTGAGTTTGGTGTTTTGGGGGAGCAGAGATGCAAAATCTCAGCAGGGGGTTGAAACTGGAATGAATCATTCAAAGCCCTGGTTCCCTCTATCCTCACAGTTTGGCATGTCACTGTGTTATCTTCTCTTTCTTTTTCCCTTTCTGAAAGGAAAGGAAAAACTAAAAAGAAAACCCACCAAACAATCCATCCTCCTGACAGGCTAGCTCAGATCACAATCATGCTGTGCTAGATCAAGGAGCAGCGTTACCAGGGGCTTATCTGAACTGTCTGGCTCAAAAATAAAAAATTTATCAAAGGTGGCAAGGTCTGGAATCACAGCTGCTTCCCTCATTCTTCATTCCCTGAAATAGAAGCTCCCTCCCATTTCTTCCCATGAGGTTTCAGCAAAGATAACAGACCTGCAGGGGAAGAGTCCATCCAATTCTATTTGACAAGCACAGTGGTTAAAAGCAGGGGTTATGTAGTCTGAGGGAGCTCTGGTAGCATAGTGGCTAAGGCACTTGACTGCTAACCAGAAGGCTGGCGGTTCAAACCCACCAGCCACTCCTCGGAAGGAAGGTTGGGCAA
>NW_006921785.1:5351930-5361311 GCF_000298275.1 Orycteropus afer afer
TGCCTCGGAAACCCAAAGAGGGGTCGCTATGGGTTGGATCCCACTCCAGGCAATGGTTGCCTTTGTTGCCTAGATACTGGGCAATCCTACTTCCATAGTGATACTGCCTCGGAAACCCAAGGAGGGGTCGCTATGAGTCAGGGCTGACTCGACGGCACATAACAACAACAAATGTAGTCTGAGAGACCCAGGTTCTAATCTTGGGACAGCCACATCCTAGTGGTGGGACCCTCAACTAATTATTTAAACTCTCTGAGTTTTAGTTGTTTGTAAAATTGAGATAATATTTCTTTAGGGGTTTTGGAAAGCAAACCTGTTGCCGCTGAGTTGGTTGCAACTCATGGAGACACTACGTATTTCAGAATAGAACTAAGCTCCAGAGACTATTTCTGTCTTTTAATTGGGGTTTGGGTAAAGGTTTACAGAGCAAATTCGTTTTCCACTAAATAATTTATACACATTTTGCTTCATGACATTGCAATTCCCTCAGTGTAATGGCACTCTTACTGCTTCCTCCTTGGGTTCCCTGGTTCTATTGGTCCTTCTTTCCTGCCCCTTCCTGCCTTCTGAGCTTTGTTTCAGCACAAATGCTGACCTTTTGATCTGTTGACTGTTGTGAGAAGCTGTTTCTCACAAGGGATGCTGTTCACTTTATAAGCCTGTCTGTTGTTTGGTAAGGTGATTCCTGAGAGTAAGTTCTGTTCCAGGTTTGAAGAAGTATCTAAGGGCCCCTGTCTCAGGATTCTACCAGTCTCTATCAGACCAGTAAGTCTGGCCTTCATGATTTTCAATTTTGTTGCACATTTTTCTCTCAGTCTATCCAGGTCCTTCTGTGGTCCTGATCAGAGCAGTCAGTAGAGGCAGCCAGGAACCATCTAGTTCTGGTCTCAGCATAGAGGAGGCTGAGGTTCATGTGGTCCGTTAGTCCTTTGGACTATTTTCTCGAGTCTTTGATTTTCTTCACTCTTTGCTCCAGATTGGGAGAGACCAATAGTTGTATCTTAGATGGCTGCTCACAAGCTTTTAAGAGACCAGTTGCTACTCACCACAGTAGCATGCACAACAATGTCTTTGGGAACTATGTTATGCCAACTGACTTAGCTGTCCCTTGAGACTGTGGTCCTAAGCCCCTAAACCCAGTGACTCATTCCCATGAGGTATTTGGTTATGACTAAAAAGTTTTTATAACTCTGCCCCCTGTTTGCTCTACTATGGGTATATTTACAACACATACAAATATGTGTGTAGAGCTCCACAGGGTTTTCAATGGCCGATTTTTTGGCAGTGGATAGCAGGTCTTTCTTCTGAGGCTCCTCTGGGTAGATTCAAACTGCCAACCTTTCAGTTAGCAACTGAGTGCATTACCATTTGCAGCGCCCAAGGTTCTTATAAGCCTTAAATAAGATACTGTATGCGAAGTGTCCAAGAGAGAGCCTGGCATATTAATTCAAGAAAGAACAATTGAAAATATACTATGTGCTTGATACCATTCTGGGCCTGGAGAGACAACACTAAACAAATCAACATTGATTCTGGTGGGGAATACAGAGCAGCAAATAGGCAGCTATAATTCCAGGTGAGAAGAGATGTGATGGGGCAACAATGGGGAGTGTTAAGACACCAAATGGGAGGTCCCTCACCCAGTTCAGAGGTTCAGAGAAGACTTTCTGGAGAAGATGCTATCTAAGCCCAGCCTTGAATCTTGAGTAAAGAGCTGGGCAGGTGGGCAGTGGGAGAGAACCCAGCATGGGGGCCTGAGGGCAGTTCAGTCTGGCTGGGGCCCAGTCAGCCAGGCAGGGGTAGTAAGAGATGTGAAGGCAGGGGCAGGGGCAGACCAGAAGGATCCATGTGGAAGGTCAGGGAAGTTGACCTTGATGCTGGGGCTAATGAAGGGTTTTAAAGCAAGCCAGTGGCATAATCTACCTAGGGTTTGAGGAAGGTCATTCTGGCAGGAATGGGGGATGGCTCAGAGGAGGCAGGGCTGAAGGGGCAAGGCCAGGCAGGAGGCTGCTACAGTGGTCAGGGGGAAGGGTGGTGGTGGTGTTGGGGGTACAGATAAGTGAGAGATTCAGGAGAATCTGAAGCACAGATGGGCTCAGAGGATGAAGGAGAACTGAGAGCTTGGTGTCCAGGTTTCTGTCTTGAGCACTACAGCTACAGGATACAACCAAAAAACCAAAACAAATTCACTGCCGTCAAATCGGATCCGACTCATAGCAACCCCTCCTTGGGTTTCCAAGGCTGTATTTCTACGGAAGTAGATTGCCCAACCTTCCTTCTGAGGAGTGGTTGGTGGGTTTGAACCACCAGCCTTCTGGTTAGCAGTCAAATGCCTTAGGCACTATGCCACCAGAGCTCCCTACAGGATATAAGGCAGTAACTATTTTAGTCATTATTGCTGACTTGCACAGTGACCCGGGCAGGTCCCTTCCCCACTCTAAGCCCTGTTCTTCTATCTGCACAATAATCAGGCTGGAAAGCTCCCTGGCCTTCCCAGCTCTGTGGTTCTTAATTGTGTGTCCCCATAGTCCCAGACCCACCTCAGTGGCAGCCTTATGCTCACCTCCTCCTGCCACTGTACATTTTTCTCAACCCAGGACCAAGCTGGGAAGATGAAGACAGGGAACAGCTGTGAGATGCTGGTGCTGTGTGGTCCATATGCGTGCCACCTTCTTTCTGGATGACTGGGAGCAAATCTGTCTTCCAGACATTGGTCAACCTCACACCATCACCCAGGCTGTGCATGGCTCATGTGTGGGAGACAGACAGGAGAAGAGTACTCCAGAACTCTTCCTGCCCCCTTCCTATTGACATTTTGACAGAGAGATGTCCTTCCTGCAAACTGGACATGTGTCCCTGAGCCCCTCCTTGGATCCATTCTACTCGAAGTCTCTTCTCTACATCATCCAAATTGTCCACCCCAATCTCTGCTGTGCCTGGGGTGCTCCCTATGAATGCAGAGAAGAATCTGAGCTACCCTTCACCTCTCTCCCCCCCTAGGACTCATTCTATTCAGGCATCTACATGGGTGAGCTAGGAGCCACCTGGCACTGGCAGAGCACTGTGGAAGAGGGACTCAGGCCCTGCTTTACAGAGGACCTATGACTTCTCGGCTTATCTGGCATGGAACATTGCAGCCTGGGCTTAACCAGAACAGCCAACTGGGATTTGAAGGAATTATTTTAAAATAAAATAAAGATCAAAGTTGGCATTAAAATTAGATCCAAGTTCAAACCACTACCTCAGAAATAAATTAGAATCCTCTGAAAATAACAGCAGTTTTGTTGGATACTAATCCTAGAGTCTTTCTTCTTCTGGAATTCTCTGGCTGTGCAGGGGTGGCCTTTCCTCCTGGCCACCTCTCATGGCCTTTCTTCCCATGGCACTTCAGGCTGCTGGACTGGTGACTGAGAGAAAGGAGTTCTAATCCAAACCACAGCCAAACTTACCTCACCTTCATCCAACCCACGCCCTGTGAAGGGACTCAGACCTTCACATTCTGGTACAATTGAGGGCCAATCTGATCTGCTCCCCTTAAGCGGTGGCCCCTCCCTTCCACACAGGGTGGAACCAGAAGGGCTATCTGGCTGGGGAGGACACAGAAGTCAAAGAGTGAAGTTTCCAACACTGGTCTCTCCTCCTCCTCAGACTCCCTCAGGGCTTAGCCTGAGGGAAGAGCATGAAGGAACCTTAGCTGTGGACACACCTTGGAAAGGAGGCAATGGAGGAAAGAAACAAGCATGCCCACCATGGCAGGGCAAGGCCACATGGAGGCCTCACGTCACCAGCTCATCCTGCCTGTCCGCACTCCGTTTAAACACACAGGCACACCCTGAAGCCAGGCAGGCATCCCCTATGCTTCCCTTCCTGCCAGTGTCTTCTCCGTCACCTCCTCAGAGTCACCTGGCCTCTGCTCAAGACTGACAGACACCTGCCCACACGCACACAGGCCCAGAGTAGCCCAACCGGACTGTTTCACTTTTGCTAGGGTTTCTGACTCATCCCTCACACCTTGTACACAGAGCTAGATAGGCAAGTGGGATCTCAAGAAATCTTTGCTGAATGAAAACCTTCAAGACCACGTTCATGTCTTTCCTCAGAAAGGCTTCCAGGTGTAATATCTCATTGAGAGAGCTCTTACTCGGCTATGAGTCCTGCCCCTCCTGACGGCCCAGACTTTGGGTATGTGGTAACCGTGTAGCAGTTGATTCTCTTCGCTGTCCTCCCCCAGCAGTGTCATTTATCTCTCACCTGGGCAAGTACCTCTCTCTGCACAGGGAAAGTACAGACTGGGAAAGTATTTGCCAAGATGCTGTCTTCTATAGCTCAGCTCAAACCCACTTCTAGGAAGGTTTGCTCAGCTAACTCACTCTTTCCTCCACTTACCTCTCAGTATTATGTAAGGGCTATGTGATGAACCCACTGCCACCAAGTTGATTATGACTCAGTGAGACCCTATAGGGTAGAACAGAACTGTCTCATAAGTTTCAAGGCTGTGAATCTTTACAGAAGCAGACTGCCTCATCTTGTTCCTGCATAGCACCTGGTGGGTTCAAACTGCCAACCTTTTGGTTAGCAGCTGAATGCCTTAACCACTGCACCATGAGAGCTCCTGTGGTGAATGTTAGTGCTTCTTTAATTTGATTATGCATATGAAATTTGTGTCTGGGGATCTGGTAAAATGCAAGTTGAAATTCAGCCAGCAGGGGAGGGGCAGGATTTTGCACGGCTGACAGGCTCCCAGGTGATGCGGAGGCTGTGCGGCCACAGGCCACACTGAGTAGTGAGAAGGTGGACGAAACACCAAAGACTCTGGAGTCAGTGGAACTTGTGTTCTAGCCCTCGGTCCGCAGGTACTAGCAAAGATAATTCCAAAGGCTATTGTGAGGACTACATGAGATAATGCAGATCAAGTGCTCAGCAGTCCCGGAAACACAGTGGGCGCTCACAATATATGCATTTTCTCTTTCTTTTGCTTCAGTATACTAACTGTAAAAGTCAGAACCAGATACCTCAGAAGACTGTCAGGAGAAGGAAAGATATATGTAAACACCTGGGTGCACAGCACGTGATCAAAGGTGGCAGTTCTTCCTTTCTTTCCACTGTCAGGTTCTGGGTCTAGCATAATGATAGGGGAAGGACGGAAGGAAGAAAGGAGAGGAAAGAAGAAGCAGTGGTGGTCTGAAGGTCTGTCTCTAAGACCATGAGTCTCCAATTCAATTCTGAGTGTGTGTGAGCAGTGTTGGGAAAAGTAATGTTGACAGGCAATTCCTCAAGTGATTTTGCTACTTCTGGGCATATGCACGAGGATGCCTGATACAAGTTAGGAGTCACAGCAGAGAAGGACCTGGAGATAAGATAAGTCCCCTCGAGATCTGCTGGCTTTGCAGTCTTCTTAGAACTCACACTGGTAGGGGCTAGCAGGCTAACCTGGTTACCTGCTTACTAAGTCTGATTTTGACAGCAGGTCAGCAGCTCAAATGAAGCAAGTTTGGTGCTTTTAGAAGGCACATTCACCAGACCAGGCTGGGAAAGAACCATTTAGCAAAACCTCTCCTTCCCTGTCCTGTTCTGAACTTAATCAGCTTCACAGAGGGTCTTGCTTGTTTCTAGGGGCAGGCTAGAGGTTCAGGGAATCCAGGACAACGTATGACATAGAGCAGAGCTGCTTCTAAAGCAAAAATGTGAGGAGAAATCAGGCAAGCTGAGAATCCATCTTCAGCAAGCATTACTGATACCTAGTCTTCACCAGAGCCTTCCTCCACCCCCACCATCAAAACCCTTTGACCTTAATTGGAAAATTAAGCTGTTGTTTCAAAATACTTTTAAATGAGCTTGGGGCTACTGGGAAGAGGCTGGGGGACATCTCTGGCATGGTCTTGGGTCACGTCTAGTGGGGGACATGTGGAGGGGGGACATGCATGGTCAGAAGAGGGAGCAATGGTGGTGGTGCTAAGGGTGAGGAGAGGTGACAGGTGGCCATTTTCCAGGCGTGGTGACTCAGAAACCACTCTTTGTCCTCCCCCTTCCCCCATTTCCTCTGCCTTGGGAAACAGAAGCTCAGCTTCTGAATCTACATTTCTTGAGGTGGCTACCCTTCTTTTTCCAGCCCCAGCTTTTCTCCCTGCTGGACTCTTAAGTTGTGTCCCTTAAGACAGAGTTTTCTTTTAACTGGCGATTCAAATTGGAACACAGGGACAAGTTTCGTAAAGCTTGGTTTTCTTACAGGATAACTTGTCTTCTGTGGATTTAAACAAAACGGGCATCCAGACTGAAACTGTCGTTACCCACATAAACACTAAACCCACTCAGTTCTTCCAAATTAAGATGGAATGTGAGTATCTTTCATCCAAGGTTGGAAAGAACTCAAACTTGCATGATTTGTTTCCAAATTAAAAGTAATAATAATAAAAAGGTAAAAATACTAGTACTATGCTGTGAACTAAGATGACACCTCTAAATGCAGACTGTACCAATTTTTACCTGAGCAGGTGCCTAAGACCATCTCCTCTGTCAGTTTGTTATACTGTGGTGCATGTTGGTATGATGCTAGAAGCTATGCTACTGTCATTTCAAATACCAGCAGGGTCATCCAGGGCAGGCAGGTTTCAAGGGCTGCCAGAGGGACAGACTAGGAAGAAAAGCCTGACAATCTATTTCCAAAAATCAGTCAATAAAAAACTTAGGGCTCGTCACAGAAGACTGTCTGATACAGTGCAGGAAAAAGAGCCCTGAGCTTGGAAGGCACTCTAAGTATAGTAGGTGTAACAATGGACGTGAGCACGGCCATGATCATGAAGATGGTTCAGGACCAGGCAACATTCATTTCTGTTATACATGGAGTCCCCATGAGTCAGAGTTGACTCAATGGCAACTAACACCAAGAATAAAATAAAAAAACCAAACCCACTGTCATCTAGTTGATTCCAACTCATAGTGACCCTCACTAGATTTCCAAGACAGTAAATCTTTACATAAGTAGATTGTCCAGTCTTCCTTCTGCAGAGTGGCTGGTTGGTTTGAACCATTAGCCTTCTGGTTAGAAGTCAGATGCCTTAGTCAGTGAGCTACCAGAGCTCCTTAATATCAGCAACAGATCCTTAGAAAGGTCTCCCCTTGACACCCATCTTCTGGACCTTTCTACTTTTCTCTGTTCTTTTCTTCAAAAGAGCAGGAAATGCAAGACTGTCAGATTTTATCAGTCTCTTGACCAGTGGCAACTTCAGCTTGGAGATGGACCCTAGAACCAGGTGCTAAGCTGGTTTTGATGTAATAACACATGCAGATAGACAGATGCATACATACATCACACATATGTACATACATACTAGCCGCTGAGATTTACTAAGCATTTATTACCTGCCAGCTAACATGGCAATAATAGTGGCAGACACTTATACAGCACCATGTACCTGGTATAGCCACTGCTTGTCTGTCAGTGTTTCACTGTAAGTTGAAACTTGACAGCACCTAACAACTACAGGCACCGAATAACAGCACCAACATCTGATTCTAAGTGCTTTACGGACTGGAGCTCATTTACTCTCCACAACAGGCTTGTGAGATAAGTATTACTGTTAGGTGCCTTCGAGTTGCTCTGACTCAAAGTGACCTCATGCACAATGGAATAAAACACTGCTCTGCCCTGTAATATCCTCACAATCCTTGCTGTGCGTGAGCCCATAACTGCAGCCACTGTGTCAGTCCATCTCACTGAGGGTTTTCCCTTCTTTCACTGATCCTCTACTTTACTAGTGCTAAAATGGCAAGGAGGTCACATGTTCTGACCTCCTAGAACCCCACAAGAGGAAGGCAGAATCACCATCAATAGCCCAAGGCCTATTACTGCAAGGCCAGGCATGCTGCCTCCCTCCAGCCCTTTCTCCAACCATTCCTCCCAAAGCACCCACCACCTCTTTCCTGGGTTTGATAATTCACTGCAGTGGCCACACAGAACTCACAGATTATGAGGTTTATTAGGGAAGCACCAGGCTACAGTTCGAGTTCAGGAAAAATGCTCAGTCTCTCTCCCCAGCCCGCCGTCTCTCAGCCAACAGTCTCTCACAGTCTCTGCCCTAGCAGTGCCTGTCCCTCAGTGTCTCACTCAGCAATGCGTGTCTCTTGCGTCTCTTTCCCAGCAGCATGTGTTTCTTTCAGGAGCGCGTGTGTCTTTCGGCAGCATGTCTTCCTCAACCAGCAGTCAGAGAGTTCTGCCTCTAGGAGGCCTCCTTTTGAGCTTGCAGAGTGGCCAAACCAACCAATCATAACAACAGAATTCTAAGCACCCAAGAGTGAGCCTCCCATAACATTGTGTTGTGTCACACCGAACAGAAATAACCCAGGTGGATAACATTTACAATCAAGAGCTCCTCAGTTGCTCATAGCAAATCCCACCTTGGAGTTTACAAAGACTTATGGGTAGAAAAGCCACACTAAGTAATTTACTACACTGCAACCAAGCATTATATCCTGTTCCAGGGAATTGTCCCTTCTGACAGCATGACCAAAGTATTATCCCTTCTAAGGCTGTACTTCTTCCAAGACAGATTTGTTTGTTCTTGTCACTGTCTATGGATATTTTCAGTATTCTCTGCCAACAACACAGTTCAAATGCATCAATTCTTCTTCAGTCCTCCTTATTCATTGTCCAGCTTTCACATGCATATGGGGTTATTGAAAACATCATGGCTTGGGTGAGGTACATCTTAGTCTTCAAAGTAACATCTTTGTTCTTTAACACTTTAAAGAGGTCTTCTGCAAGGAGATTTTCCCAGTGCAATACATCGTCTGATTTCTTTACTGCTGCTTCCATGGGCTTTGATTGTGGATCCAAGTAAAATGAAATCCCTTACAATTTCAATCTTTTCTCCATTTATCAGGATGTTGTTCAATGGTCCAGTTGTGAGGATTTCTGTTTTCTTTATGTTCAGGTGTAATCCATACTGAAGACTGCAGTCTTTGATCTTCATCAGTAAGTGTTCAAGTTTTCTTCACTTTCAGCAAGCAAGGTTGTGTTATCTGCATATTACATGTTGTTAAAAGTCTTCCTCTAGTCCTCCGCCTTCCTCCTTTCTCTGCCTTCTTCCTCAATACAGTCCAGCTTTTCAAATTATTTGCTCAGCATACTGACTGATTAAGTATGGTGAAAGGATACAACCCTGATGCACACCTTTACTAATTTTAAACTGTGAAGTATTCCCTTGTTCTCTTTGAATGATAGCCTATATATAGGTTTGTCATAAGCACAATTAAGTGTTCTGGAATTCCCATTCTTTGCAATGTTATCCATAATTTGTTATGATCCTGTGATAGTTGAAGATGTGTCAACTTGGCTGGACTCCAGTTGTGAGTGGTGGTTCCCATGATGGATCACATGACTGC
>NW_006921785.1:5363453-5365400 GCF_000298275.1 Orycteropus afer afer
GATATCCCTTGTTCCACACCTTCTTTTGAATTCAGCTTGAATTTTTGGCAGTTCCCTGCCAATATATTGCTGCAACCATTTTTGAATTATCTTCAGCAAAATCTTACTTTCGTGTGATAATGATATGGTTAGATAATTTCCATATTCTGTTGGATCACCTTTCTTTGGAATGGGCACAAATATAGATCTCTTCCAGTCAATTGGCCAGGTAGCTGTCTTGCAGATTTCTTAGCATAAATGAGTGAGTGCCTCCAGTGCAGCATCCATTTGTTAAAACATCTCATTGGGTTTATTTCAACAATATCATTATCATCTCTAATTTATAGATGAAGATGCTGGAGCTTATAGAGGCAGAGAATTTAGCCAAAGGCACTCAGTTTGAAGGTGATGGAGCCTGGTCAAATTCAGGCAGCTTGGCTCCAGGGCCTACACTTATACTACTATTCTCTACTGTCTCTCAGCGCATAGTGAGTTCCCTGTAGAGATTCTGCTTAGAGAAAGCACACTCCTGAGCATCTACTCTGTGACGCAGGTCTGGCATTCCCTCCAGCGGCTCCAGATTGAGCAGAGGAGTATGGGTGAGAAAAGTCCCTCACACAAATAACTACATACAAAGCAGTGAGGCTGAGCATAAAGAAAGCTGCAAACCAAATGTTCCACACAGATGGAGATTAGGCTAGTTGAAGGGAATCTAGAAAGGCCTACAGAGAGTATAATCTTAGTGATGGAGAAGGTGGAAAGAATATCCCCTAGGCCCAGGGATGGGGCATAAAGAGAGTGTGTGTGTTTGTGTGTGTATATGTGTGAGTGTATGTGTCTATGGAACAATGTACTTGAAGGTCAAGAGGCAGTACAGGTGGAGGTAAAGCAGACATTGGCAAGGTCTCCAAAGAAGTCTGGTCACTGCCTACACTAGCCCCCATTGCTGAGCCCATGTGCTACATCAAGAGATTTATTTCCTTCAGGTTCTGATCATTAAAACCCTGGTGCCCCAGATAGGACTAGATGGACTTCAAGACTGCTGTTCCAAGTTATCTAAAGGCCCCACTGTCAGCCTGAGCCCAGAACAGCCCTGTGACATGGGCATACAGCCTCTGAGTTTGGAATTGTTTTTGCTTTCCCTTTTCCATCCTACTGCTTCAAGCACAGACCGTTCTGCAATCACAATTTACCTGCTTTCCAATGCTGTGGATGCCAAGGAAAAACCACGGTAGCAACGCACTGCATAACTAACATGGAATGTTCTGAGGGTGCCGGGTAGCACATGGGACAGAGGTCAGATCCTCAAAGAACAACCGCTCTTGTTGAAGGGAATGTGTTTTCTCCCTCTCTCCCTTCCTGGGAGATTAAAAATATAAATCCTGAGAAATAAAGGACTAAACTTGTTCAGATTCATATGCACAGAGTTGATGCTAGGGGGACAGCTGCTTATAGTATGGCCTGTGTCCATCGACACCATATCATCACCACAGACACACACATTTAGTGGAAGCCCTTAAAGTTCCCAAACTCAACATGGCCATTTGGAGCCGTACTATCAGCTGGGCACAGTCAAGCTGGATGAAAGGGGAAATCCATTATTTATAATAAACCTGTTCATGAGCCCCTTTCCCTACAGTAATTAATTGACTAAAGATAGAACCACCTAATGAAGAACTAAATGCAGTAGCTGTATTTGAAATCTTTTTCAGTGTGGAGGTTCTTAAGAAAAATCTGTTTTTCAAGTGTAGCTTTGGTAATACATGGGATCTATTTCTTGCTGAGAACAATTGGGAGAGTGAAGAGAAAAAGTCTTCCTGTCTATAATACTAAAACAACAGCAAAAAAAGGACTACATAAACACAATAAACAACTCCATAGAATAAAGTAGAGGAAGTTTGGAATTGCCAAGTCCTATTGAAATCTTTCATTTGAAATTAATCACCTGCCAACCCTATCCCACTGCTT
>NW_006921785.1:5365861-5372179 GCF_000298275.1 Orycteropus afer afer
GAAGATGAGCCCCTCAGATTGGAAGGCACTCATAATATGACTCAAAGTAGAGCCTCTCTTAATGATACAAATGAAGCAAAGTTTTGGGGACATTCATTTGCTGATATGCACGATTCAAAATGAGAAGAAACAGCTGGAAATATCTGTTAATAATCAGACCATGGAACGTACGAAGTACAGATCTAGGAAAATCAGAAGTCATCAAAAATGAAATGGAATGCATAAATATCCAAGGCATTGGTGAGGTGAAATGACTGCTATTGGCCATTTTGAATCAGACAATCATATGGTCTATTACACTAGGAATGACAAATTGAAGAGGAACGGTGTTGCATTCATTGTTAAAAAAAGTATTTCAAGACCTATCCTGAAGCATAACACTGTGAGTGATAGGATAATATCCATATGCCTACAAGGAAGATGAGTTAATACAACTATTATTCAAATTTATGCAGCAACTACTAATGCCAAAGATGAAGAAACTGAAGATTTTTTATCAACTTCTACAGTCTGAAATTGATCAAACATGCAATCAAGATGCATTTATAAATACTGGTGATTGGAATGTGAAAGTTGGAAACAAAGAAGCATCCAACAAAAAACCTAAACTCACTGCCATCGAGCATCAGTAGTTGGAAAATGTGCCGTTGGTGATAGAAACAATGACAGAGATCAGAGGTTGCTGGATAGAACTGTGAGATTGATGACTTATTCATTGCAAATACCTGTTTCAACAACATAAATGCCAACTCTACCTGTGTACCTTGCCAGATAGAATATCAAAAAAAAAAAAAAAAAAAAAAAACCCAAACCCACTGCCGTCGAGTTAGATCCAACTCATAGTGACCCCTCCTTGGGTTTCTGAGGCAGTATCTCTGTGTCAGTAGATTGCCCAACCTTCCTTCTGAGGAGTGGCTGGTTGGTGGGTTTGAACTGCCAGCCTTCTGGTTAACAGTCAAATGCCTTAGGCACTACACCACCAGAGCGCCTAGACAGAATACACAGGAAACAAATCAACTACATCTGTGGAAAGAGACTATGAAGAAGCTCAATATCATCAGTCACAACAAAGTCATGGGCCAACTGTAGAACAAACCATCAATTATTTGTATACAAGCTTAAGTTGAAGCTGAAGAAAATTAAAGCAAGTCCATGAGAGCCAAAATAGGACCCTGAGTATATCTCACCTGAATTTAGACACCATCTCAAGAATAGATTTGACTCATTAAACACCAACGACTGAAGACCAGATGAGCTGCGGGATGACATCTAGGACATCATACATGAAAAAAGCAAAAGGTTATTAAAAAGGCAGGAAAGGAAGAAAAGGCCAAAACAGATGGCAGAAGAGACTCTGAAACTTGTTCTTGATCACACAGTAGCTAAAGCAAATGGAAGAAATAGTGAAATAAAAGAGCCAAACTGATTTCAAAGAACAGCTCGAGAAGACAAAGTAAAGTATAATAATGGAATGTGCAAAGACCTGGAGTTAGAAAACCAAAAGAAAAGAATATGCTTGGCACTTCTCAAGCTGAAAGAAGAAAAAATTCAAGTTTTGAATTGCAATACTGAAAAATTCTATGGGCAAAATATTGAACGATGCAGAAAGCATCAAAAAAAGATGAGAAGAAAATCTATAGAAAACTCCAATATCTCAACAACAAAAAGACAAACAATGCAAAAAAAAAAAAAAAAAAAGAAAAACCACTTAGCTTCATTCTGTACTAACAGAGGTGCCCCAAAGTGAGATGCTCCTACTTAGTATACTGTAATTAATGAAAAAAAAAAAAAAAAAGGGGGCAGAAGACATAAATAGACACTTCACCAAAGAGGATATTCAGGCAGTCAACAAACACATGAAGAAATGCTCACGATCATTAGCCATTAGAGATATGCAAATCAAAACAACAATGAGACACCATCTCACCCAGCACTAACAGCAAAGTTCAACAAGACAGAAAATAACAAATGCTGGTGAGGGTGTAAAGAGACTTGGACTCTCATACACTGTTGGTGGGACTGTCAAAAGATACAACCACTGTGGAAATCAGTATTCCTTAAAAAGTTGGAATTAGAAATACCATTTGACCCAGCAATCCCATTACTTGGTATATATCCTAAAGAAATGAAAGCCAGGACAAGAAAGATGTATGCACACCCATGTTCATCACAGCACTATTTACAATAGTAAAAAGATGGAAACAACCTATGTGCCCATCAATAGAAGAATGAATAACCAAACTGTGATACATACACACATGGAATACCGTGCAACACTAAAGAAAAACATAGAATTGGCAAACCACTGCATAATGTGGATAAACCTGGAGAACATTATGCTGAGTGAAATAAGTCAGTCACAGAAGGACAAAGATGGTATGAGTTCATTATTGTAAGAGGTCAAGGAAAGGTTTATATATGGAAGGAAACTTTCTTTGTTGGTTACCAGGGGTGGGAGGGGAAGGGAAGGAACACTGTAAAAATTTTTAAAAAGAAAAAAAAAAGTAAAATAATAAATAAATAAGAGAAAAAGGTTAAAAAAAAAAAGATGATGATGATGGAAGGAATACACAGAGTCACTACCAAAAGAATTGGTCTATGTTCAAACATTTCAGGAAGTAGCATGATTAAGAAGAAATGATACTGAAGGAAGAAATCTAAACTGCACTGAAGGCATTGGTGAAAAACAAAGCTCCAGGAATTGACAGGACACCAAATGAGATGTTTCCACAAATGGGTGCAATACTGGAAGTTTGCATTTATCTATGCCAAGAAATTTGGATATTTGGAAGATAGCTACCTGGCCTGACTAGAAGAGATCCATATATGTGCCCATTCCAAAGAAAAGTGATCCAATAAAATGTGGAAATTACTGAATTAGTTTGCTGAAGATAATTCAAAAATGGTTGTGAAATAGGACCAAACGTGGTTCCCTAACCAGTACACAGTCAGGCCAAAACAGTTTACACACTGAGTGATCAAGAGGAGAGAAAATTATTTATTGTGAAGAAGCAATGCAAGGAAGCAGGGGTACCCGGACCCAGATCTGACTCCCCAAAACTCCATCGAATTACAGTTTTGTAGGTTTCAAAAGAGAGGATTATACATATTCATAAAAATTTCAGGATTTTGGGCGTAAGATGGTTGATGATTGGCTGAAATTGCCTTTGCCTCAGTTTAAAGGGACAGTAGTGTTTTGAGCCAGTGCGCCTATATACCGGATGAGTCACATTGGCTTCCTGTCATCAGCTGATCGAGGCTTAGGCAGTGGGGAGAGTGTTAATTCCCAGTAACTTTGTTCCTCTATGTCCCACTGTGCATGTCAGTGGGCCATTGTTAATTTTCAAGTTGTTTTCTACGACACATTAACACTTTTATTACCTGTGCCTAAGGAAATAGCAGGAAAGAACGTTTTTGTTTTTTTTCCATTCAGTTCTTAAGGAACTGAGCTTATTATATTTACTCATCTGTCTAATTATCTGTTTTATCCAGGGTGGGGGAAATAGTTTTGACTTTACTTGGTTTCAGTTACAGCAGTACATCTACAGAGAATTGCCAGAAATTCAAGCTAGATTCAGAACAAGATATGGAATGAGGGATATCATTGCTAATGTCAGATGGATCGTGGCTGAAAGCAGTGAATATTAGATAGACATTTACCTGTGTTTCATTGACTTTGTAAAGCCATTCAACTGTGTGGATCCTAACAAATTATGAATAACATTTCAAAGAACAGGAATTCCAGAATGTTTACTTCTGCTCATGTGGAATTTGCACATAGACCAAGAGACAGTCATTCAAACAGAACAGGTGGACAAGTCAAAGCCAAACCCATTGCCATGGAATCGATTCTAATACATATGACCCTATAAAACAGGGTAGAACTGCCATATAGGGTTTCTGAAGGTATAAATCTTTATAGAATCAGACTTCCATACATTAGCTGGTGGGTTTGAACCACTGACCTCGTAGTTAACACTTGAATGCCTTAACGATTGCACCACCAGCACTCCATGAACAAAGGAATACTGTGTGGTTTAAAATCAGAAAAATGTGCATCAGGGTTGTATCCTTTTACCATACTTATTCAATCTGAATGCTGAGCAAATAATCCGAGAAGATGGACTATATGAAGAAGAACGTGGAATCAGGACTGCAGGAAGATTCATCAATAACCTGTGATATGCAAATGACACAACCTTGCTTGCTGAAAGCAAAGATTTGAAGCATTTACTGATGAAGATCAAAGGCTATAGCCTTCAGTATTGATTATACCTCAACATCAAGAAAACAAAAATCCTCACAACTAGATCAATAAGGAACATCATGATAAATGGAGGAAAGATTGAAGTTGTCAGGAATTTCATTTTACTTGGATCCACAATCAATGCCCATAGAAGCAGCAGTCAAGAAATCAGACAAGGTATTGCACTGGGCAAATCTGCTGCAAAAGATTTCTGTAAAGTGTTAAAGAGCAAAGATGTCACTTTGAAGTCTAAGATGTGCCTCACCCAAGCCATGATGTTTTCAATAACGCCATATGCATGTGAAAGCTGGACAATGAATAAGGGAGACCAAAGAAGAACTGATGCCTTTAAATTACGGTGTTTGCAAAGAATATTCAAAGTGCCATGGACTGCCAGAAAAAAGCATTCATACTTTGTCTCATGTACTTTGCACGTTATCAGGAGAAACCAGTCCCTGGAGAAGGACACCATGTTTAGTAAAGCAGAGGGTCAGTGAAAAGAGAGGAAGACCCTCAACAATGGGCTCAAACGTAGCAGATTGTGAGGATGGCACAGGTTCAGTGTATTAGAGCTTGAATTCTAAACCACTTGGGTTTGTGGAAGGCTGTGGTCTCCAGTAGGAGCCCTAACTCCATTTTGAATCCTGACATAAGTTCAGATGCTAGTTGAGTTCTTTCTGACTTTCAACATTGTGGCTATGCATAGACAAGTTCCAGGACAAACCTGGGGAGGGGCAAGTTGCACTCAGGAAGAGTGTGGCTGAAAGGAGACAATGCTCACGCTAAGAGCTAGAGAACTTCTCTGAGTGTGTCCTTTTCTAATTTAAATTAAGGTTGGGGTCCTGGTATTGTTTTATAACCATTGTTTGCCTAAGATTCAGGCTGAATGGTTATGAGTCCTATCCAGACCACCATCTAGCCAGCTAGTCAAGGCCCAGAACCAATCCTGTAACTCTTCTCTATCTTCAACTATGTACTTATCCCAACCATGGTCTTTTCCCTCTGCTTCTGTAGCGCCACCTGCAACAGTGATGAATCGATCAGCCACGCTGCAACAGTGATAATTCGACCAGCCACCAATCATTTTGTAATGATTCTCTTTGTTTTCAATCATATACAATTAGTCCCAAGGCTGTGACTCAGCGGACTCCATTTAACTATGTATATGCTGTGCACAAGGAGCTCTCATGGCATAGTGCCTAAGGCATTTGACTGCTAACCAGAAGGTTGGCAGTTCAAACCCACCAGCCACTCTGCCGAAGGAAGACTGGGCAATCTACTTCCATAAAGATTTACCTCCTCCAAAACCCAAAGGGGGTCACCATGAGTCAGAATCAACTCAATGGCAATGAGTTTGGTTTTTTTCTTTTAAAAATGCTGTGTACTTGCTGATAGTTTACCTCAACCTGGATGATTGTCTGTTTTGTCTCTGTCCTGTCCAAGGCTTAACAGAAGTGTCTATCAAACCTGTTTGAATCTGGGGTCTCTTTTCCCCTGTTACAACAGGCAATGTTTTGTTCTGTTATACATAAGGTAGTTAGGTGTCAGAACTGATTTGAAGGCACCTAACAACTGAAAGGCAGGTATCTACAGTCTTCTAACATTAGGGTGACATCATGCTCTGGACTGTCTATAGCATTAACTCAAGCTACTTAGCACAACACATAAAACGCTGGTCCCTGCCTACTCATCCAACCTCATTTTCCTCTGCTCCCTAGCACCCTCCCCTCATGCTCCATCCAGACCAAAGTTCCTGAATATTCCTGTACATGAATCCTCTCCAAAGCCTCTGTGCCCTTCTCTCTCCATGTCTATGGATAACTTCTCTTTAGTAAAAAACCCAGCTCAGAGTCAATATGTTTTGTGAATGCTCCCTTTCCTCTCCTCCAGGCCTTGGACCCCTTCCATGATTGTGGTGTTTATAATGATCCTATATGCCTCTCTTGGGAGCTCTGGTAGCATAGTGCCTAAGGCGCTTGACTGCTAACCAGAAGGCTGGCAGTTCAAACCCACCAGCCACTCCTCGGAAGGAAGGTTGGGCAATCTACTTCTGTAGTGATACTGCCTCAGAA